>NC_141940.1:18557072-18857072 GCF_057802395.1 Ceratotherium simum simum
TAACTCTGAACATGCTAAAAATTGCTGAACTCTACATCTTAAATGGCTAAAATTTATGGTATGTGAAATATGTGTCAATAAAGCTATAAAAAAAACCAAGCTGTAGCAAATGGCAAGCAAAAGAAAGCAAGTGTTGCCATACTTATGTCAGACAAAGCAAACTTCAAGATAAAAAAGACAACGAGCGAAAAAGAGAGGCAGTATATAATGATAAAAGGGACATTCCACAATAAGGAAATAACACTTATGAATATATATGCACCTAACACAGGAGCACCAAAGTATATAAAGCAACTACTAACAGACCTAAAGGGAGAAATTGACAGCAACACAATAATAGTAGGGGACCTCAACACCCCAGTTACATCAATGGATAGATCATCCAGACAGAAATTCAACAAGGAAACAGTGGCCTTAAATGAAACACTAGACCAGATGGACTTAATAGAAATATAGAAAACATTCCATCCCAAAACAGCAGAATACACATTCTTTTCAAGTGCATATGGAACATTCTCAAAGATAGACCATATGTTGGGAAACAAGGCAAGCCTCAATAAATTTAAGAAGATTGAAATCATAGCAAGCATCTTTTCCAACCACAATGATATGAAACTAGAAATCAACTACAAGGAAAAAACTGGGAAAGCCACAAATATGTGGAGACTAAACCACATGCTACTGAACAATCATTGGACCAACGAAGAAATCAAAGGAGAAATCAAAAAATACCTGGAGACAAATGAAAATGAAAATACAACACAGCAACTCTTATGGGATACAGCAAAAGCGGTTCTAAGAGGGAAATTTACAGCAATACAGGCCCACCTCAACAAACAAGAAAAATCTCAAATAAGTAAATTTAAACTATACCTAACAGAACTAGAAAAAGAAGAACAAACAAAACCCGAAGTCAGCAGAAGGAGGGAAATAAAAATTAGAGCAGAAATAAACGAAATAGAGACTAAAAAAACAGTAGAAAGGATCAATGAAACTAAGAGCTGGTTCTCTGAGAAGATAAACAAAATTGACAAACCCTTAGCCAAACTCACTAAGAAAAAGAAAGAGAGAAGGCTGAAATAAATAAAATTAAAAATGAAAGAGGAGGGGGATGGCCTGGTGGCATAGTGGTTAAGTTCACATGCTCTGCTTCGGTGGTCCAGGGTTCCCCTGTTCGGATCCTGAGTGTGGACCTACGCACTGCTCATCAAGCCATGCTGAGGCAGCGTCCCACATAGAGCAACTAGAAGGATCTACAACTATGACATACATCTGTCTACTGGGGCTTTGGGGAGAAAAAAGGAAAACAAGAGGAAGATTGGCAAGAGATGTTAGCTCAGGGCCAACCTTCTTTAAAAAAAAAAAAGGAAATGAAAGAGGAGAAATTACAACAGATATCACAGAATTACAAAGGATTATAAGAGAATACTATGAAAAACTATATGCCAACAAACTGGATAACCTAGAAGAAATGGATAAATCCTTAGACTCATACAACCTCCCAAAACTGAAGCAAGAAGAAATAGAGAATCTGAATAGACCAATCACAAGAGATTGAAACAGTAATCAAAAACCCCCCAAAAAACAAAATTCTAGGACCAGATGGCGTCTCTGGAGAATTCTACCAAACATCCAAAGAAGATTTAATACCTATCCTTCTCAAACTATTCCAAAAAATTGAAGAAGATGGAATGCTTCCTAACTTTCTATGAGGTCAACATTACCCTGATACCAAACCCAGACAGGGACAACACAAAGAAGGAAAATTACAGGCCAATATCACTGATGACCATAGATGCAAAAATCCTCGACAAAATATTGGCACACTGAATATAGCAATACATAAAAGAATCATATACCATGATCAAGTGGGATTTATACCAGGGATGCAGGGATGGTTCAACATCCACAAATCAATCAATGTGATACAGCACATTAACAAAATGAGGAATAAAAATCACTTGATCATCTCAATAGATGCAGAGAAAGCATTTGACAAGATACAAGATCTGTTTATGATAAAAACTCCCAATAAAACAGGTATAGAAGGAAAATACGTCAATATAATAAAGGCCATATACGACAAACCCATAGCCAACCTCATACTTAATGGTGAAAAACTGAAAGCCATCCTTCTGAGAACAGGAACAAGACAAGGATGCCCACTCTCACCACTCCTATTCAACATAGTACTGGAGGTTTTGGCCAGAGCAATTAGGCAAGAAAAAGAAATAAAAGGTATCCAATATGGAAAGAAAGAAGTGAAACTCTCGCTGTTTACAGACAACATGATTCTATATATAGAAAACCCTAAAGAATCCACCAGAAAACTATTAGAAATAATCAACAACTACAGCAAAGTTGCAGTGTGCAAAATCAACCTACAAAAATCAGTTGCATTTCTATACACTAATATCGAACTAGCAGTAAGAGAAGTCAAGAATACAATCCCATTTACAATCAGAACAAAAAGAATAAAATATCTAGGAATAAATTTAACCAAGGAGGAGAAAGACCTATACAATGAAAAGTATAAAACATTATTGAAAGAAATCGAAGAAGACATAAAGAAATGGAAAGATATTCCATGCTCATGGATTGGAAGAACAAACATAGTTATAATGTCCATATTATCTAAAGCAATCTATAGATTCAATGCAATCCCAATCAGAATCCCAATGACGTTCTTCATGGAAATAGAACTAAGAATCCTAAAATTTATATGGAAAAACGAAAGACCCTGAATAGCCAAAGCAATCCTGAGAAAAAAGAACAAAGCTGGAGGCATCACAATCCTTGACTTCAAAATATACTACAAACCTAGAGTAATCAAAACAGCATGGTACGGGCACAAAAAACAGACACACAGATCAATGGAACATAATTGAATGCCCAGAAATAAAACCACACATCTATGGACAGTTAATCTTCCACAAAGGAGCCAAGAACATACAATGGAGGAAGGAAAGTCTTTTCAATAAATCGTGCTGGGAAAACTGGACAGCCACGTGCAAAAGAATGAAAGTAGACCATTACCTTACACCATACACAAAAATTAACTCAAAATGGCTTAAAGACTTGAATGTAAGACCTGAAACCAGAAAACTCCTAGAAGAAAATATATACAGTAGACTCTATGAAATCCGTCTTATCAGCATCTCTTCAAATACAATGTCTACTCAGGCAAGGGAAACAAAAGAAAAAATAAACAAATAGGACTACATCAGACTAAAGAGCTCTGCAAGGCAAAGGAAACCACGAACAAATGAAAAGACAACCGACCAACTGGGAGAAAATATTTGCAAATCATATATCCGACAAGGTGTTAATTTCCAAAATATATAAAGAACTCATACAACTCAAAGGCAAAAAAGCAAACAACCTGATCAAGAAATGGGCAGAAGATATGAACAGGCATTTTTCCAAAGAGGATATACAGATGGCTAACAGGCACATGAAAAGATGTTCAACATCACTAATCACCAGGCAAATCAAAACTACAATAAGATAGCATCTTACACCCATCAGAATGGCTATAATCAACAAGACAAAAAATAACAAGTGTTGGAGAGGTTGTGGAGAAAAGGGAACCCTTATACACTGCTGGTGGGTATGTAAAATGGTGCAGCCACTGTGGAAAACACTATGGATATTTCTCAAAAAATTAAAAATAGAACTTCCATATGATCCAGCTATCCCACTACTGGTTATTTATCCAAAGAACATGAAATCAACAATTCAAAGAGATTTATGCACCCCTATGTTCATTGCAGCATTATTCACAATAGCCAAGACATGGAAGCAACCCAAGTGCCCATCGACTGATGAATGCATAAAGAAGATGTGGTATATATATACAATGGAATACTACTCAGCTATAAAAAAGGACAAAATCTTCCCATTTGCAACAACATGGATGGACCCTGAGGGTGTTATGTTAAGGGAAGTAAGCCAGACAGAGAAAGACAAATATTGTATGATTTCACTCATATGTGGAAGATAAACACACAGATAAAGAGAACAGATTCGCGGTTACCAGAGGGAGAGGGGGTGGGGGGTGGGCAAAAGGGGTAAATGGGCACGTATATATGGTGACAGATAAAAATTAAACTATTGGTGGTGAGCACAATGCAGTCTATGCAGAAACTGATATATAATAATGTAAACCTGAAATTACACAATGTTATAAACTAATATGACCTCAATAAAATAATTGAAAAAAGAAAGCTCTAGTGGCCGTTTAGGGCAACCTCAGTGATAACTACATTGCCTCCATTCTTTTTCAGGGACATCTAGAGAGGCTGCATGGTGCAGTGGAGAGAGGGAGGGATGAAGGCAATTAGAGTTATTGAGCACCCACTGTGTGCCTGTGCCAAGTGCTGTCACATACCTTATCCCATTTAATCTGTGCTCTGGTTAGGCCCATTTTACACATGGGGGAATTCATTTGGTCAAAGCCACACAACTAGGTAAGCAGTGAAGGCAAGATTTAAACAGAAGGCTTCCATCTCCAAGTTTACACATTTCCCACTCTACCATGCTACTCTAGGAAATCGGCATTAGCAACAACACCTTGTGTTAGGTGGGCGGTTTGAACTACGACAGCGGTTGCAAACTCAAATGCTCACTGGGTCCCAGCAGGCAACGTAAATGCGTGAAGTGGGCGAGGCTAGTGAATGGCAGTGGTGAACTGGAGAACACATGGCCCATCTAAAGAGAGAGGTGAGTAATGGCTCCAGCTCATTGTTGTCACAGGGTAACAAGGGCCTGTGGTGACCAGATCCTGATTTTTCACAGGAAGCCAAAAATATGGATTTTTTTAGTTCAAAGTTTAAAGGAAAATCTATTTAGGGTTGACCATACATTTGCTTGGTGATTCCACCTGAGGGGCTGCCAGTTTGCAAATCCGAACTAGATAATCTCTGATGATCCTTCTGGATTTCACATTCTCTGAATCTCTCTGCCACAGACCTGGCCCTGCTTGCCTCAGTGAGTACAGGGTTCAGACACTGGTTTTCCAGATGCCCTCAGCGTTATCCCTATGGGGAAATTAGACTGCAGAGAGCAGCTTCTGGAGGCCCCAACTCCCAGGCTGCAAAGGCAACTTCCAATGTGGAATGCACTTTTCCTTCCCAAAGTGGGTGTTACTTTTCCTCCCACTCTGCCCGGGCAAATTGGGTGGTTGGGTAAATATGTGGGTGAGCTGCCAGCTGCATGTACGGCAAGTGGTGTCTGTGACTCCAAGTTTTCAAAATAAGAGGACTTGGTTGAATATCTCTTACAAAATCTCACCCAGTGCCCAAGATGGTGGCACGCTGAAGCACCCACTCTTCATTTTCTCCAGAGTAGGCCAGAGCCAGGAATGTGTAAAAGTAGCTCTTCGAGTTGTTAGGTTTTGCCTTGGATGGCACCATGAGTTCTGTGATTTAGCCAAGGAATAGGTACTATCTTGTACTTCTGGTGGTTTTGAAATGATAATAGATTAAACATGATATTAACGTTTGGCTTTTAAAGACATATGTTCATGGTTACAAGAGCACCAAAATTACAGAAAAAATCATTTTGGCCAGCAATTCCCCCCAACAATAGCAGTCACTGAAAACACTATAAAGTTGGAAAATGTAAAATGTTTCCACAGAATGTTTGATGCTGATTCTATCTTCTTTGCTATGAAGAGAGAAACCTTCCAGTAAAAACTAAAAGGTTGGAGTCCAAGAGAACTCTGAATTTTCATCCCCAAAATCTTCACTACAATTGACTGACTTTGGAGAGGCTGAGTTAGAGACTTGGGCATGGTTGGGGACAGGGGTCATGGGAGCATTAGAAAGAATGGGCAGTGGGCACACTCATGTGGCAGAAAAGAAACCTTATGCAGGGTTTTGAGTGGCATGAATGATCAGCCCTTCCTAAGGTCTTATGCAAGACAGAGATGTGGGGTGGGTCCTTCCATCTACCCATGGTAGAAGCGGATTCTTCACTGCCGTCTCTGTACACCCACATAGACGTACCAAGCCTGCTCCTGAGAGGCTGATTCTTCTTAGGGCCCTTCTCTGAGGCCCGTGAAAGCATGTACCGGAAACAGGCACCATCCCAGCCATGGGCATTGCCTCCCCCACCCTTCCCATATATCCCCATCCCCAACTGTTTGCAGAATTGTCCAGACCAAGCTTGTTGGTCTTCACTCCTGAGTCTCTGGCCCTCAGACTTCCATCTAGCTCTGTACCCTAACTCCTCACCCAGGCTTTAACAACTTCTTTGGGATATGCTTCTCTGACAGCGCAAACTCACCCTCTCAATGACAGCCATTTTTACCATTAGGAAGTATGGTAGGCTGAAATATAGCCCCCTGAAAGATATCCGCATCCTAACTCCCAGAACCCATGAATATTACCTTATACGGAAACATGGTCTTTGCAGGTGTGATTAAATTAAGGGTTTTGAAATGGGGAGATTATCCTGGATTATCTGGGTGGACTCTAAATGCAATCACAAGTTTCCCTAAAAGAGGGAGATAAATGAGATTTGACAGAAGAGGAGGTAATGTGACCTAGCACAGAGGACGAGATTGGAGTGATGCAGCCACAAGCTAAGGAATGCTGGCAGCCAACAAAAGCTGGAAGAGGCTAGGAAGGGACTCTTCTCTAGAGCATTCAGAGGCAGTACAGCCCTGCTGATACCCTGATTTTGGACAAGTAATACTGAGTTTGGACTTCTGGCCTCCAGAACTGTGAAAGGAGAAATTTCTGTGGGTTTTAAGCCACCAAGTTTATAGTAATTTGTTGCAGTGGCTGGTAAAGTTTATTCCCTTTGTGACATACCAAAGAGGGGAGACCAACAGGGCCAACACAGACCTCAATTCCTTAGGGTGAGACTTTGGGGCCCAGGAATCTTGGGGAACCCCAGGGAAGAAAGCAGATTACCATATCTCAAGTCACAGAAATTTACAACTTACAGAGAACACAAGAGTGGTGAAATGCTCACTGGCAAACCTGAAGGGGACTCGGTTCTGAGGCCTCCAAAATCTTCGTGGCAGGTGGTGCAGAAAGTGCTAACCTGAAAGTATTTTGCGTAAACTTGTTTATTAAATACAAACCCTCCCTCTTGGCCTTGGTTGCATCCTGGCATCACCTGGGGAGCTTTTGAAAATCCCAACCAGCAAGCCACAACCTAGAGCAATTAGATCAGAATCTCTGGGGATGAGACCCAGGCATTAGTATTTTTTAAATCTCCCCAGGGGCCAGCCCAGTGGCGTAGCAGTCAAGTTCGCGTGCTCCACTTCTGGCGGCCCGGAGCTTGCAGGTTCAGATTCCAGGTGCTGACCTACGCACAGCTCATCAAGCCACGCTGTGGCAGGTGTCCCACATATAAAGTGGAGGAAGATGGGCACGGATGTTAGCCCAGGGCCAATCTTCCTCAGCAAAAAGAGGAGGATTGGCATCTGATGTTAGCTCAGGGCTGATCTTCCTCACACACACACAAAAAATTATCACGAGTCTGATGAACTGTGTTGTGAGGTTTAGTTTCAACACTAAAATCTGTTTAGCAGTCTTCAATTGCTGTTCACTCTCATAGTACTGTCATAGGTCCATGATCTTCAAACATTAGAGGGAAAATTTCTGCCTGGTGTTTGGCTGTCTTGAGTAATGGATGCTGTCCATTAAGTAACGGAAACTGAAAGCAGAGTTCTGTGTCTGAGAAATTTGTAACCTTGAAAAATACCAGTCAGACTTCAGAGGTGAGGAAAATGAGCCTTGAAGCAGACCTATTTGAATAAAACAGGACCAAATTTGCACCTTCCTTGTGTGTTTTTATAGCTACCGAGTTCACAGTACCAATGGTGCCAGTATATCGTGGAAAGTGTAAATCTAGCAGAGCAGCTGGAAGCCAATATAATGAAAAGGTGGATTTGCGTTTTCTGTATCCAGCCAAGAATAATGGAGCTGAAGCGGTCCTCAGAGAGAAAGGGGGCTCGGCCAGGAATGTGTGGGAAAACAAAACTACTCTCTGCCTCTCCAGCCCAACTTGGGAAGAGAGAGAAAGACGAGTATCAAGACTCTCCCAGGGAGCTCATTGCAGGCCAAGGGATCTGCTCTGAAGTCATTGGCCAAGAGGGAACGTCAGGGCTTTGAAGACGGAGAGAGGTAATAGGACCTGGCCTGGCTCCATCCAGCTCCTGACTAGACACGGCAAGTGGAGCCACTTTGGGCCACCACTGTGTCCTGGGAGGGATAATGGGGGGAAGGGCTCATGCAGGGGATCAGGAGTGGGGAAAGCTGGGAATGAAGGCGGCAGGCAAGCAAACAGAGCCCAAGAAGCAGTCAGATTTTTTGGTTACAACTTAATGGCCTTCCCCTCAGCTGAGGTAAGGAGGTTCCTGTAAGAAGCAGATGAACAGCTCCTGGCATGTTTATACAGCTAGTGATTTTGTTGTCTAAGAAAGTTTCTGTTAATCAAATAGAGTATATTTTGTTCAGAGTTGGATCCTTTCGAAAATAAACATCTGATCTTATTTCACTAGAAGTCTACTGTTGCCGTCTATGGGGATCTATTGGAGTTTTTCTCTCTTTAAATACCACATCAAATAGATTTTATTTGGTGATTTTTAACCCCTCCCCCAAAAAGTGCACTTCATTAAAAAAATCCAAACCACAGCCCCAAACCCATCGTTCTGAAAATCGTCGCCCTTCATGTCTTTGGCGGTGGCTGGCGGAGCCGATTGGAGGTGCAGAGGCACATCGGGTTTGACCACCATTGTTTCTCCTCCTGAAACTTGAGGTTTGGGGAGCTTGTAATACTGCATGTTTCCTTTGAAATTCAAGGGTGTACACATTAACAATAAATCTTTCCTCATGGACATAACCAATTTTAACTGATTTTTCTGTACTCAAGAAAGAAAAATCAGCCAAAAGTTCCCAGATCCTAAATAAATAGAGAGATGTTGAGTCGGTACATGCATTTTTAAAATGTTTCAAACGTTTCAACGACTATAGAAATATCCATGACACGTTTCAAAATAACACTGAAGGAGAAGAGGATATCTGAATATGCTTGTGTTTTAACTAACAGAGCCCTAACACTACTGAGAGAAACATTATAATGAAGTTAATTAAGAATTAATGAAGTTTACTAATTAGTAATTAACAAAACTCTCACAATGTGACACCTGACATTTAATTCCATGATTTTCTGTCTGGTTCCAGATGGTTTTTAATTAGAAAGATAGCGCCAGGCCCCATAAATGATGCTCCCATGCCTTTTGCACAGTCATCGTTGATCCGTCGATCCGGCATCTTTTTTCCACTCTGTGATTCATGGCAAAGGTCATTTTTCTTACTCTTTTGATGTTTTCAGATACATCTACATTTGAAAAAATCCACAAAATACCAGGAATGGCTACAGGAAGACACACTTCTTTGGAAATATATTTCAGATGGGGATGTTTTAGAAAACGCTAATATACAATCAGTCCAGCTGAAGATGGAGCTTCGTTCAGCCTCATCTCCAGTCTTAGACATAAACATCAGGGCAACAAAATGCCTGACCCAACTGAAGCGATCAGAGTTCCAATACACAACAGATTAGTTTCACACTAAGGGAAAGGTCATTTCTTTAATCCATGTCTTTGGGGAATGTACACAAATGTCATTCTTCCCAGCCTACGTAATTAAACAGTTTAACTGGTGTAGCCATTCACTGTTTATTTTCCCATTGGGTAATGGAAGGATGTTAGCATCAAATGACAAGGAGAGAATACAGGCCGTTGCAAATGTGTTGATGATCTCTCTTTCTCTCTCTCCCTCTCTCCCCTGACTTGCTTTCCCTCTCTCTAAGGGATCCAGGAAAGCCTTGGCCCAGACCCCAGGGCAAGAATCAACATCCTACAGGCTTTTTGCCAGTGAGGATTGGCTGCTCCAGCTTTACTACTGGTGTGGCCACTGGGTTTAGTTCTGTGACGACAGCTAACCTCACCAAGTCAGGCAGCCCCCTGCATAGGGCATTATTCCGAGCTCAGCTTGGAGGTGCGGCACATAATAAGGTGGAGGAAGAAAGCACAGGATTGGAAGTTAGATACACCAAGGTTTCAATCCTGGCTCTGGCACCATGTGACCTTGGACACATTTCCACACCTTTCTGAAGTTCAATTTCCGCATCTCTAAAATGTGGATAATAGTACCTATTCATAGGGTTGTTGTGAGGATTAAATGAGATAACATGCATGAAGCATGCTTAGCACAGTCCTGGCAGGAAGTAAGTGCTCAATAAATGGGAAATCAGGGCCGGCCCTGTGGCTTGGTGGTTAAGTGCGCGCGCTGCAATGCTGGTGGCCCGGGTTCGGATCCCGGGTGCGCATCGAGGCACCACTTCTCCGTCCATCCTGAGGCCGAGTCCCACATACAGCAACTAGAAGGATGTGCAGCTATGACATACAACTATCTACTGGGGCTTTGGGGGGAAAAAATAAAAAATCTAAAAAAAAAAAAAATAAAAAAAAATAAATGGGAAATCAGTCTCTACGTACAAGGGAAGACTCCAGTGGTTGCATTTAGGGGAAGGGAGGGGGCTGTGATTGGGATGGGGCATGTGGAAGGACTTCTCGGGTGGCTGGCAAAGTTCTATTTCATGTCCTGAGGGGTGGTTACAAGGGTATTCATATTGTAGTAACTCATTGAGACATCCATTTGTTTTATGTGATTTTCTGTATCTGTGTTTTACTTTGTAATAAAAATGAAGACAACAAATAAAGAAAAATAAATATTTGTTGTAGGATGAAAGGGAGGGAGAGAGAGAGGGAGAAAGGAAAGGAAAGGAAGGAAGGAAGGAAGGAAGGAAGGAAGGAAAAGAGGAAGATGGAAAGAGAAAGAAGGAACCCAGCATAGGGCAGACCCGGACAGGGGGAGATGAGGGGAGAAGAAATACAGTAATGGAAAGGAGTCTCACCAAGCCCAGTGTCCTGAAGTCAAAGGGATATGCAGACCCAGGCAAGCAGCTGGTATCACAGCAGGCTGTGAGCAAGCATAGCATAAGGCTGTCTGGGAGCCAGCATTATGCAGACTCCCAGCAAGCAGTGGACTAAGGCCGGGATTGCAGGGAAGCAGTCACTAGAGCCTGGTGTGAAGAGGAGATTGAGTCACAGGAATGATGCACCAGGGCACCAGGTGAGGAAAGCCCTAGCAAGGAGGTGCCCTGAGTTACCTGAGCTAGAGTGTCTTCAACTCCCCTTGAACAAGGAGACCAAGCAGGTTCCCTCTGCTGACTCCCGCTTGCCCTCTGCCTCAAGAACACAGATGACTTCTTATTTCAGCCATGGAAAGACCTCTTTTCACTCATCCTATTCAACTTCGTCACTGCTGACTACTCCCTTCTCATTCCTCCTGCCTCTCAAGCCACTCCTTCTCAGTCTCTATTTCATGTTCCCTTTTCTCTGCCAGCCCCTTAAACATCAGTGCTTCCCAGGGTTCAGACCTAGGCCTCTTATCTTCTCCTTTGCCCCCTCTCCCTGGTGAGCTCATCCACTCCCACAGCTTCCATTACCATCTCTACGCCAGTGCTTGCCAACTCTCAACCTCCTGTTCTGGTCACTTCCTTAGACCTCAGACTCTATCTCTAACCACTTAATTTGGCCATCTCCACCTGGATATCCAGAGGCACACAGGCTTAACCTGTCCTCGTGGTTTTTAGTCCCCATCTAAGGTACTCCCTGCCTTACCTGGCTGTGAACTTTTAAGCATGCCAACCAAATCCTACTCCACATTGCCAGTACCCAGTGCAAGTGAGCCCTGGACCCTCTGCCACTGCACTCCTCCCAGATCTAGAGCTCTACCACTTCATTCTGTTACCACTCCAATTCCCAAACAGACTGCACCTTCCTGAACTCTTGTCTCTTATCCTGATTCAGACCTCACACTCACCCTGTAGAGTTCAGGGCAGATGTTGCTGTTCTGGTACCAGCCACTGAATTCTCTTGAGTGATCCCTGTCCCCTGTCACATCAGGTACCTCATTGGTCCCATCCAATTCAGGTTCTAACACTGACTAATATGCTTGGTGTTCTTTTTCTATTTGTCCTGGCCCTGTGATTAGGAACTAGACATCCATCCCATAGAGAGGTGCTCTTCTTGAGGTCAGAGGCCCTGCTGAGATGGGCCACCACTACTGTCCTCCTAGAAAAGGTTATGAGTGACATTATTCAATACCTTGACTACCTCTTGGAGCTATGCATCTGGCTGTCATAGACATAGACTCTAGTCCAGGTTATGTAGAATGAAGAGAGATGGTTGCTACAGTGGGGACACACTCTCTATAGATATCAGCTGAAAGGATGAGCATTCAGGACGAGTAATAGTGCCTGTATTAAGGAAGACTCTGCATCCATTACTGAGCAATGCCATGGCTTACTGGTGACAGGAAATGAGAAAACTAACAAATCCTAATCCCAGTACCTCTCCATCTGACCTATCCTGTGCTCTACAAAGAGACAGAGACTGTTTTGAACGCCTGTAAAATGGCCAGAGGACCAAATCTGTATGTAGACCCATGTGACAATAGACGCTGGTCCAAGAGGCGCAGTACAGGACACATTCCAAGGCCCCTTACTTCATAACTGTGCTGTACCTACTTCATAACCTCACGCCCCTCCTAACCACTTCTGACTCCAGCTGCTCCAAATAAACACTAGTCTAATCGGCTCTTCTCCCAGTCCTATGCTAAGCAACCAGGGTCCCTACCAGGTTCTCTCTAGCATCCCAGAAAAAGGAACTCAGACTTACTTCTTTTTTTCCCTCATTGACATCTCCACTTAGGTCTAACAGGTACCTCAAACTTGACCTGGTGAATGGATATATTTATTTCCACATTCTCTACCATCTGTTCTGCCTCAGTAAATGGCACCCCATCCACTTACTCACACGAGCCAATCAAGGCGTCATTCTTTTTTGGTAACAGCTTTATTGAGGTATAGTTCATATGCCATACAATTAAACCTTTTAAGTAAATAGTTCAGTGGTTTTTAGTATATTGACCAAGTTGTGCAATAATCACTATTATCTAATTCCAGAACATTTTCCTTGACCCAAAAAGAAATTACATACTCGTTAGTAGTCACTCCTTATTGGTCCCTGCTTCCATCACTTGGCAAACATTAATCTGCTTTCTGTCTCTGTGGACTTGCCTATTCTGGATTTTTCACGTAAACGGTGTTATGACATGTGGTCTTTTATGTCTAGCTTCTTTAACTTAGCCATAATGTTTTCAAAGTGTATGTGGTAGCATGCATCAGCCTTTTTATGGCTGAATAATATTTTGTTGTACAGATGTAAATTTTGCTTATCCATTCATCAGTTGATGAGCATTTGTATTGTTTTCACCTTTTGGCAATTGTGAACATTGTTGCTGTGAACATTTGTTTACAAGTTTTTGTTTGAACACCTCTTTTCCATTCTCTTGGGTGTATACCTAGGAGAGGAATTGCTAGATCATATGGTAATTCTATGTTTAACTTGTTGAGGAACCACCGAATTCTTTTCCATAATGGCTGCCCCATTTTACGTCCCACCAGCAATGTATGAGGGTTCCAATTTCTCCCCATCTTCACCAACACTTATTTTCCTTTTTTTAAATTATAGCCATCCTACTGGGTGTAAAGTGATATCTTATTCTGATTCTGTTTGTTTGTTTGTTTGTTTCAGGGAAGGATTCACTCTGAGCTAACATCTGTTGCCAATCTTTTTTTTTCTCCCCAAAGCCACAGTGCATGGTTGTATATTCTAGTTGTAAGTCTTTCTAGTCCTTCTATGTGAGCCGCTGCCACAGCATGGCAACTGACAGACAGGTAGCATGGTTCTGCAACCAGGAAACGAACCTGGGCCACCGAAGCAGTGAGAGTGCCGAACTTTAACCACTAGGCCATCAGGGCAGTTCTCATTGTGGTTTTGATTTGCATTTTCCTAATGACTAATGATGCTGAGCATCTTTCATGTGCTTGTCAGCCATTTGTATATCTTCTTTGGAGTAGACTTATTTCTTCATGAATCTTCTCCCTTCTTTTCTCCTACCACTCTCCTGAACCCCCCTCCTCCCTGCTTCTTATGCCCCTTTTTCTTAGTCTCCTTCATGGGCTCCCTCTGTTCTTTCTGTCCACCCCTCAAATTTGATCTTCCCTAGGGTTCTCTCCTAAGTGCATTTTTGTTCTCACTCCACACACTGTCTTTGGGTGATCTCATCTGCCCCATGGCTTCACCTCTGTCTCCAAGTTGGCCACTCCTAGATCTTCATCTTTAGCCAAGATCTCTTTCCTGGGCTCCAGGCCCATGTATCCAGCTGCCTCCCTGATGGCTCCACTTGGGTGTCTTACAGCCCCTCACACACTCAACGTGCCCAGACTCACCCCACTCCCACCATTCTAGATCTACTCCTCCTCCACTCAGTCACACAGGCCCCTGGAGTCTTCTTTGGCTCCTCATGCCAAATTTCTAATCAGTCACAATAGCCTACAGATTCTACTTTGTGAATGTTTCCAAATAGACCATAAACCCAACAAAGGCTTAAAACGTTGAATTATTTTCTGGCTTAGCACTCTAGGTAATAAAGTACTCAAATAGAGCATGCTCATAAAATATTTTCAATTCTACTGAGTACTTGACCTGTCTGAAATCTACCTCCTAGGTCAGGTATGAGAGGTGGGAACCCTATTTATGGATTCATTTTCACTTCTCTCCATGCCTGCTACCCCTTCCCTGGTTCATACCCTCATTATCTCTCACCTAGACTACTACAAGGATCTCCTAATTGGTCTCCCTTCCTCCAGTCTACCCTAGTCCTGAAATTTATTCTCTATACTGACAACAGGGTAACTTTCCAGAAGCACAGCTCTGATTATGTTGCACCCATTTTAAAAACTCTTTAATGGTTCCCGTTTGACTACACGTACAAGCTAAAATATAAGCTTGTAGGTAAGTATTGAAGATCCTTTGTGATTTGGACCATACTAACTATTCTAGACTCATTTATTGTCCCTCCAGCTGCACTAAACTACCTGCCATGCCAAGAACACACTATACTGTGTTACCCTCTGACCCTTTGCTCATTTTCTTATTCTGTCTGTCTAGGATAAGCCAGCTTTCCCTTCTTCCCTTCCTGCCCCACTCCCCCAACAACTGACAAACTTTTATTCTCCCAGATCCAGTATAAACATCACCTCCTCTGTGAAGCTTTATTGAATTTTCCCAAACAGAGTTAGTCACTCAATTCCATTTAGTTCGGCTAGCACACACTCAGCTCCTGTTACATGTCATGTGATGTTAGGCACAAGAATATGATAATGATAAAATATACAGGTCCTGCCCTGAAGGAGTTTATACTACAGTAGGGGAGGCCACAGAAAAAAATTACAAGACAGCATGATAAATTCTGTGGATAGGAGTTTGCACAAAAGACTATGAAAATACCTAGGAGGCAGTCAATAAACCTGCCTGGCAGGGTCAGGGAAAGGTACATTGAAGAGATGGAATGTGAGCTGCATCTCCAAAGAGATTGTGATGGGAGATAGAAGATGCAGAAGAAAGAATGAGCTTTAGAAAGAAAATTGTGAGTTTGGTTTAGGACATGTTGAGTTTGAGGGACCTGTGGAACATCCAGAAGGAGATATTAAGGAGTCAGTTGGAAACGCTAAGGGTCTGGAGCTCAGAAGAGTTGCGAGATGGTGACGTGGATTCAGGAGATGTCAACACTTAGTGGTAGTGGAAGTCTTGGGAGTGAGTGAGAGGTAAGGCTGGGAAGGAGGCTGATTGCATAGATGGCCCCTTTACCATGGGCTGTTGCAATCTTACCTCTCACCCCCTCTTTGTGTAGCTCAATTACTAGGTTGAGCGCAACCCAAGGGTAGAGGTTAACGCCTGTTCATGTCAGCATTTCTCCATCTCCCCCAGCACGTTATTTACTGCCTGGCATAGAGTAGGTGCCCAATACCTGTTTGTTGAATACTTGAACAATGTCACTGAGATGAGGGGTGAGTGTCAAGGACTACAGCTGTGAGAGAGGAGGGCAGAGCACTAACAAGACCAGTGGTTGTTTTCAGAGATACTATTAAGGATCTCAGAGCCTTTGGGATGGGACACAGAATAAGTTTGAGCGAATGGGCTCAGCAGAGAGAAGAGGGCATCAAGAAACTGAGGAAGAAGTTCCCCTCAAAAAGCTTGGTGAACAATTAAGTTCAACACTATCACTTGGTCACCACCCTCAAGTTGGAATCAGTTCTGCTACAATCAGATCAAGGCTAGAGTAGAGCGTGTTTCTGGAAAAGCGTGACAAAATAGGATTTGGGAACTAGCATGTTCATCTCACTCCTAGCATTAGTGTGCTGCAGCCAGGCAGGTGGCAGGGAGTGAGACTCAGAGGAGTCAGGCCTCCAATGCTGCTGTGGTTGACATTTGGCAGTTGGGTCAGGAGAAGACTAAGGAGAAAATGTCCCTTCCCAAGATTCTCTCAACTTGTGTCCAATGCACTGGACCACTGGCTTTGACAAATACAGACTCTGGGAAGCAAAGAGGGGCTCTGCCAGCCGGGTGAGGGCTAATGAGGACCAAATGACTTCTCAGTTGGTTTGGGGAACTCATCACTCGGTGCCTGAGTGGAATGGTAATGAGGAGACGAAAAGACAGTGCCTTGGGTATGAGCCTCTAACCCCCAGGTGACAGCTTTGTTTTCAGCTAACGTTTTGCTATATTTGCTTTATATCAAATTTTATCCATTTATCCATCCCTCAATCCAGCCATCAATCCATCTTACTTTTTGGATTAATTTCAAAATAAGCTGCAGACATGAGCACACTTTACTCCCAAACACCTAGCAATTGTATCATTAACTAGAGTATAAAATGTGTTTATTGTTCTTTCTTTGAAGTAAAATTTACACACAGGAAATGCACAAATTTTTAATGAAGCCTTTGGTGAGTTTTATTTTGATGCGTATACACCTGTGCATCACAAGCTCCTATCATAACGGGAAACTTGAGTTTCTTCTGCTCCCCTTGGCAGACTCCTCTGCTGACTGTATTCTTAGGTCATCTGATTGAGGAGCTAATACGTTTTCAGTGGATGCTAGGGTGACATTTGTAAATGTAGCAGATACTAGAGTGGAAAGAGCTAGTGAGCTTTATTGAGTACAATAAACGCTAAAGAGTACACAATTTCCTTTAGAGTAGAAGGAATGCCCAGCTGCAGGAAACCTCAAAGGTTGGGGAATGGGAGTAGAGAAAAGCGTCTGGGAGTAATCAGGTTGAAATTCAAGTATAGAGAATCAAGCTTCATTCCCACTCCACTAAATCTAGAATTGCAATAGTTTCAACGGGCTCAATGAAGGTTAACCTTCGGACGCTCTATGGGAAAAGCAGGGATGGACCAGGAAAAGAATGGCTAGACATGTGGAGGGTCCCCAGAAGGCAGGTCTCTAGCCTGGGGGCACCCAGGACTTTGTGAAGTTCTTGGCACCCACCTTCCCACTGCTGCTTACCCAGGATGTGCTCACTGCACTAAGTCTAACCACTTAAATAATGCTCTTACTGAAGAGGATGTTTTAGAAAATATCTGAAATTTGGATTTTTCACAAAGTCCAAGTGCTCTTCCCTCCCAGTTTCAGTGACTCAGGGAGGTCTGATGCTTCGGGCATTTACAGAAGGAGTTCTGTCTTAGAGAAAACTGAGGGCTGAAATGTGTTTAAGGTCAGTGCTTTATATAGCAAGCAAGGCACTCCCTTCTCTCCTCACAGGCTCGTCAAGTCCCAAGCTACACTAAAATGCTCTCCCCAGGCCGACTATCTTTAGCAATGCCCTGCTGATAGCCTGAGCTAACCAAGTGGGTCAGATGCCACAGCCAAGGGCAAGGAAACCTCTCCTCCGTCGTGGCTACTGACCCACAAAACAAATGTCAACTGTAGGTCATACACAATTATCAAAAGTGACTTCTGTTTGCTGTGACTGCTTCTTAAGGAAGGTTAAGGTGTTGGGGCCCTGTTTTTACCTTCAAGCAACACACACCAGATAATTAAGAAAGTGGATCACAACACTTGATCCAACAACATGTTCTATTTTACAAAAATGATTCATTCCTTCTGGTGGCTATTTAAGAAAGAGGGAGGGCACGTAAGAGAGTGGGAATAGGGGTACAGAAAGGAAGACAGCTGGGAGGGAAACGGAAGATAGAAGGCAATTGAAAAAGATAAGGAGGGAAGACAGACAGAGGTTGGCAGCAGGGGGGCACTAAGAAAAAGAAAATGAAATGGCATATAGAAAGGTAAATGGATAGAAGACAAAAACAACAACAAGCAAACACATAGAGACAGAGATTGGATTGGTGGTTACCAGAGGGGAAGGGGGGAGGGAGGAGGACGAAAGGGGTGACTAGGCACTTGTGTGTGGTGATTGATGGACTGTAATTAGTATTTCGGTGGTGAACATGATGTAATCTACACAGAAATCAAAATATAATGGTGTATACCTGAAATTTATATAATGTTATAAACCAATGTTACTGCAATAACAAAAAGAATGAATAAAAAAATAAAAGAATGAATAAATTTTTTTTAAAAAACGGTAAATGAGTGTAGTACAGAAAAGGGAGAAAGATACAAAAAAGGGAGAAAAAATGAAACAGAGAAAATCAGAGTATCATCCAGGCCAACTTCTTAATTTTATTGAGGGGAAAACTGAGGCCCAGAGAGGGAAAGTGATTTGGCCAAAGTTTTGCTGTTGGTTAATGCTTGAGCTGAGACTAGAACTCAGGCCTCCAGACTCCCAGGTCAGGCGCATGTCCATCGTAGCACAGGCAGCATACATACCAGACTTTCTGGGAGATCCCTGGCATCGTTTATTCAGGCAAGAAGTTACAAGATAAATCTGAATCTAGAGAGGAAAGTAGAAAGCCCCAGATCCCACCAGACCAAGTCCAGGCAACTGAGAGTCATAGCATCATCAGAACCAGAAGCCTCAGGCCCACGAGGTACTGAAGAGTGAGGGGGTGCATAGAAGGGGCTTGCTGGAGTCACCAGGTTGACTGAGGCAAATGGACAGAGGCCCCTGAAGTTGCCTGTGGATGGATTCCCTTAGTTAGGAGGGGGAACATAACCACGGGCTGGATATCTGTTCCCCCTCAGAGCATATCCACATGTCCCCTACCAATTCCAGCACAGAGGTAGAAATCAGAAAACGCCAGAAGTTCCTAGGAAATCAGAGGCAAGATGGGTTAAGTCTCCGCTACCACAAGTTGACCCTTGGCTCACTGTAGGCCGGGCTGGCTCACTCCATTCTGCCAACTCCAGTCTAAAAGAGAGACTCAGGCCAACTTGAGGTTTGTCTTTGTGTTAGGGGCCCTCAAGCCTTATTGCTCCAGAAAGCACTTCGTGGTCACCCCAGAGTACTAGCCAATTCACTAGAAAGCCCAGTCTAACCTGTCCCCCTCCTGCAGATGCACAAACTTTTGACTGAACTTTGCCAGGGCTGGATATAATTAGGCATGAACCAGAGGTTCCTGAAGTCTGCCATATGCCTACATATATACCCATATGCATGTGTAGAAAATGCTTTTGATCCACAAATCTTATATAGAAAAGCTGCTTATAGTGAAGTTTCTTAAAAAGCCCTCTTCTGAGGAGCATTTATCTTCTTCAGGGGTAAATCTGGATTTAATTCCCACTCAGCCTCATCAAACCATATAGGCAAGTTTCCTCAGTCTCCTATTGCTCTGGTCTGAAAACCAATGTCTTCCTTTAGTTCAATCCAGCACCTGGACTTCGAGTGGGAGGAATGGGGAGGCCATGGGGAGTGTGACAAAGAGGAAGTGTTGTGAATAAGTACTGAGATGTCCTAAGCAGCAGAAATATCTGAATATAGCAACTAGTATGTAATAGATGCTCAATAAATATCTGCTGAGTGAGCTGTAAGAGTTCTTTGATATTGGTTAGCCCAATGTCATTTTGTTAAAACCCCGACAGAGGAAGTGACTTGTCCAGGATCACACAGCTGGTCAGTGACAGAGCCTCCACTAGGTCGTAGGTTGTTCGAAAGTGGAGTTTAAAAAAAAATAGGATCCTTTTAGAATCATAGTCTCTTGGAATTGTCAAAGTGATCTCCTTGGACCTTGCACCCAGTGATAAGCTGAAAGTGCTCATAACTACCACCCATGGTTTTAGTCCTGCCCTCTGGTACAACTGAGAAGAAGCCAAATCCTTCTACTTGGTAAGGATTTGATGACAGTCAACATAGCCTCTCCAAATCCCTGCTTCCTTCAACCATTGTCCATGTGACACCCTTCCCACTCGCCATCTTCATTACCCTCCTCTGGTTTCATCAAAGTCCCTCTGACAGTGATGTCCAGAGGTGAGTGCCACCCTCTGAGGGCGACTGCCTGGGCCAGTGCAGAGGCATAATGGGCTACCCTGCTCCTTCCTCTGGATGTTATCCGATTGTGTTGGCTGTTTGAGCAGTAACACGGCACTGTCCACCCTTCTTTAACTTGTGGCCAGTTCAAACCCCCAAGGTCTTCTTCACATGAACTGTTATGAAACCGTGTCTCCCTCATCTAGCTTTTGTACAACTGAGTATTTGTAAACTATGCACAACACTTTGTGTGTGTCCCACTTTCCAAGTTCTCATCACTGAAGGAAGATGCCATCAAATTCTTCCAGGCCAGAAAGCCTAGGTCTGAATGTTGAACCTTGAGCTAAATGTTCGTCCACAACATTAACTTTTTTTCTGCCTAATATATTTTGTTCTATATGAAAATTAAATAGAGCTAATTTCTACAAATTGCTGGAGCTTAATGGTTTAAAAGATAGCATGTGTGTGTTGAGGAGAGTGGCATTCATTAAGTGACTATCGTGTGCCAGGCATTGGTAAGTGCTTTTTGCCCTCTGACAGAGGTAGGATTGTCATCCCTAGTTTACAGACAAAGAAACTGATGCTCAAGAGATTCCACTGTCATTAAGGGGAAGAACCAAGATTTGAACCTAGTTCTGAGTAACTCCAAAGGCCATGTTCTTTCATTTACACTAATGGTTCTTAACCTTGGCTGCACATTAGAATAATTTAGGGAGCTCTAAAGCCTCCCAACACCTAGGCCCCACCTCAGGCCAATTAAATCAGAGTCCCTGGAGGTGGGGTCCGGGCATGAGTAGGTTTTAAAAGCTCCCCGGGTGATTCTAATATATAGCAGCAAAACCACTGCTTTATACCATGCTATTTCCTAGGTACATTAGTCTGGCGTAGTCGTGAATGCAACTGTTAGGCTCTCTATATTTTTAGTACTGGTTGCTTCAAAAAGCAAGACTGAAGTTATTTAAGGCACTAACATCAACAAGTGGTGATGGAGAGACTCAAACCTGTGGCTCCCTGTTCTGATGAGGAGGTGAGGTCAGCCACCGGAACTCTTGTTCTAACTTAGACCCCTTGAAACTTCTGCAGTTCATTTCTCTGAACCATGCGCTTTCCTCCTGACTATCTTTAGTTTCAAAAGACAGGCCTGGCCTATCTACTGGGTGCACAGATTACGTACAGATGGGTCTTAAACCTTCTTAGCTGTGGTGGGGCATTTCTGTGTTCCTTTGTCTTATCAGGATGGAAGTCTTAGGACTTCTTTCCTTCTGAGCAGGCTGCACAAGATGGTGTCTGAGAGGTTTTCCTGGGGAATTGAGGCTCTGTGTAGGTTTCTTCCTGGAACCCTCTGGCTGGTCCTTATATGGGAGAACTCCTTCTAAATTGTTTTCAAAGTTAGGAACGGACATGACGCAACTAAGAAAATAATTTTTATATTAGCAGGAGGTACAAATCCCCGAAGACCCCATTGAAAAAATAAGAAACTCTGAGTCAATGGGAAGTTATAAAACCCAGCACTGTGAGAACAAAGGGCCCACCATATGGAATAGCTTATCAGAGGCAGGGCAATGGAGCCCGCGTGAGAATAGCTCAGGCTCCAGAGAGAGACACCTAGATCTGTTCAAGGAGAAGTCAGGAAGTGTTGGGGATGCTGAAAGAGCTGAAAGATGTGATTAAAGTAAATCCTCCAGGAGCCGGCCCCGTGGTGTAGCAGTTAAGTGCATACGTTCTGCTGCTGGCGGCCTGGGTTCGGATCCCAGGCGCGCACCGATGCACTGCTTGTCAGGCCATGCTGTGGCGACGTCCCATTTAAAGTGGAGGAAGACAGGCACAGATGTTAGCCCAGGGCCAGTCTTCCTCAGCAAAAAGAGGAGGATTGGCATGGATGTTAGTTCAGGGCTGATCTTCCTCACACACACACACACACAAAAAAGTAATCCTCCAAAGATGGGAAAGTTAGGCTAAATGGCTTCTTCCTGTTCTTAATATGCTCTCTACTTTTCCTGGAGGTGGGCGTGGGCACGCTGGGTAATTTGCTTATTGCCCATGGCTCCCTGTCCTTCCACCAGTACTGGAATGGATTCTTTTGTCTGCAAATCCTGGATGTGTGTTTCTTCTTTTACAAGCAGTCAGTCTATGTGAATAAAATGTATATCTCTTAGAAACCATAATATGATCATAGAGTCAAAAAGAGCCTCTTCTCAGAGCTCTCCCAGACCCTCAACTGTAATAACCAGTAAGTAGAAAGGGATTCACTGGGGCTATTTTCACAGACACAGATCAAGTGCTGAGGAGAAGGAAAGCAGTTAGACACCTAATTTAGGCAAAATACACATGTTCCCTTGGTCTGTGAAGAAAAATGGAGGACTGAGTAGTTTTCTTTTTTCTCCTTATTCTTTCTTTTCTTTTTCTTTGCTTTTCTTTTCTGTTTTTGGCCTCAAAGGAGTCAAGTAATCTAATCTCCACAGACCTCCACTTCTCCTCAGTTTGCATGGGCAGACACCACCTAGAGAGTCTTGGACGATAAACATAATGTGTCAACACATTCAAAATGTTTCCCTCACATGGCTCTCATCTCACACTTCTTTCTAGCATTGGAGCCAGGCAACATTTCCATGGGAAGAAGGTCTCAAAATAGCAAGTAGGAAACAGAGCCAGGGAACCTGATGCAGCTTTGCCCTGTGCCAGCCCTCAGCCCTGCTCCCCTCCAGAGGCAAGCCAACTCTTTCCATCGTCGCACAGCTAAGCCAGGCGACAGGGTCAGATAATCAATGGCAGGTGTCATGCCCCATAATAAACCTGTAGGAAACAAAGAGGAGCATACAGAAAACTCAAGGTTTGATTGATCAAGGAGCAGTGTTGGCTGGCAGGTTGCAAAGAAGCCCTGCAAGTGGATCCTTAGATCCCAAGTGCCCTTGGATTGGCAAGGAAGGTGAGAGGCAGAACGGAAGGGGCCCCAGGAACTGCTAGACCAGGGAGGCTCCCGCCAGGAGGGACTGGGCCAAGACAAATGCAATGTTTATTCAGCTTACAGCTTTCATTTTTCCTAAGTAATTTAAATGAGTTAAAGGAAAAAACATCATTCTACTGGATTGAGTCCATCACTAAATATTTGGGACATACGCTGAAAGGTTAGAAGCAAACTCCTGCAAAGAAATGATTGCTGGAATGAGGGAGTTGGCTACCAGAGGAGACCTGGGACGAAGGCCAACGGTGACCCAAGAGAGAATCGAGAGCAGCGAAATGATCCATGAAGTTTCTTGGCATTTTCAAGCACTCCTGGAAAGAGAGCGGCTCATCAACTTCACTGAAGAATCTCCAAACAAATAGCTCAACTGTCTCTGTGTTTCTCAGCCTCAGAAATGGGCTGGAAAACACGATTGAATGTTGTGAAATGAGTATTTCAAGTCTGGTGTCTGGGGTTTTATGCCTCAGTTTAGGGTGCTTCATGCACACTAATCTTCAAGCTTACATGAGTGCCAGGTGGTGTACCAAGAGTACAGTTTTTCTCAGCTCAACCTAGACCTACATTCTCTCTCAGCCTACATTTTGTGTAGGAATGGATTTGAGTCAATGATCTCCTCTGCCTGGAAAACAAAAGAAAACCTAACAAAAATACTCCAACTAGGCATGGACTGATTTTTCAACAGACACTTCACATGGAAAAGAGGGGAGGAGAAATGAGAGGGACCAGTACAGTCAGCGTCCCGTTAGATTGAACTTACCCCAAAACTAGAAAAAGTGTTCAGAGCAAATTTCCTAATTTGGAGACCTTGGACCATTCCTTTGCTTCATTATAGGAAACCTAGTGCTCAACCGGAGCCCAGGGCTGAGAGGCCAGCAGGAGAGTGATGATGATCCCTGCGGGAGTTCTCATCCGGCAGTCAGAGACCCAGGTGCTGACCCAGGATCCAGTCCTGGGAGCCACGGCTGAGTGGAGTACACAGAATGGACTGGGGGTGGTACAAAGAGGGGGATAAAGAAGCAGGCCCAGGAATGAGGAGAGATCTGGACCCTCACTGCAAACCAGAGTAGAGGCCAGAAGGTGTGCGAGAAGCAAAGCTGGAGAGACTCCAGAGACTCTGGTGCCTCCAGGCAAGGTTCTGCTTCCGGGGCCCCTACCCCTCTCTGTGGATAAAAGGGTGCTATGAAGGATGCACTCCTGGTGAGGCAATAACATCACCAACACGTTATTACCTGTTGTATATACTGAAGTATGTACTCCTGCGCCCAAGAAAGAGATCACAGTTTAATTTGGGGGAGCGCAACCCCAGAAGCACCTAACACAAGACCAGAAACGGAGAGGCAGGCACAAAGGCCTGGTCACCGACATTCCCTAGAGCAAAGCAAAACATTACTGAGGGGCTATTTTCACGGCAAGAGGCTCATGCGCACCTTTAATCCTGAAGGAGCAGGATGAAACGCCCTTCAATCTCTGTTCCAAATCCATGCTTAAAATTTACTTTAAATGTTTTATGATAAGGGATCCAAAGTCTTAGTGCACTTTCTAAGGATTTCTTCTACTGAAGCAATTTGTAAATGTTGCAGAGTGTTGGAAGTATAGGCTTTAGTGAAGAAAATAAATTGTGTTTGTAAATCCCAAGTAGCACAGAGCTAGCAGGTACCACTGGGAAGGAAAGTTTCGTACTTCCTCGAGTCTAACCAAGAGTCAGTTACTTCGGATTGGGAAACCTTTAGCAACAGGGCTTGGGGTTTCATCTCAAAATAGTCTAGGGAACAGATTGATCACTTTGGGTTTCTGTTGTGTGTTAACAAGGGGTGGGGTAGAGAATGAGTGGTGGACTCATGAAGCTGACTGAGTGTGGGGAGGTCACCAAACTCCGCCTCTCTGGGTCACAGCCTCCTTAGATGTCAACTGAGAGATTTGGACTAGAGCAGGTGTCAGTAAACTTTTTCTGGGAAAGACCATATAGTAAATAATTTAGGAAATGTGGACCACATATGGTCTCTAGCACATTCTTCTTTCTTTTAATTTTTTAACAGCTTTATTAAGATATAATTTGTGTATCATACAATTCACCCATTTAAAGTATATAATTTAGTGGTTTTTCTGTACATTGTACTGTGTTGCACAACCATCAACATAATCAATTTAAAAAAAAATTTATCACAACAAAATAAAACAAACCTGTACCCATTAGCAGTCATTCTCATTTTCCCCCATCATCCCCAGCTCTAGGCAACCACTAACCTACTTTCCTTCTCTATATATGTGCCTATTCTGTTCATTTCATACAAATGGAATCAGAAGATATGTGGTGTTTTGCAAACGACTTCTTTCACTTAGCATAGTGTTTCAAGGTTCATCCATGGGATAGCATGTATCAGTACTTCATTCCTTTTTATGACCAAATAATACTCTATTGTATGGATATACCATATTTTGTTATCCTTTCATCAGTTGATGGACATTTGGGTTGTTTCTACCTTTGGGCTATTATGAATAATGCTGCTATGAACATTTGTGTACAAGGTTGTGTGGACCTGAGTGCTCAATTCTTTGGAGTATATACCTAGGAGTGAAATTGCTGGGCCATATGGTAACTTTATGTTTAACATTTTGAGGGACTGCCAGACTGTTTTAGAAATTGACAGCACCATTTTCCCAGCACACTAGCAATGTATGAGAGTTCCAATTTCTCCACGTTCTCACCAACACTTGTTATTATTTGTCTTTTTGGGTTTTCTTTTGTTTTTTTTTTATAATTTTATTTATTTTTCCCCAAAGCCCCAGTAGATAGTTGTATGTCATAGCTGCACATCCTTCTAGCCGCTGCATGTGGAACGCGGCCTCAGCATGGCCGGAGAAGCGGTGCGTCGGCGCGCGCCCGGGATCAGAACCGGGGCCGCCAGCATCAGAGCACACGCACTTAACCGCTAAGCCACGGGGCCGGCCCCTGTCTTTTTGACTATAGCCATCCTAGTGTATGTGAAGTGGTATCTCATTGTGGTTTTGATTTGCATTTCCCCAATGACTCATGATGTTGAGCATCTTTTCATGTGCTTGTTGGCCATTTGTATGTCTTCTTTGGAGAAATGTCTATTCAAATCCTTTGTCCATTTTTAAATTGGATTATTTGTCTTTTTATTGTTGAGTTGTAAGTGTTCTTTATGTGTCCTGGATACATATCCCTTCTCAAACATATGGCTTGCAAATATTTTATCCCTTTCTTGCAGTTTTTTAAAAAATCCTTTAACAATATAAAAACCACTCTTAGCTCACAGGTCTTACAAAAACAGGCCACTAGCAGGATTTGACCACAGACTGTAGTTTGCTGAGTCCTAGTCTAGATTGTGGGTTTTCAAAATTTTTTTACTGATCGTAGTAAGCATCTATTGTTTGACCTTCCTAGGGACCCCTTTCCCTGGTAATAAAACCCGGATTTTCTTTTGGGGAGCTACCTCTCCCCCATTTCATGCTGCCTTGGTGGGAATGTCAATGAACATTTCTTGCCTTCCTCTGGCTAAGGGTTGAACAGATGACCCAAGCTAAGCCAGCCTCTCTCCAGAGACTACAGATGTGAAGCAAAGTAAAGTAACAAAAGGGAGAAGACCAGTGGGAGCTGACTGATCCCAGCAGAAGTAGCCTGAAGAAACTTCCCTGAGTTCCCACAGCTGAGATCACCAGAGCTGGCCTGTTCCCATTCTTTCTGAGACCTGGTGGTTTAGCTTTTACTTCAACTACTCCTATTTCCTTATGAAAGCCTCTATGCCCCATTCCTTTTGCTTGTTATCCAGAGTCAATCTTTATTGCTTGTACACAAATGATATAGCAATCAACCCCTTCTCCAAGCAAGACCATACACTGAGCCCCAATCTATAAAACAGATAAAAGTTGGGGAGCTTTGGTTGAACACGGGTGGGAGCCCAAATATCTTCCTGCTAAGCCCCTCCCACTGTAGTCCCTGAGGCTTCTCCACGTCATTGTGGGACAGTTTGAAAACCTCTGGACAGGATGCCGCTAAGGTACCTTCAACTCTGATACATTACTATTTGACAATTTTAAGAAGTGGGTAAGAGATGGTAAACTGGAGGGCAAAATAAGTCTTCTGATTAGTCGGGAGTAGTCACGCCAATGGATCTCATAAGAGAAGATAAAATCAACAATGCAGAAAGAGATAGGCAGCGTTCAGAGGGCTTCCAAACCAAATGAACCTGCTGAAGAAGAAAACTATGAACAAGTTAGAGAACTTTAATCAGAAAGTAAGTAGGTGAGACTATGAGCTAAGGATTTCTCTTTAGAGAGAAATAAAGAAAGAATAAGCAATCCAAAGAAGTAAGTCCTTGTTAATGGAAAAAAAAAAAAAACTACCAAACTATACCTTGAGGTTAGCTTTCTCGCTACTGATTGTTCTATAGAAGTATCCTCTTCGCCCAGAAATAAACCCTCTTTTGATGAGGATGCAAAAACCATTCAATGGAGAAAGAATAGTCTATTCAACAAATGGTGTTGGGAAAACTGGGTGTCCACACACAAAAGAATAAAGTTGGACCCTTACCTTACATCATATACAAAAAATTAACTTACACAGATCAAAAACCTAAATTTAAGAGCTAAAACTACAAAACTCTTAGAAGAAAACATAGAGGAAATCTTCATGACCTTGGGTTTGGCAATTGATTCTTAAAAATGACACCAAAATCACAGGCAACAAAAGAAAAAATAGATAAATTGAACTTCATCAAAATTTAAAACTTTTGTGCATCAAAAGATACTATCAAGAGAGTGAAAAAACAACCCACAGATGGAAGAAAATATTTGTAAATTAAATATATGATAAGGGTTTAACATCCAGAAGGATATAAGGAACTCCTATAAATCAACAACAAAAAGACAAACACCCTAACTAAAATGGGCAAAGGACTTGAGTAGACATTTCTCCAAAGAAGATATACAAATGGCTTATGAGGACATGAAAAGATGCTCAACATCATGAGTCATCAGGGAAATGCAATTCAAAATCATAGGAGATACCACATCATACACAGTAGGATGGCTATAATCATTAAAAAAAAAAGGAAAAATAATGTGTTGGCAAGGATGTGGAGAAAGTGGAATCCTCATGCATTGCTGTGGGGAAGTAAAATGGTGTCGCCTCTGTGGAAAACAGTTTGGTGGTTCCTCCAACGTTCAACATAGTATTACCATATGATCCAACAATTCCACTACCAAGTATATACCCCAAAGAATTGAAAACAGGGACTCGAACAGATATTTGTACACCTTTATTCGTAGCAGTATTATTCACAATAGCCCAAAGATGGAAACAACCCAAGTGTCCATCAACAGGTGAATAAGTAAACAAAATCCATACAATGGAACGTTGTTAAGCCTTAAAAAGAAATGAAGCTCTAATATATGCTACAACTTTGGATGAACTTTGAAAATACTATGCTAAACAACGTAAAAGCCAGACATTAAAGGCTCGTATAATTCTGCTTATATGAAATATCTAAAATAGGCAAATTCGTAGAGACAGAAAGTATTTTAGTGGTTACCAGGGGCTGGAGAGGGTGGTGATGGGGAGTTATTGCTTAATGGGTACAGAGTTTCTGTTTGGGGTGATGAAATACTTTGAAAATGATAGTGGTGATAGTTGTACAACATTGTGAACGTAATTAATGCTACTGAATCGTACATTGAAAATGGCTAAAATGGCAACGTTTATGTTATTTTTTATCACAATAAAAATAGTAAAAAGAATAAGTATTATCTTTAGCTCACATGTGGTGAATATAACGGTAAAGAGGATTTGGGAGGTTAACGAGCAAGTCTCTGGGTCAATTGGATTAAGAATTTCCAAACAAAGAAAAGAGAGGAAGGTGACTCTTATTATGAGGAGTATACATCAGGAAAACAAGAATTCCGTCTGCAGAAGGAGAAAACAGGAGACTCACGGCTTGTCTGGGACCCCCCGCTGACCATCAGTCTGGAGGAAGTACTTCAAGTACATCAAACACATCATGGGGTCCCTCAAGTGCTCCCGGTCCGGTCTCCAGGGACCTTGCCCTCAGTTCTTTTGACAGAGGGGCACTGCAAAGCTTAAAAGTTAAAGCTACTGTTAAGCCCAAACAAGACCTGTGAGGCCAGAGCAGTAAAAGGTGGCCAAGAGATATCAGTAATCATCTGGGGGACCCACTCTTACCTGATTTCAGGAGGTACACAAGAAAGCATTGGCAGGAGATACAGTGAGACAACAGAACTGCAGAGGTCACCAAATTCCATGGCCGCCGAAGAGGAATCTGAACCACGCAGGACCCATGGGACAGTGAGAAGCCCAGGGGTTAGAGATCCAGATATGAGACTGGGTGGGGCTCAGAGCCATACACCACATGCCCTAAGTATGAATTGAGTCTATGTACTGGATAAACCAGAACCATTGCCGGTGGGAGTTTTGTGAACATGTTTAGCACCTGGTTACCACTCAGGCCCCGGACTGTCCCATGGTATAAGGTGGCCTGGACAAACAAGAGTTACTGTATTCATTTTTATCTGTGTCTCAGATAAAACACATACCTTTCCACTTGACTCATGAGACCAAGTGAATCAGAGTCAGTATCTGCTCCTCTCCCGGCCCCCTCAGTTTCGCTATCAGCCAGATTCCACCACTTAGCTACTCTCATCTGCCTATTTGGGGCTGTCCACATCCCAGGACTGGTTCTTGTAATACCAGGAAATACAACAAACTGTTGGATAAAACTGACATTTGGTCTACATTCTCTAGGTCTTCTAATTGGAGTCTTGTGTTTGCTGAGCCGGGTGCTTGCCTGGGTTCCTGACCTTCTCCCCTGTCCCACCTTGTGTCCCCTGTGGAACTGCTTCCCATTTCCTCCTCCTTTTCAGTTGCAGGAAGGGTTCTGTATGCCCCCCTGCTCTCAGTCTCACTGTTACCCTCACCATTAGGCTTGTGTGGACCCTTGTCTGGGATCTCTGGGCTTGGCCCCACTGCTTTAAGTACACACATTGCCCTGGATGTCTTTATTCCATGTCCACCCTCTTGCTTCCAGAACCCCAGCTCCAATTTGACTGAAAGTTTCATCTCTCCCACCATTCAATGATCAGCAGTTGCCTATGGTCCTAGCTCTGATAGAAGGTACCTTCTTACTTCTAGTGGCAATGAAACCAAGCTGTAAGCTCAGTCCTTTTAAATAGAAAATAGATCTCTTAAAGGTTTTTTCAGGAAGCCTAAAATTATAAAGTGATGAGAAACATTCCAAGAACACATTTTAACCCCGGTTACTTGTAGAGCTAAACGTGGTCACAACATATTCACTGGAAACAGCAATGGTTTACCCAATAGACAAATTCAAATCATACTTAGGACTCCTATAAAGCTAGGCACCCCAAAAAAGTAGTTGAAAGCATTTGAGATTTGGTATTTCAAAAATAGAATTGAGGGGCCGGCCCCGTGGCGTAGCGGTTAAGTGTGCGCGCTCCACTGCTGGTGGCCCAGGATCGGATCTCAGGCGCGCAACGACGCACCGCTTGTCAGGCCATGCTGTGGCGGCGTCCCACATAAAGTGGGGGAAGATCGGCACGGATGTTAACTCAGGGCCAATCTTCCTCAGCAAAAAGAGGAGGATTGGCATTGATGTTAGCTCAGGGCTGATCTTCCTCACAATAAAAATAAAATATAATATAATTGAAGTAGTCATTATGGAAAAATCAGAACTTCGTTGGGCTGCCTTACTCTTATTTTCAGTTTAATATTGTTTTTAATTGATTTACATATAATGTCAGGAGACACCACAATCTCATCCATACCTAGGGTCTCTAAAGGTTTTTATAAAACCCTGGATGGCCACTTTGTTACAGAGTTCTATGGATTCCCCATAGTCCCTTTCGGGGCTACCTAGGCAATGAGGACAAGGGAGAAAAATGATTGAGTTCACAAGTGGGTTACGTCCAGGTTGAGATATTTGCTTCAGGCCTTCTCTTGGGTGCAGAGACTGAATAATTGAAATTCAAAGCTAAAGCAAGTCTAAGACTAACAGACATCCAGGTTCAGGTTTCAGCGAGTCACAGAAAGGCAACTTAAGTTCAAAGAAAAGGCATGTGGCTCTATTTTTTTTTCTTTTTATAAAGAGCTCTTATGAAAAGAAAGTTCATTTCTGTGACTCATAAACAGAAGATCTCCAAAGCTCCATAAGGTTTCTATGCAATTATGTCAGAATAACTTGATGAGAAAATAAATAATTCCGTGCTTCCTACAAGTGGATCCACATACACAATATGCACTCCATAAGAGCAGGGTTCCTTAACCCAATAGTGTTGGTTGTCGAGGAAAGAAGGAGGTTCATTTTGGTTAATAACTAGAGCATCTCCATGTGCACTAGGGCACCCAAACTTGGCTTTGTCTGTGATTGGCTGCTAACCACATGGCAAGAGCATTTGTGACATTGCCACCCCTGGGAAACAGCAGCTCATTCTCCAACCCATAGGTACCAAGTTGGGCTGCTAAGAAATTATGGAGGTAGCCATCTGGAGGTTTCCGGGTGTGGAAAAACCAAGTGATCCTCTGCATCAGGAATAGCTGAGAAGGTGGTGCCCTCTGGGACCTCACAGCACCATGATAGAAAATGGAGAATCAGAAAGGAAGACTCAGGCAAATGTCCAAGAGACTCCAGTATTTACACACTATTTTACTTGACTTCTACATGTTGCTACAGCATCACAGGAAAAAAATCCCTTCTGCAAACATGACAAATGTGACCTTCAAAGAAGATGTTAATTGTACATATAGGTTCAAAGAACACACTAATTGCAGTATCCCCAGCACTTTATTCCTACAAGTTGTTTCTGAAGGTGATGCCAATAGCCAGTGACCCGAGGGAGCTCTAGGTTGACTGCAACCACACTCCACCCTGCTTTGGAGTCTAGCCTGCTCCTTCTCTCCTAGGGTCTTCCTAAAGGAAAGTACATGTGAGAGCGGCCTAGAGTTGGGGAACTTTGGGTAGCCAAAGCAGCACAGGGAGACTAAGACCTGAGGAAGACAGACAGACCAAGACAGGCCAAGGGAACAGAGAAGGGAGGAGAAAACTCAGCTTCATCCATTAAGGATGGATCCTGTACCTTGGTCCAGCTCCAGCCCTGAGAACAGAAGTGAAGGAGGAGAAGTCAAAGATAGCTAGGGCCCTGCCTCCATATAGTTATCTGGGTCCCTACCCTTGGCCATTCAAATATCCACTCAGCCCTCTCCTATAAATTCCAAGCTCATACATCCCGTCTACTCAACTTTTCCACTTAGATGTCAGATAAGTTCCTCAAATTTAATATGCCAAAACCCAAGCTCTTGATCTTTGTCTACCTCCTTCCCCAAACCCACCCACAATCTTCTCAATCTCTCTTAATGCAACTCTATTCTTCCAGTTGCATAGATTAAAGACCTGGCGTTATTCCTGACTCCCTATTTTCACTCAAACCCTACATCCAATCCATCAGCAAGTACTGTTGGCTCCACCTTTAACCTATATCCAGAATCTGACCACTTCCCATCTCCTCCACCTCTACCACCTTGGCCTGAGCCACCATCACTTCTAGCCTGGATTACGGCAATAGCCCCCTCCATGCTTTTACCTTTATTCTCCTACACTCTGTTCTAAACACAGCAGCCAGACTGGTCCATTTAAATTGTAGTTCAGATCATGGCACTCTTGCTCAGCTCCCTGCCGTGGCTCTCCATTTAACTCAGAGTCAAAGCCAAAGTCCTAACCATGGTTCACAAGGCCTCACATGATCTGGCCTCCCATTGTGCCATCTTGTACTGCTTCCCACCTCATACAGTCCATTCCAGCCAAAATGACTGCCATATTCTGCCTCAAAAATGCCAGGCACACTCTTTCTTACTTTAGAGCCTTTGCTCAGACTGTTCCCTCTCTCTGAGATTCTCTCCCGCACCCTAGATCTGTATGGATTGCACCCTCTCCTTCTTCAGTTCTCCACTCAAATGTTAGCTTATTTGAATGACTCCCTGACTCCCCTATTTAAATGTACAATCCTTTCCCCAAGACTCCCTTTCCCTTTACCCTGCTTTATTTTTCTCCACAATGATTATCATTTATCATTTAGTTTGTTCAGCCTTTATTCCTCTAGTGTATTTGGATCTTGAGATGAGAAAAGTTAGGCTTCCTTGTCTGCAAAAGGCATTTCTGGCCACAGTAAACAGGAAATTGAGGCAGGGAAACCTACCTTTTCCCCAAAAAATATTCCTCAGTGTCAGGTGTCTGCTATGCCTGCTTGCAAAGCCAGCCCTGTCAAGAAGTTTGCGGTGGGGCGGGGGTTGGCCCCACTATTCAGGACCAATCACACTGGGAAGGACTAAGATGAACAGCTTCTGGGCTCCCATTCAGTGGGTTCTGCAGTTTGGGTAAGCCAGCTTTGGACTCCAACACTACCGGCCCACTCCCAAATCTCCTTTGTTGCCTATTGCCATGAGTCGGTAAATTCTGCTGGAGAAGGGTCCCTCTCTGTTTTGTTCACTGCCGTATCCCTAGCACCTAGACCAGTGATTAGAACATAGTATACGCTCAATAAACATTTGTTGGATGAATGAATGAACCAGTGAAATGACCAAGTATACCAGGGTGAACTTGCTACCTGCTTGCCTCCTAATCACAGCTCTTTCTACACTTTTCTCTCCCATCCTGTTGGTTCTCCCTGACTTGGCCCCCTTAATTCTCTTCTGTCTGTGTTCTGCCTTATACTACACCTTTTCCATGTCTCCTCTCTATTCCCAGTCCCCAACCCAAGCCCTGCCTAAACTTCCAGCACAGTTGGCAGGGGCCTTGACAATAGCCCTCATATCCTGCGTGCTTGAGTGCCTACTATGTGTCAGGTACCATACTAAGTGCATTACACACATTTTATTTAATCCATAGAACAACTCATGGATAGATGTCTCCAAACAAAGCCAGCTACCCTCCACCTGCCCTCAGATTGGGCCTCCTCCCTCAGACCAAGGGGGAGGGTGCTTTTTCTGCCATTTGCACACTGAATGTTGAGCCGGCCAACTGTCCTACCTTGGCCTGCCTTCCACAGTCCCACTCAAGCGCCTTCATGAGAAACCTCCCAGAGTCCAACTCACTCCACTCATTGTAAGGCCCAAGTTCTGACTTCCCAGGATGGCTTGCACCAAGCACACCTCGGTGATGACCCCTAAAAGAACAGAGGCCTGGATTTCACCCGCCAATTGTAGCTCATTTTCCCAGAACCCAAATTCTCATCTTGCCCTCTGACAATCCAGCCCAAGCAACCCACATTGCTATGTAGTACACTCTCTGTATATTTTGTCTCTAACCAAAGATTTAAAAATCCTTGCCTGGGAATGGAGTGAAAAGCATTTTTGGAACTATTCAAAACATGCACCCCTGTTTCTCAATGAGAACCAAAGTTGAGGATGTGACGTTTATAGGACATGTCAGTGGAAAAGATTACTTTTCTTCAAATACATTTGTTAAATGATAGGTAAAACAGCAAACGGATGGGAACCTACAACTGGGAGACATCACCGGAAGAGGGAAATATGATTTTTATTATAAACATATGCATTTTATTATTTCTCCAAGTGAGGATCAGGATTGGGAATCTGCAGCTGTGAAAGGGCAAGGAGAGAGCACTATTTTTAGACCTGTCACTTTAAAATATACCTTCTCTTGCTTTGCTGCAGTGTTTCTCTAAACAAGGCCTCTTGGAGCCTGAGCACAGGCGAAGATGAATATACATATGAAACCAATGACTAGGAGGCAGTTCCTCTTGCCCTCACAAACACCGTCTAAAATAAAGCTTGACTGGTCACCGCCCCACCCAAGACCAGCTCATTCCAGGCTCATGCATTTGAGCCATTGTTCTTCCCATCTTGAACCATGGAAATCAGCAGTGACTCCCCTGTCTCCCACAACTCTAGTCCTACCTGGTACCAATTCCTGTGGGTTCTTTCCCAAAAAGTCTCTTCCATTGAGTAGAAACATGACAACCTGCTGCTTAGTGGGGCAGCCCATGTGCCATAGACACATTTCCTTTCATCTACACCACTTCCCCATGAGGCAAGCAAGAGGATTAGCCCCAGTTTACAGAGAAGGAAACTGAGGCTCAAACGGGTGAGGTTTCTCGCTCAAGGGTACACAGCTTGTAAATGGTGAATGGAGGCATTTGAACCCAGGGGTGTCTGGCTCCAAAGCCCTTACCTGTGCCATAGTCTGTGCTGTCTCCCCATTTTCCCAGCCCCCAGCCCCCAGCCCCCAGCCTAGGCTAAGCGTTAACCACTGTTCGTCTGCATTGCTGCAACACCCTCTGCCCGACTCCAACTCCTGCACACAGACCCACAGGCATCTGCCACAAACACTGCCTTCTTTACATCCGTATCTTTCTAGGGTCTTCTGTATTGCCTGGCGATCACATTCCAAAGTCCTTATCGTGGCATTGAACACTCTCCCTGAGCTCATGTTTATCTTCAAGTTTTCTCCAACAATTACCATCCCTCCCTTCATCCTCATTGACCCGCACTGGTCATGCTCATTCCTGCCTCAGCATCTTTGCTGATGCTGTAATCCTCCACCTGGAACACCTTTCACCCTCATCTCCTTCCCAAACCTTCACTGATGACTCCACAAAAATGTGAGCCCTCTCCCACCGTAAAATCCACTGCTTGAGACTATGCTCTGTCATGACGTTTTCTAATTGTGCTGTGTGTCTCTCTTCTCCTCACAACAAACTAACATACTGCTTCTCCTCTGGTGCCTGCACTATATTGGGCACAGAACAGGTGGCCAGTAGTATCTGGCCTGTTTTGACTTAGTTCTATAAAGCGCCATGCTAACGGGGTTTCCTCAAAGTGGTGGGCTTCATAGGAAGGGATGCGACTTGTATGGAAGCAACTACTTAGTTCACAGCAATACCAGCATCTCAACGACAGTCAGAGCTGGCTGTTCAGAGAGCTGAAAGCACTGGATCAGGCCTTTCAATCAAGTGATTGGGTTTGATTGCACCCTTAAGTTAAATAGTCCCTTCTTCCTTGTGGCAACCAGAACCAAAGCCCCAGCGCAGGTGGGAATGACAGGCACTTTATTATTGACATGTCATCGCCTACATGGGACTCCTCTGCTAACCAGAAAGCAATTTCTCCAGCCACTCTGAAAATGACTCAATTATGGGTTTACTCAGTTTTGCATGCTGCCAGGCTCAACATTTTCGTTTACTCCTCTCGTTACCCTTGGCATGCTTTCCACACGGGGGAAGGCAGAACTCTTGCAGGCTCACATCTCCCTAGGGACTCTAAAAAATCCCTTGCTTTAAACTTAAGATCTATGTTGGTTCATAGGAATCTCTACCCCTACCCCTGCCCACCTGCCTGGGCCGCTGTTGGGGTCTCAGGCCGGCAAAGAGCGCTGGAGTCCAGGTCCACATCTTGGTCCTTGTTTTCCAACCATTTCCTGGTGAAATATCATCATTTTGGGAAACAAGTCTGTCAGGAAGTCATTTCAGGCAAAAATCAAACCCACAGCACTCCACACAAATAACAAACAGCCTGCAAAGCCCTTCAGTGGGACTCCAAGAACTGCCATTTGGAAGCGAGGTCAGGAAGTGGAGCGTAAACATCTGGTGTTCTAAAGGGCTGGCCTGGGGGCTGTGTGCAGATGTGAGAAGCCACGGGCTCCGTGGCCTGGCCTCTGAATACCTTCTCTTTATTTTTTTTCAGGACTGATTTTTGACCACCAGGGCACTGAGTCACCAGACCTCAATTAACACTGGAAATGCTACTCAAACAGATTGACTATTTATCAGGGTGATGGGCCATTTTCACTGACTACCTCGAGTATTTATTTTTTAATTAGCAAAAGTGCTAATTTGCTTAGCATTTCGTGGTATAATTGGTGCTGAGAGGTCTTTGAATCTTCAGATGATCCCTTTTGTCACTCACTTTCCAATTCACGCTGGCTCCTTGGGCATTTTGCAGAAATGGATTAACTCGGTACAGTCCAACACCTTTCTTTCCTGAAACTAGTGTGAAAACAAGCACTTTGACTCTTGGAGTGTCTCAAAAAGAAGATGATGTTAACAAGAATAGACTCTTCTCAAAACACCTTTCATTGAAAGAGTGCAGCGTGTTTCACAAATGTTAACTACTTAAATCTCCCAACACACCTGCATCCTGAATAAGAGCCATCCAGATAGCTCTCCCTGGATGAAATGTAGTTCCATCTAGAGTAAAATTCCCCGGCGGAAGCTATAATTGCTGGAGTTGCAAGTTGATGGACATTTTTGGTTAACATCCAAAATTTTGCTAACACTGTAATGAGATCTTCATCGGAGGTCCCATTGGATCACAATATCCCTTTTTTTCCCATCTAATTGGAAAGATGATGCTTCTAGGCCTGTGTTTCTCAAGTGTAACCTGTGGTCTGTAAGGTGCCTTCACTTTCCCACTGGCTGGTTTAAAATGCAAGAACAGGATGTGCTGATGCTGGGTGAGGATCCCAGCCAGCACAAAAAGCAAATAGAAGGTGGAAGCAAAGGCTGACTGAATTCATTCTGACTTGACTGCTAAAAATTCCCCAGATGTCAGCTAAGAGAATTCGGAGTTCTACTATACCACTGCTGCCACTAGCCTGGGCAAAAAGAGACGCGGCTGGATCCCAAGAACGAAAGCAAGGTAAGGGAATCCAGCCACAGGTATAAGAAGGAAGAGGTGACCAGAGGGGAGACAGATGAGAAACCTAGCTGAAGGACATCACACTCGACATGGCCTCATTTCCTCTTTCTGTCATTCCATTAATAATACATGGATGTTGTCACAAATGGCTGGATTTCATCGTTTCTTATGATTTCCTTCATTAGGTAGTAGATAATAATAACAATAAACAAACACATAGGGACAGAGATTGCATTGGTGGTTACCAGAGGGGAAGGGGGGAGGGAGGAGGGTGAAAGGGATAATTCGGTACATGTGTGTGGTGATGGGTTGTAATTAGTATTTTGGTGGTGAACATGATGTAATCTATGCAGAAATAGAAGTATAATGATGTACACCTGAAATTTTTACAATATTATAAACCAATGTTACTGCAATAAACAAAAAATTAAAAAAAATAATAATAATACATTGAGAATTCCCCCAGTCTGCCTTACTCTCCACCTAAGGCACTTTCCCTGGCACCCTATCAACAAAATGGCCAGGCTTGGGAAGCTCAGCATGAAGTGGATTCCTAGGGTGTTGGCTCCAGGGGAGTTGCTGGATTTGCTTGTTTGTTTTTACCATGGCTCTCCCTCCCTTGGTGAATCTTGACTTACTTGGTAGCTGACCTTGGTAAAGCCTTCAATACTACTCTGCAATCTTATATTTGCCTCTAGTCATCTGCGCCTCCCATTCACCACAATGACTAATCCAAGGCCTACCGCTCTTCAAATCCCAGCCCCACCTCTGCCTCCCTCACTCTTAGCAGGATGCCTTGCATATGTCCTTAAGGAGCTACAGGCCATCAAGTGTGAACTTTTTATCTCCTTCCCCTGTCTTCAAACTTATCTATATGTACATGTTTCCAAACCTTTCATTTCTTCATTTCCTCCAGTGTCAGCAAGGGGTGTCCCTCCTCATCTCAGTGTCTTGGTGTCAATCCTTCCCCACTTCTGAGTCCTCGCTACATGGCTCATCAAGTCTACCTCCTATGTCTTCAACCTTTCCCTCTTTGCTTGCTTCCCCCGCCCCAACCTATAATTATGCTTAAGTCTCAATTTGGGTAAGGTCATCTTTTTCCACTTGCCCTCTAAATGTGGGGTTCCATAGGGTTCTGTTCTAAGCTTGCTCACAATCTCCCTATTGAACTCATGCACTCCTATTGTTCAAGTACCTCCAAAACACCAAATATTCCTCAAATGATATCCACAGCTCTCTCCCCTCATTTTTTTTTTTTTTAAAGATTTTATTTATTCATTTTTTCCCCCCAAAGCCCCAGTAGATAGTTGTATGTCGTAGGTTCACATCCTTCTAGTTGCTGTACGCGGGACCCGGCCCCGGGTTGGACGGAGATGTGGTGCCTCGGGGCGCGCCCGGGATCCGAACCCGGGCCGCCAGCATCAGAGCGCGCGCACTTAACCGCTAAGCCACGGAGCCGGCCCTCCCCTCATTTTTTTATGAGCTCCAGGCCCATATTTCCAAATGCCTATTGATGTTAGCTCCACCTACATACCCCATAGGCCTTTCAAACTCAGCATGTCCAAATTGAAGATAACTCTCCCACTTCCCACTTTCAACCTGTTTCTTTATCTGTTTTCTCTCTCTTGATTGATAACAACAGCATCCACCCAGACACCTGGGTCCAAAACCTGGGAGTCCACCATTGATAACTCTCTGATTTTCCACATTACATTGAATGCCTACCTGTCCATTCTACTTCCTTAATGTCACCATCTGGTAATTTCATTCTCTCTCTCCATATGTTAGTAGTCACTTTGTCTTATCATATCACTTGTACCTGTTTAACAATTCCATTGGCTTTGCTTTTTATTCACTTTCCAATTGTGCTATTTTAATAGTCACCTAATCAGTCTCCTTGCTTCCTCTAAGCCCCTCCAATCTGTGCCCCATACTGTAGACAGAGCAGACTACTCCTTACTCTGGACTAACCTAGCACATTTTCTTCCCTCTACTATAAGTCAATGCTTATAATAGCACATATGATATGTTGTAATCATCTGTTTACATGTTAGTGAGTCTCCCACTAGACTTAGAGCTGCTCAAGGGCAGGCTTACTCTTTAATTTGACTCATCTTTCATTCAGAGTAAATGAATGCACGTGATTCTATTTTGTTGCATCTTGTAGAAGGGCAGCAAAAGACACTGTCGCCATACCTACCAGAATGGCTAAAATTTTAAAAGGTAGATAATACCAAGTGTTGGATCAACTGGAATTCTCTTACATTGTTAGGCAGAGTGTAAATTGGCACAAACACATTGGAAAACTATTTGGCAGTATCATAGAGAGATAGATAAAAGGAGATAGATATATATCCTATGAACAAGCAAAATTCACTCCTAGATATATTCCCACCATAAATGTATACACATGTGTACCAAAAAGACATATACAAGAATGTTCATATAGCACTATTCATAATAGTTCCCAACTGGAAACAACACAAATGTCTATTAACAATAGAATGAACAGCATTGAGAAGGATAGAACTATTTCTATAAAAAACAACATGGATAAATCTCACACATGTAATGTTGAGTGAAAGAAGCCAGATAGAAAAGAATATATACTACAGAATAGAATTCCATTCCTATGAAGTCAAAAGACAGGCAACATTAATCCTTGGCATTATTTGTCAGGTTAGTGACTACCCTTGGAGGGGAATAAATGACTGGGAGGGGATATTAAGCTTCTAGGATGCTGGTAATGCTCTGTCTCTTGATCTGGGTAATAGCAACATAAGTATGTTCAGATTGTGAAAATTCATCAAGCTGACACTTATAATTAGTGCACTTTTTATGTGTATGTTATACATCATTAAAAAGTTTACTTTAGAAAAGGTATATCTTGAACAACGTTAACCATCTTTTCAACTTTTAAGAGTTCCTCTGTTTTTGAAAATTTTTAGGTGTTCCATTTATGAGCTGTCTCTTGAAATTCTCTCCTCCATTTCACAATTACTGCTTTCATCTCTTGCATGGTCTATTGCTGTTCTCCAAACTGGTCTCTCTGCCTCTCGTCTGTTTCTTTCTCTCTACACCCAGTTCATTCTTTATACTAAAGCCCACATCTGATCATATCCTACTCTTCAACTCAAAATCCTTTAGTGGCTCCTCTTCATGAAACAAAAGTCACCAAAACGTAGCAACTTATTGGAAAATGGAGGTCTGAGAGAGAGAGGAGTCAGCGAGAACACTTCGCAACTGGGTGACTGCAAAGGGTTCCTGGACCCAATTCCAACGTGTGCGTGTGGAGGCTTCCCCACACCAATAAGCAGTTCTCGGACGCCAGCAGAGTCCGAAAATTCAACTCAATTCTAACACTATCTACCAAGGGATAGAATCAGAGTGCACAGGTGAAGGGCTCAGTTCCACAAGACAGCCTTCCACTTCAGAGGCCAGCCACAAGCCCAGGTTGTTACCTGTGCTTCTGACTGACTGGCTACAAACTGGAGGTTCCAACAACCCCCTCCAATTCAGTATGCCAATCACAAGTCCAGGTTGATACTTGTGCTTCTGACCAACTGCCTATAAATCAGAGGTTCCCACAACCTCCTCCTCAGGTTTGATTAATTTGCTAGAATGGCTCACGGAACTCAAAAAAAACATTTACTCACTAGATGACCGATTTATTATGAAGGATACTAAAAGAGATGAATCAACAGCCAGATGAACAGATACATAAGGTGAGGTCCCAAACAAAGGAGGTTCTGTCCTCTTGGAGCTTGGGGCCCCAGCACGGTGGCACATGGAAGTATTCTGGTTCCCTAACTTGGAAGCTCTCCAAAAAAGGGCTAACAAGCTGCCCTTTTGGGTTTTTATGGAGGCTTCCTTACACAGTCAGGACTAAGTCATTGGCCATTAGTCTCTCTGCCTCTCGTCTGATTCAACCTCAAGCCCCACCCACCCTGGAAATCAGGGGGTGGGACTGAAATTTTCAATCCTCTGATCACATAGCTGGTTCTCCTGGCAAACAGCCCCCACCCTTGGGTGGGGTCCAAAAGTCACTTTCATTAACATAAACAAGAAATTCCAAGGGTTTTGGGAGCTGTGAGCCAGGAACTGTAGTTGAGGACCACATATATATGAGAAATATATTTTGGTCATCTGAATGACCAAATATATATTTCTTTTAAATCACAATATTGTAGTGACCTAGGGGTGGTGTCCTGAACAAAAACATGAAAGGTAAGAAGATGAGCAAACCCTGGAGGGGAATGATGAGCTCAGATTAGGATATATACTGAGTTTGAAGTCAGTGGCTAACAAAATTGGGTGGAGGATCCAGGTCTAAAGATCCAATCAAAGATTCAACATACTGGAAAAAATGGAGACGTAGGAAGAGTAGCAAATACCTTAGGTCAAACTTATACAAAGGGAGACTGGTTCTCAAGAACAAGGAATGAATTCTCATCAGGTAATTTGATTCTGAAAGAAGTTATCCCCAGCTATAGTTGATAACACCTGAAAATGCAAATCAATGCAGCAAATATTAGCTATGCTTCATTAAGTCAGTGCCCCACTCCTCATCTCTTCCATGTGCATTTAGTACTGGTCAGGACCCACAGCTGGAGGGGCCACCCAGGAGCTACAGTGACTCCCAGTGTCCTGCAGAGCTATCTGTGTGGCCTGCCTAATCCACCACAGACTCCAGGGCTGGGACTTCCTCCCATCAGTCTCTAATAGCCAAGAGTCAGCAGAAGAAACCACAGCCCAATCCCCAGTTCTCAGCTCCTCCCCAGGTATTTAGGGCTGAAAAAAAGACACTGTTCCCTCTACTCTATTATGCCAGCAAGGGCAGGGTCCTGAGGTCCTGCTGTGGACCTCACCCTCAAAGGTACCACCTTTTAGCACCACCCCCTTTTAGATCAAAGGTTTCATTTTTCAATCCATCTTTAGTAAGCTCACCAACACTTTATTCTTAAACTCAAAATAGCTCTTTTTCAGTGTTTATTATTAATATTGCTAAATTGGGTTGGGGGGAGAAACTGGTTATAATATACCTATAGTATGTTCCTATTTTAGTTATAAGAAATATATATATATATAATATATATATTATATATTTAGTATATAAGAAATATATATACACATATATACATTATATATATATATGAAAAAAACTGGAAGGAAATATACCAAAATGTTAACAGTAAGTATCTTTTAGAAATGAGATTATGGGTAGTTTTATTTTCTTCTTTGTGTTTTCTATGTCATATACTTTTAAATGCATATATATTAATTTTTACAAGAGGTAAATCCTCCAACTTCCTTTATTATTCAAAAATTGAAAAGAGTTTCCACTTCCGGTATGGTGGAATAAACTGTTAACAGAACAACCTCCCTGAAGATAGCAACTAGGAAACTCAGAGGAACATACAAAAAGAAAAAAAAGCACGGGAGGAGGGAGGGCAAAAGTGGTAAAAAGCACGTGTACCACGACAGATGGCAATTAGACTTTGGGTGGTGAACAGGATGTAGTCTACACAGAAATCAAAATATAATGAGGTACACCTGAAATTTATATAATATTATAAACCAATGTGACCTCAATAAAAAATTAAAGAAGAAAAAGAAAGAAACCTAGAGATTCTAGAGAGTACAGAAAGAAAAAATCAGGCAGATTTTGGATGGGATACGAACCTAGGAAGAAAGGACTGGCACAGGGTGAATTTCCACTCACACAGCTTTAGCCTGAGCACAGACTGCTGTTGCAGCATGGCACAAGACAACAAAACTCCAACAGAAAATGTGCCACCTTTCTGGCCTGAAGAAGCAGATGTCAGAACCCAGGATAACTACAGCCATTTGAAAATGTCAGTGGAATCCTGGAAAGTAGAGAAGCAGAACAGGAAAGCCCCATATTCTGTGCATAAACAGAGTGAAGGTCTCTGGCTGACCCCTGAGCCCTTGAACCATGAATGCCTGGGTCAGACTCAAATCACCTTACAGCTAGAGCTAAAAGATTTGAACTGATAATTGAGCTGATGTTCTCCATAGGTGAGACAGAGTTTGCAGTCTGAGGCTAACCAAGTTAGTTGCTTGCTAAAACAAAAAACATCAACACTTTTTGGAGGAATACACTAGAGTCCCACTAGACCTAGAGTCTCCACAATCTAACAATTACAGTGCCCAGTATACAATCCAAAATTACCCAACGTTAAAAAAAAACAGGAAAATTTGACCCATCCATCCTGAAGAGAAAAGACAATCAGTTAATTTCAACACAGAGATGATCCAGATGTTGGAATTATCAGACAAGGACTTTAAAGGAGCTATTACAACTATGGTGAATGAGGTAAAGGAAAATATGCTTATAATGAATGGAGAAAAAAAGGAACTCTCAAGAAAGGAAATAGAAACTATAAAGAAAATTAATGAAATTCTAAAAGCTGAAAAGTATCTGGAAAAAAACCCTGAATGGACTCAAGAGCAGAATGGAAAAGACAGAGAGTCAGTGAACATGAAGATAGATCAATAGAAATTCTCTAATCTTAAAAATAGAGAAAACAAAGATAAGAAAATAAAATGAGCAAAGCCTCAGGGGTCTGTGAGACAATATCAAAAAACCCAAAATACAGGTAATTGTCCCAGAGAGAGAGAAAAGAGAAGAAAAAAAATTTAAATAATAGCCAAAAACTTCCAAAATTTGGTGAACTCCAAACAGAGTAAATATGAAGAATGCCAAATACATCATAATCAAGTGGATGAAAGCCAAGGATAAAAAGTAGATCTTCGCGCTGGCCCCACAGCCTAGCAGTTAAGTTCGGTGTACTCCACTTTGGCGGCCCGGGTTCAGTTCCTAGGTGTGGACCTACACCACTCGTCAGCAGCCATGCTGTGGCGGCAACCCACATGCAAAATAAAGGAAGATCGGCATAGATATTAGCTCAGAGTGTACCTTCCTCAAGCAAAAAGAGGAAGATTGGCAACAGATGTTAGCTCACCACGAAACTTCCTCAGCAAAAAAAAAAAAAAGTAAATCTTGCATGTAGCCAGAGAGAAACAAAATATTATACATAGGGGACTAATGATTCAAATGACCAAGGTCTTCTTATCAGAAACCACGAAGGCCAGAAGACAGTGGAACAACATCTTTAAAGCGCTGAAAGAAAAATTGTCAACCCAGAATTCTGTAACCAGTGAGAGGATCCTTCACAAGTAAGGATGAAACAAAGACATTTTCGGATAAAAGAAAACTAAGAGAACTCATTGTCAGTAAGCCTGCACTATAAGAAACAAGAAGTTCTTTAGACAGAAGAGAAATAATATCAGAGGAAAACTCAGATATTCTGGAAAGAATGAAGAACATCAGCAATAGCATCCAAATATAAACTCAGTAGTCAGAAGGTATTTATTTAGCCAAATGTCTAGATATAAAATACTAAAAAAGGTATTAAAAGAATTTATTGAATAGACAGTTCACATAGTATCAGTAAAGCCATAAGCAGTTTCCTACTATTAAAGACATGGTTAGTCTCCCTTCTTCTTCACTGTAAATACATGGAGGCTTTAACCAGTGTGGCTGAGGGAGGTGTCTCAGAGCCGGTCCCCAATGGATCATATCATATGTGCCTCAGGGAGGTCTTGCCTCGTGATGATGTCTGATTTGTACTGGAATGGCGACTTCTCAGGGCCATTTTTTACTAAAGATTAAATTTTGCTTTTGTGCTTGTCTATAAGGGGTACACGTGGACCCCTGGACACCCATAAATGTCTAGATTTATCTAGGTTTTAACATATGAATTACAGAGAGAACTCAAATTAAATGTGTCTGTTAAATTTTATTGAATTCAAAAGGAAGAAATAAAAAGTATGATGAGAATATTTGAAAACAATTACAAAAATACTTTTAAAACAATACTGAGAGAATTGTGGTTAAAATGTTACCTCTATACAACGTTAATGGAAATTGGTTTAACCTTCTTGACAAGCAAAATGTTATCAAGAACTGAAAAAAATGTTCATCCCACTCTTGGAAATTTCATTCATTGAAAAAAGTCACAAGAAGCCCTGCATATGAAGGTACTCAATTCAGTCTAATTGTGAATAGTGTGGGGCCGAAAACAACCATTCCCAATAAGAGTAACAAAAGCAAACTACAAAATTACATATTTATCATAGATTATGACTATGCACATACATGTATTTTATTTATTCATTTTTTCCCCCCAAAGCCCCAGTAGATAGTTGTATGTCATAGGTTCACATCCTTCTAGTTGCTGTACGTGGGACTCGGCCTCGCGTTGGACGGAGAAGTGGTGTCTCGGGGTGCCAGCCAGCATCAGAGCGCACGCACTTAACCGCTAAGCCACGGAGCCGGCCCCTGCACATACATGTATTAATTCATCTGAGAAACCCTGTTGAACACTTACTATGTACCAGGTGTTGTGCTATGTAGAGGAGACACAAAGGTGAAAAGATATGGTTCCCTGCTCTGGCGGAGGTTCAGTCCAAGTGGAAGTCATATAAACAAACTAAAAGGTGTTGTAATTCACAAAATGCTTTTGGAGGTCTGAAGGAAAACTAAAGCCTGCTGAAGATATAAGAAAAGACTTCACAAAGGGGCTAAGACATATGTGGACAATAATGAAAGGGAATATGAAGAAAAGAAATCAGTTGTATTAGGGTGGAGAGATTGAGTCATTTATCTTGGCACTTTCAAACTTCTTATAATGTTAAATGTCTTGATAATAAAAAATTGAAGATGTAAAAGTGAAACCTTCTATATCTGGCCACTGTGGGAAAGCTTTATGTGAAATAAACCACAAATATACTGTGAAAATAAAGAAAGTTAATTTTAAAGGAAAATTTAAAAGGCTCTCTGGACATCCTCTCCCCCTCTCACTTCACTTAGGGATGGGCCAGGCAGCTCCCCTGAGTGGGCAGCAGCATCTCCTGGCCCCCAGCATGACACCACACTTAAAATAACCAGCCCAGAAGGTGGCTGACTTACCCCCTTGCGCTGGGATTATTATTGAAGGTCTGGAGTCTTTTTTTTTTTTTTTTAACCTAATGCTAGGAAGTGGCCATGCTAGCAGAACTCCCTAGATTCCATGGAGGAATACCACTTTAGTGGGTTGAATGGTGGCTTCCAAAAACATATATATCCATATCCTAACATCCATAAACTGTGATTGTGACCTTATATGGAAAAAGGGTCTTTGCAGATGTAACTAGGCTAAGGAACTTGAAATGGAATCATCCTAGATTTAGGGTGGTTCCTAAATCCAATGACAGGCGGCTTTACAAGAGAAAGGCAGAGGGAGATTTGGGACACAGACACATAGGGGAGAAAGCCACGTGGAAATGGAGGCAAAGATTAGAATCACATACCGCCAAGACAAGGAACACCTGAAGCCACCAGAAGCTGGAAGAGGCAAGAAAGGCATGATGGTTAACTCCATGTGTCAACTTCGCTGGGACATAGGATGCCCAGATATCTGGTCGAACATTATTCTGAGTGTTTTTGTAAGGTTGTTTTGGCTGATATTAAGATTTAAATCAGTGGGCTTTGAGTAAAGAGGAGTGCCCTCCATAATTTAGGTGGGTTTCATTCAATCAATTGAAGGTCTATATATAACAAAAAGACCGGCCTCCCCCAAGCAAGAGGGAATCCTCCAGCACACGGCCTTTGGACTTGATCTGAGACATTGGCTCTTCCTGGTTCTATAGCAGACTGCCTTCAGACGTGAACTTGAAGATTGACTCTCCCGGGTCTCCAGCCTGCTGGCCCACCCTGCAGATTTTGGACTTGCCAGCCTCCATATTCCTTATAATAAATCTCCTTATCCCTCTCTATATAAATCCTATTGGTTCTGTTTCTCTGGAGAAGGCTGACTTATACAGGATACTCCCCTAGAGGCTTCTGAGGAAGCATGGCCTTGCCAACACTGATTTCAGACTCCTGGCCTCCAGAACTGTGAGAAAATGTATTTCCATTGTTTTAAACCATCCAGTTTGTGGTAATTTCATATGGCAGCCCTAGGAAACTAAGACAGTCACCACGGCCTCTGATTTTCAAGGACCTAGGCCAGGTGGCCTTTGGAACATTTTCAGAAACATGGACTTCCCTGGGTATTTTTAAGCCCAACATTAGTCGGGGATATGTGCAGCAGTAAGAAAGCATAGCGTTGTGGAAACACCCACACAGATCTGGAGTCAGATTCTGGGTCTAGCACTTACTATCTGGGTGGACTCAACAATCTCCTTTAACCTCTATGAAGCTATTTCCTCATCTAAGCAATGAGGATACCTCCTATCTTTCTGGGGTCCTGTGAAGAATAGAGGTAATGTAGGTAAAGTGCCTGGCCCACAGTAGTAATGATCAATTGTGTCTCTTCCAATCCCATCTGGCCTGACATCCCTTTACTCCAGCCAGAATGCCTTAATCCATTTCTCCCAGCAAGCACAGCAGTGAGCACCCCATTCCTGCCTCAGTGTTTTGCACCCCTTTATCCCACCTACCAAAATCCTATTCTTCCTGAAAGGCATTGGTCATGCTCCCCTGCTCCAGGAAGTCTTCTGTCAACACCCAGCCCATGGTCCCCTCTCCCACTTCTGAGCTCCTATAACACGTATTCTCTGAACAGTTCCTTTGACTCTTAGTAAGTACTACCTTACATTGCTTCTCTTCATCTCTGTGCAGCCAGTTCCCAGCACGCAATAAGACATTGTTTGGGAATTGGAAACCATTCCCCGTAGAAACAATGTTATGGATGGCAGTCAGACTAGCAAAAAGCGTGCTCAATACTCTGTTGGGCTTTGAGCTTCTGGAAAGCAGGCCCCACATACATTCCAAATATTATAATTATGATCCATTATGCATAAGGAGAAGCAATATAGACAGCGCCCCTCTGTTGTGGCTGCACCATCTTGCATAGCTGCCTCCTGGGCTAATATCCATGGTCCCAGCAAGGCTGCCTGTTCTCCAGAGCCATGGGGCCCTCTGGGGGCCTGACTCACTGTGCTAGAAGGGCCTTCAGAGACTCACCAAAGCCAGTCCCCTGCTATCAGGCAGGTCCAGGACAAGACCACCCAGACAAGTGGCTAAAGCTGTCAAGAGAGAGGTCACCAGTCCAGCTGGGCTCCTGGCACGGAGCTGAACCAACCTGACAGGCAGGAAGTGCTTCCCCAGATCCATCAGGGAGGAGTGGGCCTCCTAGCCCTTGTTTGTGGCCTGGGGGGAGTGGCATCAGGCTGCAGAGGGACTGGAAGCAGAGCGGGCCCGGCACCCATTGAGACCAAAGTGAGCCCAGGCATCTTTCCTGGGACAGGGCTGCCTTTTCAGCCTGGACCCAAGCCTGGACAAGCACTTGCCCTTTCCCTGGGGTGAGCTCAGAGATGGCCAATCCCTCCCTCTGCACCTCTGGTCTACAGGGAAATAAAGAGCAGCTCAGCACTTGGCCTGGGGCCGGATAGACACAACTGAGGTTTAGGTCAGGGTTAGCTCATTTAACTCCTTAGTGCCTGCTGCCCAAGCCTCAAACTAGCATTATCAGCATCACCTGAAATCTTATTAGAACTGCAGACTCTCAGCCCCCACCTCCACACCTACTCATTCAGAATCTGCATTTTAATAAGACCCCCAGGTGATTCGTATGCGCATTAAAGTTTGAGAAGAACTGCTTTAATTGTTGAAGGCAGAATGGAATGAAACCTAGATTTGCAAGCTGATGATTTGGGACAGCCATGGTGGATTCCAGCCATGGTCAGAGCATAAAAACTTCAGAGGCACGGCTGGTGTGGATAAAAGCCAAATTCCCGGCTGCCCAGCCTAGCCTTCCAAAACACCCAACAGGTGGAGTTTCCAGATGGGATACACAAGGGACTTCTGTCTGTGATGAGTGGCCATAAACCAGGGACTGGCTGCATTTGTATTATCTGTATCTGTGTTTGTATTATCTTAGCTTCTCAACTAGACTGTAAGTTTTAAAAGGCTAGGAATCATATTGAATATATATGAGTGTATACATTATGGGAGAAGAACAGTATATAATTAATGAGCCCAAGGTCTGAAGTACGCAGACCTGCCTTCTGAGCCGAGAATTTCCATTAGCTTACTGTGAGTAAGTTTCCGCTAATTTACCTGTGAAGTGTGGTCTCTTGGAGCCTCAGTTTCCTCATCTGTATTATTAGTACTAGTGAAAACAAACTTCCCAGGATTGTTGGAGGATGAAAAGAGTAAACATCAAAAATGTACCTGGTAAATAACAGGCCCTCAATGAAACAGTCATGCCTTTCCCTTTGAATCTCCCCACCCCCCAGTGCCTAGCTCCAGGCCAGCACATTTTAAATGTGAAATAAAAATATGCCAGGTGATTGATGACCTTGATGGGCCTGAATAAAATGCATTTTAAATAAATAACTCTTACTGTTTACTTCTGTTTTTCCAAATATCAAAGCAAATCATTCTTGTTATGGAAATTTTTGGAAAACACAAGAAAGTATAATGAAAAATCTAGTTGTTTCTCTGCTGCTGCCGCCAAGTCGCAGGGAGGTAGAAGCACGGGTGCATTCAAGATTCGGCTCCACCTGTAACCCACCGCCATGGCAGAGGAACACATTGCTGCTGGAGGTATAGTGGAAGTTAATACTGCTTTACAAGAGGTGCTGAAGACTGCCCTCATCCACGATGGCCTAGCACACGGCCAAAGCCTTAGACAAGCGCCAAGCTCATCTTTGTATGCTTGCATCCAACTGTGATGAGCCTGTCTACGTCAAGTTGGCAGAGGCCCTTTGTACAAAACACCAAATCAACCTAATTAAGGTTGATGACAACAAGAAACTAGGAGAATGGGTAGGCCTCCATAAAACTGACAGAGAAGGAAAATCCTGCAAAGTGGTTGGTTGCAGTTGTGTGGTAGTTAAGGACCATGGCAGAGTCTCAGGCCAAGGATATCATTGAGGAGTACTTCAAATGCAAGAAGTGAAAAAATAAAAAACTTGGCTTTTGTTCCTCCAAAAAAAAAAAATCTAAAAGATTTGCTATAATACCACCACCCAGCAACATAACATGTTGATGCTAACATTTTGGGGTTTTCCCTTCCATAAATAAGTAAATAAGTAAGTAAGTAAATAAATAAATAAATAAATAAAATAGAATATGAATATGAAGACCATAATATTACTGTTGTTTTACACAAACGTTTGTTTGGTCTCTGAAGACAATGGGCCAGCTGGGTTTCCTTCCTTGCTGAGTGCTGAGTGTGGGAGTTCTGGAAACCCAGGCCTTGAAACCAGCCAAACGAAGACATTTCCCTGGTTCCATGGCTCTCCTCTGTTACTCAGATCTCCAAATGATGTGTGCTGCACAACCATACTTTTGAAAACTCTGTGCAGAATAGAAAGTGGTAAAATAGGAACACATTTGTATTGGTGACCAAACCATCTATGTTTCAAACCCGACAACATTTTTGAGTGAAATAACGAGTTGAAATAAGGGGCTAGGAGACACGTGCCTTTGAAAACTTAACCCTGGCTTTGTCTACCACAAACCCTCTATGCTCTGCAGAGTTCGCACTTTAACTGGGAGAGAGGAGGTACTGGAAATTGAGTAGGGGACACATTCGGTCATTGATCGAGGGGAGAGTAAAGCGTGTTTCAGCAATCTCACATTCACTATGCTGGTCCTAAGAGGAGATGGCATCCTGAACGAGACAGTGGCGAAGCTTTAAGAGACCCAGCCTTCAGATAACTGAGGATTTAGAAATCAGAATCCTTGTTAGGCCTTGCTCAGCGGCCTTCAGGGACAACCTATTCAAATTCAGGCTGGGATTCTGGCAGCCCTCAACCCCCACTCCCAAAAGAATTTGGGGATGTGGGGCATTGGTCCCTCTGGCCTTTCTCTGCCCAGCCCTGATCCCCAGGCTTTCATGATCTGGATAAATGCTGTTTCTCTTTCCTCCTTTATTCAAACCTTGTTCTTGATCCTGAAGGTGCTAGGTTTGAAGTAGGAAGGCATGGTTGCAAATCCTCATTTCTGCCACTTGTAATACCCATAAGGACTTGGTTGCGACACTGAACCCCTTGGACACTCAGTTTCCACATCTGTAAAATGAAGATAATGATATTACGTCTCTCCTTGGGTTATTGTGAGGATTCCTTGAGACAGCCTCCAAAAAGTGTCTGGGCACAGGGAAAGCGTTCAATAAATGAGAGTCAGAGCGGAGGATTCCCTCCCCCCATACCTGATAGACTCTGTCATTTCTTTAACTAATCCAAAATTCACTTCTATTTCATCTCTTCGCCAAATCCTTGATGCTGGTTTCATGTCTGGAGTCCAGCCTCTTTTGCTTTCAATTGGTCCAAACCGCTGCTTCTAAGTACAGCTTTCTCACACCTGCAGCTTGGACCACATCAAGGGGCTTGGTTCCACCATTTAGCCCCTCCCAAACTCATCCCCTATTCCCCCTGTCCTTTCCTGTCCATGGAGAACTTTCATTCACTTCTTCCATTGCCATTTCTCCTTCAACATCGTTACTGGGACCACCTGCCAGTTTGTATTCACTAAGCCATCTTTCTTCATTCAAATCCCACTCACTTCAAAAGGCTTGCTTGAAAAAACAAAAATAGAAAAAACTAGTAATCAAACTCAAGGGCGGAAAAAAGTGTTCCTCTCACTATAAATCAAAGCATAGTTACCCTGAAAAAAACAGCCAGCATTTTTAAAAAGATGATAGCCTGCGCTGGGAAGGGTGTGATGAAAGGACGCTCACACCCACTGTAGGTAAGAGTGTAGATTGGTTCAACCCTTTGGAAAGCATCCGGGCAGGATTTATGGAACCATAAACATGTTCATACTCATTAACCCCATATTCCAATTTCTAGATGACTTTGTGGAAATAGTAAGAAATTTGAGTGAAAAGGCATTATGCTAATATATATTCATTGTAGTGTTAGTTACAAGAGAGAAACTTTAGAAACCACCTAAAGAGGCCCACAGCGAGAAAACTGTAAAATAAATGATACTGAATCTTCTAGATGTAGTCTGCAGTTACTAAAATAATAATAACTATTAAGTATCTACCCAGAAAAGTTTATAGTGTGAAAATCAAGGTACAAACAAGTGTGTGTGTGTGTAAACAAATACACAAAAGCATTGGGAAAACAACTAAAAAAAATAAAAACAGCAAAATACTCCGAGTGTCTGCATTTAGGAGTTGTCATTATGAATAGGGAGGGATTTTTCTTTTTCTCTACTTTTCAAAGCTTCTGTAATGTGGTTATATTACAGTTATAAATATATATAAATTATATATGTTACTTTTATAAATATATATCTGAAGCCTCCCTGGAATTAAGGAGTTCCCTTCCCAAAGAAGGGCCAGCACGCAGCAGCCCTTTACCCATGTCTCGTCAGGCAAACCACCAAGAAACCAACCCCCCAAGGGACCCTATTTTTGGACCCACTAATCCCAAAGCCAGAGCCTGGAAGATGGGCAGGGTCTGAGCTCTTCCTACGTGGGAAACACTGGCTAAATCTTGGGCTTGCAACGCAACACCTGGAGGAGCGGAAATGGGAGGCTGAGAGGAGCTCGGTCCTGGGGCAGTCCCTTTTGCCCTAAGCTTCGCTCCGCCACTGCCGGGGGAAGGGAAGCTGAAGTCGAGTCAGGGAAGAAAAACTGTGGCTACACACTTGAAGAGATGGTGAATTGGGGCAAATACTTCCCAGGAAGAAAGTTTTAGTGGCAATTGGGGAAAAAAAAATGAAAGAAGCAATTCAGGTGTGTGTGCTCCTGCCGTGATTGGGAATTAGAGGTTTTTCTAAGCCATGGACTGGATTTTGAAGACAAAGGAACTGGATTGGGGCCAGAGTGTTTTAGGGCTGGAAGAGATTTAAAAAGGAAGCCGGAAAGGAACTCAAGTTTCCTGAGCGCTGCCTACTATGTGCCAGACACTTTAAAAACACTATCCCTTTAATCCTCAGGACAGCTTAGTCAGGAAGGTATTATTTTCCTTGATTTTACAGGGGAGGGAACTGAGGCTCAGAAAATAACTGGCCATGGTTACACACTGGCCAGTGGCAGAGCCAGGAGGCAGACCTCCAGCTGTCAGACTCCAGAGCAGTGCTTTTCCTCTAGGTCTAAGCCAACCCCTTTCTTTTGAAGATGAGGAAACTGAAAGCCGGGGAAGGGGAAGTGTTTATACCTTGTTGCAGAGCTCATCAGAAAGAGGGTAGGACTTACAGCCTAGTCCTATGATCCCCAGCCCAGTGCGCTTTCCACCACCCCCCAGGGCCAGCCGCCCACCTTTGCCAGGCTGCCTCTGCCCAACTTGCCAGTTCTATCAAGTTCCCTTTTCTGGGGCAACTCGTGGTTGACTCGGAAGCCTAGGTTGATGTCTCTCTGGGTTCTTTGCAATTTGGGACTCCTTGATACTAACATCACTATTATTTTTATTTCATTTGATTGTTCACTTCTGTATTTCCTCCCAAGCTGGGAGTTATTTGTGGAAAAACATTATCTGTGAAGTAAAGAACATGTAACTGAATACATAAAAGCTGTTTGCCCTGGGGCTTTATGTTTGAAACTGAAGTCGCCCCACCATTGAGTGTATTATCTGGATGATATCTAATACCACCACTTTAGAGTGTGAGAATGAACCCTTTTCTTAAAAGAAAAAAATCAGAAAAGAATATTGACCTTCCTAATGTTTCCCAGCACAAAGAAATCCATCTACTGTAGATTCCAAGACAGACCAGACCAATATGTTGACATGCTGGGCTCAGATTTCATTCCTGAAAATCTGGAACCTTATGCTGTATAAATAACATGATCTTTTCCTTCGTTCAAATCAAGGGGGAAAACAATTGCTGGCAGATCTCAGAGTCTGCTGTCCCCCCAACTGTCCCCACAAGTCCTAACTTGCTGCCCACAAGTCATGACTCGCATATTTTCATTTGAGGAGTTTTGAAATGTTCTGGAAATCATAGGGGGAAAGAGAACCAAATCCTCCTGAGAAATAGAGTAAGGGGAAAACTTTTTAAAAAAGAAAAAAGAACATAAAAGAAAATGTCTTGCATATACAAGTGTATATTGAAATAGTTAATGGGACTTGATAGTAAACTTTCTAGCATAGCCTTGTCACATATAGAAGCTCTGTTAGATCTGTCCTCATTTTTCAGAAGAACAACCTGGTGTACAGAGAGGGGATATGCCCAAAGCCATAGAAGGGACTGCTAGCTTGGACTTCTGGTTGTGTTCTCACGTCTCTGGGCCAATCAGAAGATCTAAATATCATATTTTAGTCGTGGTAAAAACAAACTTCCGCCTAAACTCATATTATTTCCTTGTAGAAGGATTTTTATTAGCAAAGTTATTATAAGTCGTTATATTTCTAAACATGTTGAGATGTCTTAGTGTTATATTCGCTACTGTTTAAATTACAGTCAAACCCTCTGATATATTTCTAGATTACTCAGAAAGCAGGAGAGTTGAGGGCAGTGGCCATGCCTTACTCTTCTTTATATTTCCTAGTACCGTGCCTTGCGCCTTGTATCATTCATATAAACCAGTTAAATGAATGGAAATTAGCCCATTGGCTAATTCCTAGGCTGTTACCTGCCATATGTTCTCAGAGACAATGGAATATACTGTAGAGACAGATAGAACTGGGTTGGAAGCTGAGTGACCTTGAGTGAGTGATTCAAGTAATCCCACATAAGTGTCTTGGGAGTAGAAACAGGGCCTCTGGCACTCCACTGATTTTTTCCATCCAGACTTATTCACCTCTAGTCTATCCTCTCCAGTATGCCTTCCAGTGTGTTCCCATTGTCATCAAGATCAAGTCAAAACTCCTCATAGGGTCCTCTGTAGCCTGGCATGCCAACCCAGTGACCCAGGTATTCCCTACTTCTACCCACCTCTGCTCTGTGCTGGAGCCACAGCAAACTGTTTTCAGTCTTTGATCCTCCCACCCAAAGCCAGACTGGTAGATGCCTCCATGCTTCTCCCTTGAACACCCAACTATCACCCCTTCTTGGCTAGTGAACTTCTACTCATCCTTTACTGAGTCCTCATGTCATCTCCTCCAGGAATCTCCCCTTATTTCTGCATTCAGAGTGCGGCATTCCCTTTTCTACGCTCCCACAGCATCCTGTACATGTCTGCACATAGCACCTACACATTGGGATGAAATACATTGCTTAGATGTCTGTGTCCCCTTCTAAAGTGTCATCTCCTCGAGTGCAGGAACTGGACCTTACTCATTTCTGAGTCCATAGTGCCTAGCACAGGGCCTGGCCAAAGTAGCTTAGCCCTTTAATGATGTTTAAACTGCCCTAAGGAGTTTTTTTTTTTTTTTTAAAGATTTTTATTTATTCATTTTTTTTCCCCCCAAAGCCCCAGTAGATAGTTGTATGTCATAGGTTCACATCCTTCTAGTTGCTGTACGTGGGACTCGGCCTCGGGTTGGACGGAGAAGTGGTGCCTTGGGGCGTGCCCGGGATCCGAACCCGGGCCGCCAGCATCAGAGCGCGCGCACTTAACCGCCAAGCCACGGAGCCGGCCCTGCCCTAAGGAGTTTTAATGGGTGAGACCACAGCAAGAATCCAGTAAGGGTGTTCTCTCTTACTAGGGGAGGGGTCAGAGGGAAAGACTAGGATATCTGGAAGCTCCCAATCTCCTTATAAAGAGAATTTTTTTTTATTTCATAGAAGCATTAAGATAATAGTCAAATCCCACTGTTGCCTGGGCTTCTCCCCACTTCCCACCCCTCCACTCCACCTCCACTCTGCCCCATACCCCAACTCCCCACTATAAGGCCTAGTTTTCTGTGAGCAAGGTGTGGGGGCAACAACTAGCTTTGGAATCCTATCAGGCATTTCAAGATTTACCAGATCTCACCCATCCTGCAAAATAGCAGCCTCGCAAATGGACTGGTTGTCTAATGGAATGATGGTGAAAGCTGGAGTCCAGAAGGATGAGCCAAGATCAGTTACTACCTTAAAAGCAGTCATATCATGCTTTCAGGAATTATGGTTTTATTACTTTCAGTCGCACAATAATAGTAACAACTAACAAAGTGTTGCCCAAAGAGGTTGAGTTTACCTCTTTGAATGAATATAAGAAAATAAAGTAGAACAATCACATTACCATAAGCAAAGGATTCCAAGTAGGTGCTTTAAAGACATTTGGTCTCTTTAGTAGGGCTAGTATACCATTAGCACACCTTTGATATGACTTTAGCTTTCAAACTTATTTTCATAGATGTTTCAAAGCAGCACTATCCAGTAGAACTTGCTGAGATGATAGAGAAATTCTATATCTGTGCTGTCCAATATGGTAGCCACTAGCACATGTGGCTGCTAAGCACTTGAAATGTGGCTAATGCAATTGATGAACTGAATTTTTAATTTTTCTTAATTTCAATTTAATTTACATTTAAACAGCTACATGTGGCTAGTGGTTAGCATATTGGACAGTACAATTCCAAAGTAAACCTCAGCCCAGTCAAGGCCCCAGTCACCTTGTTGCCTATAGATCCTGGCCCCTGGCAAACTTTCTTCTGGCAAAGCAATTGTTAGAAAAATTAATATAGCCACCTTCCTGAAAAGTTGGAAAATAAGGAAAAAGGAAAAACTTCACTATCCCTAATCTCTGGTTTGTTACAACCACTGATACATTTTGGTGCATTTTTTTCCCACTCTGCCCTGCTTGCTCATTAGGTTCTTGGGCCTTTTGCGGTCAGAAGGTCTTTGCAGGGCAACAATAGACTTGTGCTCTTCAGTGGGCCCCAGGGAGCCTCAGGGGCAGCCATAGCTGGTTATCTGTGGCCTCACATGAGTGCTTCAGGAGGGCTGAGCGGTGGGGATGAGGCTGCTCATCATGACAGCAGCAACCACCATGGTGTCCCAGTTTTGACTCACCAGGGAGAAGGGTCTTCTGTGTGTTCCAGTCTCATGTCCTGTCCTATCTTTTAACTTCTAGAAACTCTCCTCAGGAGGTATGTTTTGGAATATTGAAGCTGAAAAGGTCCCTAGCAATGAGCTAGTCCAACCCACTTAGAGTATAGATGAAGAAAGACACAGGGCCAGAGACTGGAAGAGACTGGATGCCTAACTCTTGACTGCTAGTCCAGTGTTCCTTCTCCTCAATCACTGATCCTTTCAGCAGCCTCCCAGGTCCAGTGACCAGGACCCACTCCTCCTCCTCCTGGTACTGCCATACCACAGCTGCTCTGGAAAGGCAAGAGAGGGGCAGAATGTGATACACTTTTCCTCTCCCAGTTCTACTCCTCTGTTTCATTTGCTCAGCAAAGTAGGAGCAAATGCCCATAACTCTACCTGGCCTATGTCCTTCGGGAAGCCCCAGCCAGATAGGGAGGCCACCATTGCCTCTTCTTGTGCCTGCCACCATTACAAAAGGCCCTGGTTGCTTGTTCCCACCATTCCCTTCTTTCTGGGCCTTCTCAGAAAGGCCTGGTTGAAACCTGAGTCCAGTTCTTTCCCTCACAGGAAAGAAAGGTTCCCACAATGGAGGCAACCTTTTTAAAGACTCCCATGGCACGCCAGAGGGAGGGCCACATTCCTCCAGGTGGCTGTCCTGGTCCCAGGTAGGGTAATTTGCCCACACTTTCCTGCCCCTTGGGGGAATCCCTCTGGTTAGGGCACACCTGCACAACTCTCCTCTCTATGCCCTCTTAGTTTCTCTAAGAGCCCTGGCCATCACGTGGTCTCCAGTAACTTGGAAGTCTGGACCCTATTGCTACTTTCCAAATCCCCCAGCCTCATTTGCTCCCAGTAAATTTAAACAACTGCATGAGTGGGTCTAAACTCCCCTTTGTGCTATAATTAGTCTGGAACAAGGCTCACCCCAGGACAGAAATACTGTATGGGCCGGGTTATAGACTGCTGCTGGTCCCCACAGTAGGGAAGTAGCGACCTTTTGAATAGGAGGATTAACACATTAGCACATAGATTCCTGCTTCCGGGGAGGGTTGAATTCTAGGATAAGAGCTCCAGCTTGCACGAGAGGGGGGAGGGGAAGGGGGAGCCACGCACACTAAAGACTGTGTGTTCCTGGGGTGCCTGGGGGGTCAACACAGGAAGAAGTGGGCAAGCACCAATCAGAGGAGCAGAGCAGCTCCAGACCATGGCTGGCTGGGTGATGTGCATGGAAACTGCAGAAACCTGAGAAGGAAAAGCATCTCCTGTCATCTCCTGTCTCCTTCCTCCCTCTTCCTTGTTGGATAGTGTTGGGGCAGCTGGCATGCTGCAGCAAAGCCCAGAGAACACGAGTGCTGAAGTGCCACACACAGGAGTATCCAGAGAGGCAGCTGTGTGACCTTGGGCAGGTGCCTGCCCCTCTCAGGGCCTCTGTTTCTTCATCTGTACAATAGGGGTAGTAACATCTATCTCATGAGGTTGCTAGGAGGAGTAAATGAGATAATGTAAGAAAGCACCTAGAAGCAAGTAGCACCTAGCAGGCCCTCACCAACTGGTGATGCCTCACTCGCAAACATCCTCTCGGCCACTCACATTGGCAAGAATTTCCTCAGTAGATTCTCCTTCTTTTTTTTTTTTTTTTTGCAAGAAAATCTCAAATTTTATTTGTCAAGTTTACTATTAGTGGTAATGTTGATGTTATTAGTTTGAAATCATTTAATGCATTTTTTTTTAATTTTTTGTTTATTGCAGTAACATTGGTTTACAACATTGTAAAAATTTCAGGTGTACATCACTACACCTCCACTTCTGCACAGATTACATCATGTTCACCACCAAAACACCAACTACAACCCATCACCACACACATGTACCGAACCATCCCCTGCACCCCCCTCCCTCCCCCCCTCCCCCCCGGCAACCACCAATCCAATCTCTGTCCCTATGTGTTTGTTTATTGTTGTTATTATCTACTACTTAATGAAGGAAATCATACGGTATTTGACCTTCCCCTCTGACTTATTTCACTTTGCATTATACCCTCAATGTCCATCCATGTTGTCACAAATGGCTGGATTTCATCGTTTCTTATGGCTGAGTAGTATTCCATTGTGTATATATACCACAGCTTCTTTATCCATTCGTCCCTTGATGGGCACTTAGGTTGCTTCCAAGTCTTGGCTATTGTGAATAATGCTACAATGAACGAAGGGGTGCATGTACCTTTACAAATTGGTGTTTTCAAGTCCTTTGGAAGATTTTCCTTCTTGACTCTGTTTCCAGCTGTGCCCCAAGACAGCTGTCCCATTACTGTCCCCTCTCCTTGCCCATTAGTATATGGGGCAGAGTAGAAGTGGTTGTGGCCACCCTCCCAGCTCTCCTTCAAAGGGCTCAGCCCTGGGACGGGTTTGGCCTGAGTTGGTGATCAGCTTAGCCCTGCTACTCTCACAGGAACTCATGGAAAGGAAGCTCTTGATGTCCTCAAGGGCATTGCGAAGGTGGTGGTGGCTGGGAGGGGACCCACAGGGTCTTTGTACCCACTCATGGAAGTGCATTGAAGTGGGCCCTGACCCAGCAAGACAGGAAGTAAAAAATCAAGGGGCCTAGGTGACAGGTTTATTTAAAAGACAGCCAGAGAAGTTGGGACATTACCAGATTTAGAGTCTTCCCTCTTAAAAAAAAAAAAAAGAAGAAGAAAATCTTAAAAAAAAAAAACTTAAAAAAAACCTTTAAAAATCAAAAAGAACCTGACAATAATATATATGCTTTCTCAAATCTAACAAGAACAGCAAAGAAACTCAGGAAAATATCTGGGTTATTGAGTTACTAAAATAACGAAAAGCAAAAAAAATAAAATAATGAAAAGCTTTTCCTTTACCTTTATGGTAAGATTTGAAGGTGGCAGAAGACGTTTCAGACTCCAAAATTCCTGGACAGCCACAAGCCTGTGGCTTAGATTTGAGGCAGGGTGCAAAACAATAGGAGGGGACTGTAGCGAAGCCTCATTTGCCCCCCAATGGATTTGCCTTATACAGAACAGCACGAGAGGCTAGCTCAATTTCATGGCTTCTGCTTTCTCTGTTTAGCTCAAGATTGGCAGATGAGGTGAGATGATGACTCAGTGAACATCCGTAGTCCTCAGTTTCCTCATCTGTAAACTGAGGGTGGACAATACCTAATCTACCTACACCTCAATGGGACAGTAGCATCTGAGTTTTCAGTTGAGATCTTAACATTCGTTGAGCACATATGTTCCAGGGGTGTGCTGAGTCTCTGCTCCTTTAAGTCCAGGTTCTTGAAAATGCTTTGTAAATTATAAATGGATACTTCCCCAAATGTAAAGTATTATTATTGAAAGTCACACTCAAATGTCTTGAATGCTTCCTTTAAAATGAGTATTCACTTAAGGGCTGAATACACTTAAAAGTTAGATGAAACTCCAGATTTAGCTCTAACTCTGCCTCTCAAAGGCACGTCTCCAGGTTGAGTCTATCTGGCCTGAATGGCTGAATTCCGCTTTGTGTGAATAGCCACTCTTTCAGGGAATGATGATTTTTGTAGGGTCAAAGGTCAAGAATGCTAATTTCATGTCTTTTACTGTTAGAGTACCTTTAGGGGACTGGCAGGCTAGTGAAAAATGGTTTGGAGTTTGTAAACGTTTTGCATTTACTTGCCAAGCTTGCTTGGTGGCAGCTCTTCCTTGGGGCAGAAGAACGGACTTGCCTCAGAGAGTGGCTGAACAGGTGGGATTGCTACAGCTGTGCTTGGCCTGGCTGGCCCAGCCCCAGAGGGCCTGCCTGGCACCCGGAAAGCCCAACAACAGAAGGAAGGTCCAACACCTGGAGTGCCCAACTCCCTAAGGGTCAAAGCGAAACATCTTAACTCACCCCAGGAAGTGCTTGGTCTGGAGTCACGCCCCCTCCAGAATACAGGCTTGGGGGACCCTACTTCGATTTCCAGGAGAAGAAATACTCATTTCAGATGGGACTGGCAGTGGCCCTGGACCTAACAGCCACTGAGGTTAGGATGCCAGGGTCTCATATTTAGTTACTTTAAATCAGGGGCGGTTAGGGCTTTGGTTTTGCAAATTTGGTCAGAGAAGCAGGATATGTGGTTAGGAGGACTAAATCAGAAACTTAAACACTTACCCACATGGAGAACTCATTACCTCAGCAGGCAACTCATTTAGATTTTAACAGCTCTAGTGGGTTAGAAAGCTCTTTCTTATATAGAGAGTTGAAATCTGCTTCCTTATAACTTCTACCCTTTGTGCCCAGTTCCTCCTTAAGGAACCATGTGGATTAAATCTGCTCTCTTCTCCCAACAGGCCTTAGGAACATTGTTCCCCGACTCTCAGATTTGGCTATAGTGATATTTAGTTGGTTAGATGCCTTTCTATCCTCTGATTCTATGTGGGGAGGAAATTGACCTCAAGAGGAGACACGACAGTCCCTAAGTCACATAGTATCTCAGTGGTTCCACTAGGAATCCGTCCTGACTCTAGGTATGCTCTCCTCTACCCCACAGAGACAAAAAGGCTGCCTTGAACTTCCATTATCAACCAGAATGTTGTGCTTTGGCTAATATGGTCAATGAATCCTTAGCCAACAGAAGCAAATGTCACACAAAACCCCATAGAGCTAGTGCCTTTGCTGTGGTGGTGGCAGTAGCAAGCAAAAGATATCAGATGTTTACAGTATTAAATATATCTTAAAAGGTCAGGCTTTTCAAAATATCCCCGCCCCCACTCCCGCCTCCAATCCCTTTGGCTTCTATCACTTTTAACAGGCAGTTTGCTGTCCAAGACTCAATTCTGCAGAAGGTATCTGGGCACATGTTGTAGAGGTAATTATATCCAATCTACTAAGGCGATGACTGAGCCACCCCGCTTTGCCACCTCCCCCACCCCCATCTGCTCGCAGCCTGGCTTTCTCGGCTGAACTGCCCTTGGCAAGTTTGCACTTTGTGGTTCCTTTTCCTCTGTCTGCACCAGCCACCCAGCCAGCCAGCCACAGTCACCAGTGAATGCCACTTAACACAAGCTGGGGCTTCTAACTAGTCTGTTGACCATGTCCCCAAGGTCAGACAGTCAGCAACTTCTATTGAGGCTACTCCATGTGCTGAGTACTGTTCTAGTAGCCGTGAGAGGGGGAGGGAAATAAAAGAAATAAAAGCCAGGGGCCCTTGTCTCCGATAGGTTTACAGACCTAATTAGCGATCTCCAAGAGACCCTCTTGAGAAAAAACTTAAGAACACTTCCAAAACAACATACAAGTGGGTATAATAGGGAGGGAAGTGAGCCAAGGGGAGATTCTAAGTTCCTTGAGGGGAGGGCCCTGGCTTTGTGTTCCCCCAGGAAGGGCCTCTCCACTTTCTCATTAACCTTTTGTTTGGAGCGATTAAAAAGAACTTTAGGCTGGCCAGCCCCCCCTCTCTCTCTGGTCTCAGGCTCAAGGATCAAGTTGACAACTATGGGGACTTCATTGACTTCAGATGGGGGTATTTCAATATCTTGCTGAGATGACTGAATAGGCCTTTGATGTAATGTATATCCATTTGGAACTCAGCATTCCATCAAGGAGAGGAATGATAAAGCTTTCCTCTGGAGTGTCTTCCCTTATCATCTCCTGCTTTATAATAATAATAGAAGTAATAATAATAATAGCAGCTGCTAATTATTGGATACCTACTCTATGCCAGCTACTTTACATATGTTATTTCATTTAATACAATAGAAATGATTATTAAGTTAAATGAAGACAATTAGTATTATCAGTCTTTTGTTTGTTCAGAAACATTAATCTGCAAAAACAAGGCATTCTTCCACCCCACATGGCACTGGCCACTTACTCAGAGGCCTGGGTCCAACTTGGAGCTCTTCAGCAGGATGGTGAAAAATAAATCTGAAGAAGACAAAGAAAAAAAGACATCTAAGGAATAAAAAGTTCTGAATATACAGATAAGATCCTACTATAAAACATGCCATCACAGCCATATCTCCCTATAGCAAAATGCTGGCTAAACCTCTAGACTGTGGTACATTTATTTAAAGCAATCTTTAGATAGATCAACAGAAATTGAGATAGATCCATGTTTTTTGAAATGGATTTTTTTTAATCGGTATGGCACATCGAGGTAAAAAGTGAAGGGAACTAATATTTGTCATCTGTATATTAGGTTCAAGATATTTTTAATCTTCACAACCACCCCTTGAGGAAGGCACTATTTTTATTCCCATTTTCCAGATGAGGAAACTGAGGCCTAGAAAGATTAAATAACTTTACTGAGATCACATATCAACAAAATGGCAGAGCAAGGATTCAAACACAAGTTTATCCAATTCCAAATCTAAGATTCTTTCCACTATATCATATTGCCCTCTAGCAATGAATGAGTTAACCCAGACCACCACGAGACAACAGAGGACAAACCTCAGTTGTGTCTATCCGGCCCCAGGCCAAGTGCTGAGCTGCTCTTTATTTCCCTGTAGACCAGAGGTGCAGAGGGAGGGATTGGCCATCTCTGAGCTCACCCCAGGGAAAGGGCAAGTGCTTGTCCAGGCTTGCGTCCAGGCTGAAAAGGCAGCCCTGTCCCAGGAAAGATGCCTGGGCTCACTTTGGTCTCAATGGGTGCCGGGCCCACTCTGCTTCCAGTCCCTCTGCAGCCTGATGCCACTCCCCCCAGGCCACAAACAAGGGCTAGGAGGCCCACTCCTCCCTGATGGATCTGGGGAAGCACTTCCTGCCTGTCAGGTTGGTTCAGCTCCGTGCCAGGAGATCAGCTGGACTGGTGACCTCTCTCTTGACAGCTTTAGCCACTTGTCTGGGTGGTCTTGTCCTGGACCTGCCTGATAGCAGGGGACTGGCTTTGGTGAGTCTCTGAAGGCCCTTCTAGCACAGTGAGTCAGGCCCCCAGAGGGCCCCATGGCTCTGGAGAACAGGCAGCCTTGCTGGGACCATGGATATTAGCCCAGGAAGCAGCTATGCAAGATGGTGCAGCCAGAACAGAGGGGTGCCGTCTATAGTGCTTCTCCTTATGCATAATGGATCATAATTATAATACTTGGAATGTATGTGGGGCCTGCTTTCCAGAAGCTCAAAGCCCAATAGAGTACTTTAGTTTTTCAGTCAGTCTCTCACACACAGAGGCGCACACACATACTTTAAAGAGCAGGCCAAAAAGTGTTATAAATAAAATCCTAGAACATGAGTGGGAGGAATAAACAGGAAAATTTCACTGTAAGAGTTGAAAATGCACCACTCCTTGCAGGATGGCTTCACTCTGACAACCCACAATTGTGCTATTAATCAGAAACTGGGCTAGATATATTGTTACTTTGCTCAGGGTTTTTCTTCTCCTTGTCAATACATGTTAAACATGGTATAAATACTGTCGGCTTTCAGGGTAAGGCTAAGATAAAGAAGACAGTCTTCGTCAGTACAGTAAGAGACCATAACCTGATGGGTCACACTTACATTGCCCAGCATCCTTTCCTTCCAGCCAGACAGGGCTCCATGCTGTCAACCCTGTAGGTTCTGCTCACATGTTCCTCCCTACCTGTTTCCACTCTTCCCCTAAGCTGAAATAGCTCCACTCTCCTCCCTCTGCCCATCCCCAAATGCCCCTCATCCTCTAGGCCTTTGTTCAAGGCATTCTGTTTATCTGACATGCCCTCCACCCTCCCCCTATCCCTTTGAGGTCTCTCCACTGTGGATATCTCTCCTTGCCCGGACCCACTCCCAGGAGGCCCAGTGACCTCATCCCTCCTCTGATCATGAGGACCACTGGCTATCCAGATCTATCACACACTGTCTGCCTTGCGAGTTAATATTTTGGTCCCTACCAACAGTGAATGCTCCTGGAAGGCAGGCCAGGTCTGTGGTTTATTCCCTGTTCCTAATACGTGGTTGACGCGTAACTCTTTTCAAAACTTTAAAAGCAGAGGAGTTGTCCAGTAGGTAGTCCTTGTTTTGATGACTTTAATCGAAACATAATTTACTTTACTAAACGGCCGCGTACATGATTCATAACTCCCGTGACAATTCCTCTATTGGCTCATTCTTCTCTTATTCCTCTCTTTCCTCTACATAACCTCTCCCTGCTCACATTTTTGGCTTAGTGTTTGTGATGGACTAATAATTCATATCTTTCAGGCCAAGGTCGTATTTTCTAAAATAACGCAGGAGCCAGCTCCATAGCTCTAGAATTTCTTTCAGCTCTTATATTCTAGAAGCCCAGGAAATACACACACAGAAGTTGCTAGGAAGTAGAGAGACTTTTTCGTTGGGCCTCCATAAATTAGAAATTAAAAAGCCCATGGGAAAAGACTGGTGTTGAAAGGCTCGGAAGAACACTTAGTGAATCTGCTAAATAATATTTTTGTCTGCTGTTTGTAAATGTGACTCACTTTGAAACCATCTGTCATGCAGTCCTTTGGAGAGAGCTGAGGAGTATTTAAATCTGTGAAAATGAGTATATTTTTGTATATACCAAAGCAGTGTTTCAATAGGTCCCTGTTGCATGTTGTCCAGTGCATTCTTTGAAATATGATTTTATCCAATTGTCAACTAACATTTAAAATGGAATTCGGAGAAGGGACGTGGCAACGAATGGAGAGGCTGCAATGCAGGTGCTGGAGCAGTGTTTCTTCAATGGTCTGGGTAGTGGTGCAGTTTTTGCTGCTTTTCCTTCAGTTTAGAGAAGCAGCCATTCTCCAGGTTGGGGGAGGACTATGGCCAGCTGCTCCTCGTTTTCTAGTAAAGGGCTAGCTGTGTGCAGCCAGAATTGGGCATCGCTGACCAATCAGCACTTCAACCTTTATAACATTTCTGTTTTCACTGCTGCCCTTGGTCCCTATGGGTAACATCCCAACTTAGCAGTGTCTAAGACATTTAAATTACTGGCAGCAGCAGCAGCAGCTGTTGCAATAAGAAATTTGAAAATCATTGAAATGGCTTCCTCATGTTGGGTGGAGAAGGTAGACACAGAGAAAAACTCCTTTTTCCAAACACCTGTAAGACTAATTACTGGTATTTCACACAAGCTGTTGTGGATCATCAATTGTCTCTTGGGGGACATGTCTTGTTTGCTCAGTAAAACTGTAAGTTTCTTGAGGGCCAGGATCTTGTCTAAGGCAAAAATCAAGTATCAGAGCTGGAAGAAACTCCAGAGCTCAAATATCTGAGATGAGAAAATTGGAGTCAAGAAAGTGGTAAGTGGCAGATTTAGGACTCAATCAGAGGTCTCCGGATTCACAGCCCAATGACTTCTCACCATGCCATTCTTCAAGATCTGCCGAAGACAGACTACTCAACTACTGCCCCATGGAAGGCAACAGGATAGAAACTTCTCTCATAATACTTGTACATAATCTATGATAAAGAAAGTATGTCAATACCCAAAAGAATTGGTGACTGGTACTCAAATACACATGCGTGCATGTTCATAGCAGCGTTACTCACAACAGCTAAAAGGTGGGAACAGGATAAAGATCCATCAGAGGATGAATGGATTAACCAATTGTGGTATATACACACAGTGAATATCCTTATAACTAATTCTTTATGCATCTCCTTGGTTATTTCCTTACGATAAATTCCTGGGCATCTAAAAAATGCAAACAACCCAAATGTCCGTGAATTGATAAATGGATAAATAAAATGTGTATATCCATACAATGGAATATTATTCAGCCATAAAAAGGAATAAAGTATTGATACATGCTACAACATAGATGAACCTCAAAAACATTATGCTAAATGAAATGAGACAGACACAAAAGGACCAATATTGTATGATTCCACTTATATGAAATGTCTGAATAGGCAAATTTATAGAGACAGGAAGTAGATTAGAGGTTACCAGGGGCTGGTAGGAGGGGGAAATGGGGAGTTATTGCTTAATGGGTACAGAGTTTCTTTTGGGGGTGATGAAAAGTTTTAGACCTAATTAGAGGTGGTAGTTGTACAACATTGTGAATGTACCAAATGCCACTCAATTGTTCACTTGAAAATGATTTTATGTCATGTGAATTTTGACTCAATTAAAAAAAAGGAGAGAAAGCTTCTCAGCATCTTAGCTCATGGGTCTAGGCCATGACTGACTTCTGGCTGCCCGACACCAAACAGGGTCTCACTAGGATGCACATAATGTTGTACGGCAGGCATCATGGTCAAGAGCACAGGCTTTAGTATCAGAATCGTGCACAACTCTCAGCTCTGCCACTGACCATCTGGGTGCCCTTGGGCAAGTGATTTAATCTCCCTGAGCCTCAGTTTTCTCATCTGTGAAATGGGGATGCCTTTAGAAACTACCTCATGGGGTTGCCACAAAGATTAAATAACACATAGCAAGTGCTCAAAAGGTGATAAATAATATTTTTAGGGAGGGTATATAGATGAGAAGAGCTCAAAAAATAGTAGCTATTATCTGGTATAGTGCAGCAACCTCTTACACCAGCCAGAGAGAAATAACAAAGGAGCCAAGTGAGTATTGGGCCTTAAAAGTGCAACCTCTAATGGTATTCAGCTCAGAGTAGGTGATCATCTCACCCTATTACCTTTAAGCAGTCTGACAGCCAGGAATCCAGCTTCTCCTGACTAATAAAGATGGGCCATGCCCCTCAACAGAATTTGTAGCTTGTACTCTTGACTTTCCTCCCTAGTTTCCAACCAAGTTTTACACTTAAGTAGTTTCTACCTGGTTTTCCACTTTGGGCTCCATAGCTGGTAATGCCACCAGTTTGGCCCCATGATGCTTGTGTATATAGTCACTTCTCATTCTTGATCCTCAGATCTCCCCCCAGGACTTGGTTGCATTCACTCTTCCAGCTCTAGGAGCTTCTGAGCATCCTGAGCAGGCCTTGATAACTCAGCACTGCATTCTAATCATCACCCATACCCATGCCCACCTGAGAGCCTCCAAGGTGATGGATTTGGAGTATCTGCTTGGTAAATGTTTGGGAATAATGCAAGAAGAAAGAAGACTTTTGTTTAAGTGAGCTGAGATATGATGTAAGTAAAAGACAGGAAACATCAGGGAGGAAAGAAAAATGAGAGCTTCTCTTCACCAGTGAAGTTCATTTAAAAATATATATATTTATTATTTTTGAGACTGTGAAAGTCACATATATTGACTGTAAAATACAGAAAAGTCTCCAAATTTTATACACACACACACATATATATATATATACACACACACATACATATGCATGCATGTATATACACTACCCCTAACCCTTCTTCCACTGAAAAAAATCATAGTTGTGGTTTGTTGTATCCCCCCTTTTTGTATAACACACGTACAGTAAAATGTATAAATCTGAAGTATATCGCCTGATGAATTTTTATATACGTATACATCACATAACCACCACCTGGATCAAGATATAGAACATTCCAACACCCCATGGGGTTTTCTCAAATTCCTTTATTCATAGTAACTAAAATATTGACAAAAACAGCAAATTTTCAAAATCATATCATTTGTACATATTTATTAAAGGTAGACTAACTCATACAAATCCATAATTTAAAGGAAATAAATTTAGGAGTCACAGAAATTACACTAGAATCTTTAAAATCAGAAGTTTGACTTATGAAAAATTGTTCTTGATACATTTTTTAGATGCCTCCTTACCTTCACCCTGAGAAGTCAAGAAAAGAAAGGCAGGGTTCTCTTGGGGGTGGTGGAAGTAGAAGAGCAGGGAAGAGCCTCTTCCTCATTTCTGCCAACTTTTGTGCATCCTCCCCTGCCCCTCAAGCCTTGTGCATGCTGGAATAGAGCACTGCGTCCTCTGAGAATTAAGAAAATGTCGGTGAGAGTTATTGCAAGTCAGTCGGAGTAAGGGAAGCTTGTATATGTCAGCAGAGAGGGACATGGGAAAGGCCAAGCCCCCTGTGCTGTGTGTGCGGCCTGGATTCAGCTAGATGCTTGGAATGTCTGTCCAGGTTTCATAGTTTCTTTGCTCATTTGAATGTGTTATTGTTATAGCAGCAGTAACAGCAGCAGTTCCGTAGACATCGCCCATCAGTGGTTAGAAAATGACAAATGTCAAACTATGTCTGACCCTGACTCGCTTCAACTCTTTTTATCTGCGGTATCTCTTTGGAATAAAAATGCCTACTCCCTGCTGGGTCTTCTTAAAAATGCACATTGTCTCTTCACATAAAGGCAGGGATGATGGTGCTACGGCAAAAGAAGATGAAAAAGAAAAGGAGGAAGAGAAGAAAACAGAAGAAAAGGAATTCATCCCGACTGCTCAGGTTTGAAGTGTAAGTCCAAAAACCTGTGGGGCTAAACTGGCACTTCATTAAGAACTTGCTTACATCAGTTAAAAATATTCTGTCGCTTTCTAACTGAGCCTTGGTTTTGTAGCTCAGTTTCCTGATCCTCACAGAGGGGGAACAGGTTCCATAATGTTCAGGGCCAGAGTTGGGGAGGTGCCCTTCAGCTGCTTGAATCCCTGCAACAGTGAAGCTGCCACCAGACAGCTTGTGTGTTTTTCAAACAAGGTTAGAGAATGAATATGAAATGCAATATACAGTACCACCTGTCACTCGGTGTCTTTTGCAATCGTGAGCCACAATGTGCCTGACACCTAGGAGCTCTTGTTCTCAGGTGAAATCCTGAGTAAAGCGGCAAGGTTGGAGGACACCATTACTACTGTTACTGTTCTAGTCAGAACCTATGTTTTGCCTAGACGGTCTTTCACATGCTTGAAATTTCAAACAAAAAAGGAAAGGTCAACTTTGAGGTGGATTGACTAGACAAATGCCACGGTCCCTTCCAGATCTCATGTTCTAGAAGCCTCTGCTCAGACAACGCTGGGTTCCCTGCCTCTACCCTGTCGTTTTGCCTGTGCAATTTTCTCATCAGCTAGTTGAGACATAGAAGAGAAATATAAACATTTTTGAAAAAAATGAATGTTCCAGAAGTGCCTTCACAATCTAAGTGCCAAACACAAAGTTTCAATGTTTTCATTTAATCAAAAAGATAGAAAAAAATAATTTTCTTTCCGTGAATGAAGCATTTATGTCCAGCAGGCGAATTAGAGAAGGCACTTTCTCCCAATTATACTGAAATGCACATTTTACATCTAAAGCTGTAGGTCAAATCATGTGCAACAAGCTAGAGTAATGAATAACTATGGCAACCATTTTGCCATCACATAGAAGTGTACTCACTGAGAAGTGGGTTCTTTTTTTCAGTAATTAGAAATGTTCCTTATAAATTAGACTATAAATAAAAGCTTAGGTGTACAGAAGAATAATCAGCTCTCTTCTCATACTGCCTTTGGTTTTTGTTCTCCTATGAGCATGAGACATGAGTTGTAATTTTTTTTTTTAAGTGAGGAAGACTTGCTCTGAGCTAACATCTGTTGCCAATCTCCCTTTATTTTATTTATTTTTTTTTGCTTGAGGAAGATTAGCCCTGAGCTAACATCTGTGCCAGTCTTCCTCTACTTTGTATGTAAGTTGCTGCCACAGCATGGCCCGACGTGTGGTGTAGGTCTGCGCCCGGGATCCGAACCCGCAAACCCAGGCCACCGAAGTGGAGCTTGTGAACCTAACCACTACACTACCGGGCAGCCCCAATGACTTGTAATTTTCACAAAAGCTACGTACTGCATAACACTTTTGCCCCAGTAGTACAGTATGAAAAAATATCAATACCAGTAGATATGTAAGTATTGCATAGGAATGTCCATGTTACCCTTTGGGCCTCAGTTATCTCATCAGGAAAATGTGGATAATAAGAAATGCTTTCCCTGTAGTGAGAGAGCCATATTGTATGAAAGTAACTCAGATCCCTCCCTGTTCTACAACTTGTATAATTCTCTGCTGATTATGAACCAATACACATGTAATTCATGCATCCCAATGCAAAATTATTGGACCAATATACTATCACACGAAATAGCATTTCAGTGCTGGCAGGGCTGGGTTTGAGCAAATTGTGAAGTAGATGGAATTTATAATAACCATAATAACAATAGTATTAGCTAATATTTATTGAGCCCCAACTTTTAGGATCCATGAGAGAAGGGACATTGTTTTATTCATAACTATATTCCCAAAGCCTAAAAGAGTGTTGATCCTCAATAAATATTTGAATGAAGGAATGAGTGAATGGATAAATAAACGAATGCTTTGTACCAGGCAGTATGCTAAGCACTGTCTGATTACTTCAATATCTATGTATTTTCTCCTCCCTGCCTGGTGCTAAGGGCACAAAAAGGAATTCGACATGCTCCGGGCCAAGAAGAATGCTTTTCATATATCTTCTCTTGTAATCCTCATAGTGCAAGCATGTCACATGAGAAAAGGAAGGCTCAGGGAGGGTAAGTTACTTATCTAAGGACACACAGGCAGTAAAAGGCAGAGCCAAGATTGAATTCTCCATCTGCCTGACCCCATAGCCTAGCCCCTTCACTGGGAAACCCTGCCTTTCTTCTTTCTGTCTGTCATTTATTTATTTTCTGCTCTTCATACAGAATCCCTGGATGAAGAAATGTTGGGCCTTCATCACTTTGTTGAGAAGACTGCAGTGGCCTAACTTGCCTCTTTTCAGTCCATCCAATGCCTCCTCACCTCCCCAGGTCATCCTTTCTAATGCACTGCTTTTATCTTTTCACTCTCTGCTTATAAATCTTCATGTTGACAGGATCAAGATGGCACTGCCATCCCAGGTTAACATGCCCCCATTATCCAGCACCTTATTTCATGATAGTCTCCCAGATGAACCTGTACTCAGTTAAGAGTGTCTTCACTGGCTTACAGTGACCTCACACATTTCCGCTCCTTCTCTCTGCCTAGTGATTCCTCGCCATCCTTAACGTCCCAAAGAAAGTCCTACCTTCTCCACTCCTTTATCCATCAGTCTTGCACTGTCTTTGAAGTTTTCCTGGGCATGTTTTGGGCTTGGGGCATAGTGAGAAGTGGCTGTGTCATTGAACTTGGACTCAGAGGGCCTCAATTTAAGACTCTGAACCAGTTTCCTCACCCATAAATTATGGAAAATAACACATACTTCACAGATAATACATGTGGAAGCAATTCCTAAACTCTGCGGTACTAAACAAATATCAGTTATTACTGTGAGATTGTCTTCCCATGGAAGATTTTTTAACCAAGGAGTGTGACACTTGCAAATGATGCTATAGGAAGATTGATTTTGTGACAGTCCCTGCATGAATGGATGGAGAGAGAAGTTGGAGGCCAGAAGACCTGTTAGGAGGTTGGCTCTACAGTCCAGACAAGAGGTAATGCAACCTAGACAAGGATTGATGGTCACAGAATGGAAAGGAGGACTCAATCTGTCCAGGTGATTAATGAAGAGAGAGGGAGTATGGCAGCTATGGCCCTGGGAGAACAGTGGACAACAATGGCACAAAAAGGAAGTATGGTGGCTGGTGCCTGGAGCTGGTGGTTAAAGCTGTGGACACACACGAGCTCTCCGAAGGAAAAGGAAAGATAAGGCAAACTTAAGGCATTAGAGAAAGAATACTATGGAATTAGGAGACAGGAACAGACTACCCACATCAACTCCTTCGAAGTGGCTAATCCTTCAATTACTGGTACTTCTGTAACAATTTCCAGAAGGACAAAGAGAAGACTGGCAACTATGAAACAAAGAGCAAACTGGAATGACTGTCCTGGGGGACATGCATTGCCTTGTGTTATCTTTGCCAGTATCTTTCTCCACGTCCATATGGATCCTACCTCCCCAAGCTGGTTGTCAGATCCTCAAAGGGCTCTGGTCATTCAAGTTTCTAGGGCCGTCACAGAACCAAACTTTGTACACAGCAAGTGGTTAGAAGACACTGCTTGCTTGGTTGCTTATAAAGGAGAGGCATGGGGTGAGAGAGGAAAGTTACTGGGTGAAATCTAGGCTGAAGACAAGCTGAGTTTGTTCAGTAAACTTTTAAGAATGCTGAAGTAGTCACTAAGATTTAAAAATCAGGAAATTTCAGATACTAATCTAGGTCTTTTATTCCCCTGGGAAACTGCCCATTGAGTGAACGTGTACTCTTGCTGGCACTAGGTATGCAAATAAAAATAAGGCTAAAAGAGCTCTTGGGGGCTAGGGTGCAGGAATCCTCAGAGTAAGCATGACCTCTGCTGTGGGGCAAGTGTGGTAGTCATTTTGTGCAGACAGTGCTTTGGAGACCTAGAAGCAGGAGCCATTAGCTTTGCTTGGTGGAATCCAGGAAGGTTTCCCAGAAGAGGTGATATCTCAGCTGAGTCTTGAAGGATGAGTATGAAGTTGTCCAAGGAATGGAGGGGAATGAAAAGGTATTCCTAGCAGGGGCAGGGTAAGGGTGCAAGGAAGTCCATGACATGATGGAGAATGATGACGTGTTCTTGTGGGGCCAGACAGAAGATACGTGGTTGGGAAAGGCCTGTAAGAAAGCTGGTAATGTAGACTATATCCTGATAGCAAAGATCCAGATCTGTTGAACGAGTCAGGAACTGATCTGGAAAGCAATGGGGTGCCACAGGAGAGGGAGACAGGGTTAAACAGGGGAGGGACATTGTTCAGGTGATGTTGTCAAAGGCTCACTCTGGTGGCTTATGGGAGGCATGGATTGGGTGTGGGGAGAGACAAGAGGGCTGCAGGCCAACCTCCTCTCCTAAGGGAGGAAGTCACGTTCTACTCCTCATTGCCATATTTGGCAACCAAGGTAGTTCCCCAGCAGGCCAAGAGTAGTGCCTCTAAAGCTGAGAGAGTGCACCTGATTTAACTAGGTCTTGGCTTGGAGGACAGCAGCAGTGAGTGCATACTTTGTTCCCTCTGCCCACCAGCGAATGTACCCCAGTGCTGCATCAGGAGAAAGGCCTCACCTGGGAAAACCAAGTATACCACAAATGCATTCTATCCAAGCAAGCCTTTGCATACAGGTCTTACCCACTACCTTAAACTGTAAACTTCTTTTGGCTTGTGCATCGTCCTTCCCTCTAGGGCTGAGCAGCATCCGACACATAGTAAGTGCTCAATGAACATTTATTAATCTGAAGCAGGGACACTTCTACAAGATCTGGGCAGTTGCACATTCACTGCTGACCCTAAGTGAGACCCAGAATATTGTGTTTTCTAACAAAAAATTACATGAGATTTAGTCAGAGGTCTTAAATTTATCAATCTTGGTTCAGCCACTCAAGAGCTCTGTGTCTGTGGACAAGCCACATAACCTCACTGAGACTCAGTTTGCTTATGTATTTTTAAAAAACACTAAAATTTTTTAGGAGTATGAGAGAGTACCTGGAAGCACTTTGCAAACTGTAAAGTACTCAATGACCAAAAGTTGTATATCCATACAATGGAATACTATTCAGCCATAGAAAGGAAGTACTGATACATGCTACCACATGGACAGATCTTAAAAACATGATGCTAAGTGAAAGAAGCCGGACAGAAAAGGCCATACATGGAATGATTCCATTTATATGAAATGTCCAGAACAGGCAAATCTATAGAGACGGAAAGCAGATTAGTGGTTTCCAGAGGCAGAGGAGAGAAGGGAATGGACTTTGATTGCTTAATGGGTATGGGGTTTCCTTTTGGGATGATGAAAATATTCTGAAACTAGATAGTGGTGATGGTTGTACACCATTGTGAATGTACTTAATGCCAGCAAATTGTACACTTTAAAATGGTAAATTTTATGTTTGTGTATTTTACCACAATAAAAAAAAGCCAAAAATAAAGTGCTATATGCGAGTTGATCATCGTGAGAAGTTGTCGATTCTTGCATTCTATGTGCAGCCCCCAATCCACTTTTTGGCGTTCAGATAATTTACAGAATAGGTGCATCTCCACTAAGGAGCCTCTTTGGAAGAGAAGAGCTGGAGTAGGGGTGGGAGGTGGGAAGGAGGAGCTGCAGGCCATCTGAAAAGGGAAGCTGGATGGTATTTGTTTCGTAGATTGCCAGTTGTTCACCCTGTTTGTATTTAAATGAAAGGAGGCTTTGAAGTGGGAGCCGCCTCTGAGCAGGGCTTGGGGTGCCTGCCTGGTGTGGTAAAGTTCAGACTTGTCCAGATCCGTTTCTAGCCAGAGGTTACTGTTTCTTGTGGAAAAGCCTCAAGTTTTGGTTAATAATACATGAACAGGAAGAGCCGGAGTAAATTGGGGGGCAAGGAATGAGTTCCCCCCGGACGTGGTGTGAAAAGAAGCTTTCTGATTTGGGCCTCACATTTTGGGAGTATCTTTTTCTTGCTATGGTCACTGGATTTCATTTTATTATTAATGCTGGTTGCATCTCAGATCATATTCTCTTTGGTAAAGAACATCTTTAAGTAAATGCATCAATCAATGAAAGTTAAAGGTGCTGGACTAAGCCCTAGCAATGCTTTGAGGACATGATGATTATCGGTTTCGAGAATACCTGGACTATTTAAAAGTCCCTCAAAAATGGCAGAAAATTCATTTGTAGTTGAATTTGCATATTTAGAAAAACTCCTCTCCTAGTTAGAGTTAAATGTTCTGCCAACCCACAGAAGTTCCAAGTCCCACTTATAGATGGGTCACAATTTGTCTGTTTATCCTGATGATCTCCAAGAGTTAATAAAATGTAGAAGAGTCTGCAGCGGGCATTCAAAACAACAGCTACGCTAGTTTCTATGGCTCCTCATAGCTAACCATGTCAATGTGGTTTACAAACAACAGTAAAGGATGTCTCAACAAACCCTATGAGGGCGATAATTGTAATGATGGTTCATATCTTCACCCTATGTAATTTTATGGGAATTGAGAGTCTTGCCAAATAATAAGTTCCAGCCCCTTTTATCTGCCCAGTTCCCAGCACACTCCCGAGGTGTCTGAGGCACTTCTCACCCTAACCTCTTAAAGCAGATTGTAACAATAACAACGGTAATGACAAGTTTCCAATCTGCACAGTTCCCTTCATTAAAGGAGCCCGGGGAGCTTCAAAAACACTCATTAATGGAATCTGACAAAGCTTGGAAGGTGGGAAGACTCGCCCATTTCCAGTTTTCTGGTGGCTAAGTAGAGTCTGGGTCCCAGGGAGGTGTCTCTCTCAAGAGGCTTGAGGGTGGAGGGGAATTGGGGGTCCTGGGCTACCATTATTCCATGTGATGGGGGAGTAAAGTTCCGGGTTCTGGACCGACCCCCCTAGCTGCGTGCTATTAGCAAGTCACTTCCCTTCTCTGGGCCTCAGTTTCCCTACATGCAGGAGGGTTTGGGCCAGAAGGTCTCCAAGGGCAACCCTGACTTGGTCCCATCGCCTCGTGGTTGAGGGGTTTCTCCTGCTTCAGGGTTTGGTTAGAATGGAAGCAGAACCAGGCGGGGGAGGGGGTGTTGGAGGGGGAAAGCGGGGGAGGAGAAAGCCTGCTAGGGATCCGAATAAGTCGGCGCTCCATGAGCACCGTTTGCTGGGAAGCAGGTCTGAGGAGGCCAGGTGAGGCCCTAGAGGGCCAGCTGGGAATCCCAAGTCCCCATGGTGCCTGCAGCGAAACAATGCGAGTAATGCCAGCGCCTTCCCCTCCGAGCCCAGGAGCTGGGCGGTTAGGAGCGTCCTCCGGGCTGCGGGACGGCAGTGGGGGAGCAGGTACTGAGGCGGGAGGGCTCTGCCCGGCTTAGGCCGGCGGGCAGCGGGTCAGGTGGCCGCGCGCAGAAGGCCTATAACTCGGACGTGGGCTTCAGGACAAGTTCCAAGGCGCTCGGTCCCCCAAGACTTGGGCCCTTCGCCCCAGAGAAGTTAGCCTTTCCTCCCCCGATGGGGGGGGCGGCGGGCAGGCTCCCCGCCTCCCAGGAGGAGGGGAGAAGGGAGGAGCCCAGCGGGGCGTGTCGCGCGAGGGAGTGCCCGCGCGCCCGGTGCGGCCCCCTAGGAAGTGGATTTGGCCGCTCCGGATCCAACCCCGCTTCCAGGTTTTCTCCCGTCCCGGCTCTGCGTGCTCCCGCCTGTCTCCTGCCCCCCCGCCGCCCGCCCCCTCCCCCTGAGTGCCGCCCGCTGGGCCAAGTTTGTCGAGCGTCGCCGCGCACGCCGGCCAGTCAATCAGCCGCAGAGCTGAGGAGGGTACAGCCGCGCGGCCGAGGGCAGAGTGAGCGGAGTCTAGTCGAGCCGGGGGAGCGGACCAGCGCCGGGCAGCCCGAGCAGCGCGCAGCGAGCGCCCGCCGCCGCCCACACCCTCCGCGGCCCCCGCGGCGCCTGCCACCTTCCCCTCCTTCCTCGCGCCCCTGTCCCGCCGGCCGGCCAGCTTGCCTCGTTCGCTGCCCCCGTGGAGCCCCGAGGTCACCGGCCCGGCCTCCGCTCCCTGGGGCCGCGCACCGCCTCCACGCCCTCCTCCTCGTCCTCTCCCGGCCGGGCGCCTGGCACCGGGGACCGTTGGCTGACGCTCGAGGCCCAGCTCCACTTTTCGCCCCGCGTCTCATCCTGCTGCTCTCCTCCTCCAACTCCAGCTCCCTCGCCCTCTCGCTCCACTCTCGAGCCCTCGACTCCGCGCCCCTCGGCCCACGCCCGCGACTTTCCGTCGGTCGCAAAGGTGGGAGCGCGTCCGCCCCGGCCCGCACCATGGCACGGTTCGGCTTGCCCGCGCTTCTCTGCACCCTGGCCGCGCTCAGCGCCGCGCTGCTGGCTGCCGAGCTCAAGTCGAAAAGTTGTTCGGAAGTGCGACGTCTCTACGTGTCCAAAGGCTTCGACAAGAACGATGCCCCTACGCACGAGATCAACGGTAGGTGGGAGCCCCCGGGAGGCGAGCGCAGAGACTGGCACCCCGGAGAAGGGGCCGCGGAACCCCTCTCGCCCCGCCGCCCCCCGCGCCGCACGCAGGTACCCAAGAGAGAAATGGGCAGGCGAGAGAGGGAGCGCGAGAGTGAGCCCCCGCGCAGAACGTTCCCCGCGGACGCGGCGGCCCCTGGCGCGCTGCGAGTTGCCCGGTGCCACTCCCGCGCTCTGCTACCACCGCCCCCCTTCCCCCGCGCGGTCTGCCCGGTCCCAGGAAGCCCCAGAGGACTCTGGCCCGCAAAGTGCGTGTCACTGGCTCCCTCGCCTTTTCCGGGTTGAACTCCTTACTGGGCTCCCCGCTTTGTTGTGTGGGTGACGAGAGGCCGGGTGGGGGTGGGGGGTTGCCAGTGGGGTGGGGGAACCTTCTAGAGCTTGCCAGATTCCGGGGGGCGCAAAACGTGGAACATGAATTGATGTTTCATTGATGTTCTTTAAAAACCCTCTCTGCCTCTCTTCCAACCGCTGACACGGATTAGGAATTTTAGTAGCTACAGCGGCTTTAGAAGTCGCCTTTAAAAAGCAAAACGACTTTCCACTCCTCCAAACCCTGACTTTTGGGAACTCTCCTGCTTTCCGGAAGGTATTGGATGAGAAGGGTATTTTTCCCCCCTTTTTTCTCACCTCATTTTAAGGGTTAATTGCACATTCAATTACAAACCTTTGAAAGGACCGATTACAGGAAACCTGAATCTCGGTTTGGAGATGGTTATGCAAATGCAGACGGCTTAACCTGTGAAAGAGTTCACCGGATTTTGGTGCTGGCGGGTGCGTGGGGTATTTGTGAGAGCCCTTATTGCATCGTTGGGGAGGCAGCTTTCCGGCAGGCGCTCTTCGCTCCTCCCCTCGAGGCCGGCGGCGGTGGCCGGGCCGGTCCCCTCCAGGTCGCACTCTCCCGTTCGCAGAGGCCAACTGTTGCGCGCAGCCCCGCGGGCCGTGCTGGGGCCAGCGGCAGCGCAGGTAGCCCGTTCGCCCCGAGCGTTCAAAAAGAACCACGGATGGAGCTGGCTGGTGGCCAGCAAAACCTAACAGCGATGTGAGCGATTCGAGCCCCGGGGGCCAAGCCTCCATTCCGAACCTTTCATGGAAGTGAGCGGAGCGCCCTTTGCCTCGCGGTGTTGGTCACACGGGTGGGGCGGGCGGGGGCCCGGCAGCCAGCAAAGGAAATACTGTAATTTCAACCAGGCGCTTCCAAAGGCTTAGGAAGACTTGGGGGTCATTTTTTGGAAGGGCTATTAATAACCTTGGAGATTAAGTGCAGTCATTACATGTAAATTACAAAAGTAAATTGAGGGAAGTTGCTGGGCACTTTCTGACTGTAACCGGCATCTGTCTAGAAATAGAGCCGAAGAAATTGTTGGAGCAGCCTAGCAGCCCACTGCACCTTGGCAGTTACCAAATAACTCGCACACTACTGATTAGAGACTGTTTGCCCTTGAGCTGCCTGTCTTTTTGGGAGCTCAAGTATGTCCTCACAGCAGTACGATTTTATTGGTTGTAGAGCCCTGAAAAGCCCTCTTTCTTTCCCTCTCCCTCCCGCCCCGCCAGAAAAAGTGAAGTGAACCAGCAGCCACTGAAGCTTGGGGGCTCCGCGGGTCAGACCTGCGGTCTTTGTGCCCTGCACGGTTTGGGCCTGGGCCCAGCAGAGATGATTGGCGTGAAGGTTACAGTTGTCATTCCCACATTTTGAAGGGATAGCTGCAGCGATGCCCTTAATGGGGATGTGACAAGTTTTCATCTTCTGCTCACGCAAACAATATGTGCCTTTGAGATGAACTAGAGGCATTCAGGGAGTAGGTTGTGAAATTGCCCTCCCCACTTTCTCCAACTTTACTGTGGCCAGGCTCACAATGGCGGGACATCTTCCCCAGCCAGCATCTCAGGAGAAAGGAAGTTTGAAGAGTGCTCAAGGACTGTGCTAGGTGTTCCCTTGGATTGCCATGGTTCCCAGAAAACACCTGAGGAATATTTTTGCATAAATGTCTATCTGGACATTTCCCCCCCAAAGATAGGAGAGTTATTAGTGACCAGCAGCAGGAAATGGAAGCTAATGTGCTCACACCCAAAACATTTTATTCTTTTTGTCTTGTCCTTCATCTCCCTCCCAGGGCTGCTGCTTTTATTTCCCCTTTTGAATGACCTACTGGACTGCATTCTCCTGAGGAACAAAGGAAGTGCCTTTTTAGCTGGAATCCTTGGAGGACCACCAAGGACTTTAGCTCATGCAGTGCAATTTCGCACCACTTTCAACAATAACAAAAATGCATGACTGAATGGCTCAAAAATGTGGAGTGTTAGAGGCATTCATTTGAGTCTAGGACACTGTCACAACACAGACAGACCCAAGTAAATACCTTTAGACGGCCAGTATAGAAACAGGGGTAATCTTTACCATCACCCTGGCCTCTCCAGATGCATACATTAGCCTTGTCTTCCTTGGGCTACGCTCAGATAATTTTGGTCATTTTGGGAAGCATAGTCAATATATAGTGACTTGTATTCAGCCTGTGTCTGAATGAATTAATTGCCAGGCCCTTTCCCTGGTGGGAGGGATATACTTTTTTAAATGCAAAAAGTCCAGGATTGTTTTCCAGGCAAAGGGTCACAGGCTTAGCCCAAGTTGAAGGTTTTATTCCTGATGGCCTTGCACTTGCCTTCTAGAAGTTTGAACAGGCTTTAAGAATACTCTTCGTTCTTGAGGAGTCTCAGTCTTTTTAGATCATAATGAAGATAATTTGATGTGCTCTCAAGGGTGTCTGGGAGTACATCATGCTGACAGGGCTTCCAACTGAGGTCCTGCATTGCCTATCCGCTTGACCCCTATACTTATGAAATAATGGGTAGCCCAGATGCCCTGATCAAAAGGGATCTTTAACACAAAGGATAGGTTTTTGTTCAGCTTTCAATGGGCATATCATTTTGGAGTGCCTACTATGTGCAATATTCTGTGCTCAGCATTGTGGAGGCAGCAAGAAGGGCAGGAGGGGCCTCTGCCACCAGGCCTTTCCAGGTAGTAGATAAGCTGTGTGCACACATAATTGTAATACAACATGGTGTGTGATAAGTACCGTATGAGTGATACAACTGAGGAGAGAGGAGAGCCTAAGGAGTTCCAAGGGAGAAGGGCTTGGAGACTAGAGTGTGAACTAGGTAATGCTAGTTCACTAGTAAAAAAACAGTATTAATGATAATAAATTTAAAAATCTAACCGTTTTCATTGGGCCTCCCTGCATAAAGACAGGACAAAGGATATGCAACAATTGGCATTTTATTACTAATCTAATCTTTTCTGAAATTAAGAGTGAGGCAGTTGCTTAGAAACCTTCTTAAGCTTGCCAAAGGTCCCTTCGATAGTGACATTGAATGATACCAAGGAGAACTTGGTGTCATAGTTGTGATTTTGGAGTTTTTGTTTCCTGTTCCCATTTATGTTCAGGAGCAATGCATTTGCGAGCATGCATGCAGGTGCGTGCACACACACGTGCACATATGTGTACCTCAAAGGATTCTGGGAATTACATAAGCTATGTTAGGATTACATGGAAGAAAGTATATGTGTGTGTTGGAGAGGTAGGAATACTTTCTGATATTGAGTTGATTATTGTATGTAAGAGACACAGCATATAAGATTTGTATTCCCTCTTCCCCACTTAAAGTAGATGGGTTGGATTTTGCAGAGAACTGGTGATCTTCTATTCTGTTGGAATCATTAGTTTGGCTCCCTGTGTTTCAGTTGAGAAGAGGGTCTAATTAAGCCACAGGGCCAGTTGGTACAGAAATTGTCCCAAGTAGTGTAGGAACTATCTCCTGGACATGCTCAGAAAAGAACTTAGTAAAAGTTCTGGCTACTGCAGCTCAATCTCTAGTTAGAACATACAAATATAAAATGTTTGATTCAGCATAATTACTATTTTCCTTTTTTATTTGACTCACAGTGGGTTGCGGGCAATTTCGGGATTAGCTGGAGACTAGACTGAGGAATGAAAAAGGAAGATTTTTGTTGCCTCTACAAGGGATACAGCATCAGTGTTAATCTAAATCAATTGGAAGTGAGTCTCTGGCTCCTCAGTAACATTAACTGTTTTGGCACTGAGGTGGTTCCCATATATGTTCACAAAAAATGCATTTTGTCTTCATGAAAAAAGCTACTGAATGCTTTCTCTGGGCCTGGTCCTAAACTGAGGGCTTTACGTGATTGTCTCATTTAAAGTCCACAACAAACATATGAAGTCAGAATTATTATCTTCATCATCCCCGTTTTATAGACAAGGAAACTGAGATTCAAAGGGATTTAGAAATATATTCACAGTCTCACAACTAGGGAATGGTAGAGGTGGGATTTGAACCCAGGTCTTATCTGACCCAGAGCATAGTCTCTGCTGTGTTGTACAGATAGTAAGACAAGAAAGTACCTTCCCAACTCCCAGGGAGGGCTGGTTTTAGAAATATAAGCTATGAGAGGACCATCAACTAACTAGTAAAAGACCATCATCACAGCACTATTCTGATGCTGTAGTTGAGAGGATTCAATCATGTCCTTTGCAGGTAAAGTGTTACACCTGGACATAGACAATCTAGTGTTAACAGTGGAAGGAATATAAATTGTATTTCCTGGGCCATGGGAAGCCGGTGATGGTTTCTGAGAAGAGGAATGTCATTAGTCAAGCTGTTTAAGGAAGATAACTAGTGGCACTTGGAGTGAAAGGTTGGCAAGGCAAGGGGAACAAAGGCAGGGAGAGCTGTTAAGGGCCGTTTTAAATAGTTCTTGACTGGTCGACCTGACTCTCTTTTGTTACCCTCCCATTCCATCCTGAACATTGCCGGCTTCATTCCCTTACAGCAGTGCTTTGAATGGAGTTCGTCTACTTTGAGCTTTAGTGGCTCCAAGTATCTCAAATGATACTTTCATTTAGTGACTTCTGAACTCCCCAAGGTTATGTGCCCTCTTCCTCCTAATTCCTTGCTTGAATCAGATCCCTGGTCTTTGCACATAGCTGTCTTGTATTATAAAGATTTTATTTATTTTATTTTTTGCCCCCAAAGCCCCAGCAGATAGTTGTATGTCATAGCCGCACACCCTTCTAGTTGCTGTACGTGGGACTCGGCCCCAGGATGGACAGAGAAGTGGTGCCTCGATGCGCACCCGGGATCCGAACCCGGGCCGCCAGCATCGCAGCGCGCGCACTTAACCACCAAGCCACAGGGCCGGCCCTGTCTTGTATTATAGTTGGTGTGTGTGCAGGCACAGGTGCGTCTTCTCCCTTCAACCGTAAGCAACCTGAGGACAGAGATGACAGCTCCTGGTGTTTTGTGTGCCCAACAGTACCAAGTGTGATAGTTCAATGCAATGTGTTAACCAAGTAGGGGGATGACATAGACAATTCTGTCGCATTCTCTGCCAGGACACCAGTGCTATAATGGAATTATACTGCCTTGATGATAGATTGTCATCCCATGGTCTCTTGCTCTCCTGGGGATCTTTTGGATCTAAGCATTCTCAAGTGAAATAAATTTTGAGTAAATCTCCATGATATGTCAGTACAACTTGGAGAATGTTTTTATTCTTTTGGGGGAGTACTTGTCTTTACTGCTTCATTAATAACTGAGTGCTATAGGAATTTTTCAGAAAGATTCAGAATTCGCTTTTTCTTCCCGCTTCGAGATATACTTTAAGGAACAATTGAGACTTTCGTGATTAGGCAATTTAGAGCAAATTTAGAAGAGTAATTTAACACGTTAGATTCAGCATATAGAGTTGTTCGATGCACATCAGTTACCTCTTAAAAAAATAAAATCTTAAGTTTATTGTCTTTACGAAGCAAAAGAACACAAGCTTAAGGATATCAGAATATTTTATATAAGCAGACACACTAACATAGGAACAGGAAGAACTAGAGTTTTTAATTCCACTTGGTTAAACACCTGTTGCTTACTATAGAGAACGTGCAAGTGCAGAAAATTCATGAAGCGATTCCATCCTGGAGGTAATTTGAAATATATTTAAGTTCTGATGCATTTAATTCAGCAATCTGGTAGGAGAGAAAAATCAAAGAGATCCATCAGCCAGGTATTCAACTTTTGAAAAAGAAACTCTAACAAATGTTAGAAATTAGGAAAAAAATTGAATGGAAGAGTTAAAAAAGTCAATAACCTCCAGGAAGGCTGGAAACTATGTAAAAACATCTTATTGGAAGCCCAGATAAATGTGTGCCAGACATCAAAAAGACCAGCTGCTTGGGGGAAGAAAAAAAGAACCCGGCATGACTAACTGGCAGAGTAAAAGAGGCTGCTTCAGGGAAAAAGGCATCTTTCACAAAATGGAGAGTTTAAGCCAGGAGAAGAGGGAAGTCCATGAGGTATGGCAGGGCAGGTACAAACTAGAAATTAAATGAGCTGAAAGAGAATTGGAGGTGAACCTTGCAAGGGATTTGAAAGGCGGCCCATGTGATGATAATGGTGAAAAGGGTGGGCTGAGTCCAGCCTATCAGAGGAAAAGCAATATGGCTGCTTTAAGGGAAACCATGCCTGAGTAACCTCCCAGAGTTCTTTGAGAGAAAAGAAGCAAGTGGATACAGGGAAACAGACATCCTTGAGGTTTTCAAGAATTATGCAATGGGATTCCAAGGCAAAGAATATTCAGAAAATGCATTTACTTTGGGATAAGTGGGCATGTTGGTTTATTGAGGGGAGAAAATAATAGAGGGGAGAAAGTCCACTGTCCTGGATGGGTTTTTTTGGAAAGAGCAGTTCTAGCCTAGGTCTGTGACAAATTAGTTGTCTGATACCTTTGGTGAGGTTCTTTTTCTTTTGTCTGAAAAATGGGAGTGGGGGTGTTAGAATGCTGGGTTAGGTCAGGGATTCTCAACCCTGGCTACACATTAGAACCGCCTGGAGAGCTTTTAAAATCTAATGCCTTGGCACCACCCCAGACCAATTAAATCATACTTTCTGGCAGTGGGGCTAGGTCATGGTAATTTTTTAAAAGCTCCCAGTGGTTCTAATGAGCAGCCATGTTTGAGAACCACTGCCCTAGATGATCTCTGAGGTCCTTTGCATCTCTAGATCCTATGATTCTAAATTGTCTAGTGAAGTTCATCACAAAGTGTTGTCTCAGAAGAGAGCTTTAAGTTAGACTCAGTGCATGCTTGTTTTAATTTTGGCTAACTTGAATTTAAGAGGAAGGTCTGTTAAACTTGGAAAAATATTTTTTAATCAAGATGCAAGTATATGCCATAACCAGTGATGCTTTGCTGAGAGTAGAGAGGTAAGATGAGGACATTGAGAGTACTTTGGAGAGAGTTAGAAAGGAATCCAGCCTTGTTGTCATTTATTGATTAAGTGTCAGTGTGCTAGGTGATATTTCTTCCCTCTCTCTATTGGTAAAATTAAAAAAAAATCTTTATCCCTTACTTTAATGTTCTTTTTGTCATTGTTGATTCTCTTCAAGTATCTTATCAAGAAATAGAAGTACAGTAAATCCCTAGGCTTCTGGCCTGCACAACTATCCAGAACACAGCTGGGAATGTGGAAGTAAGCAGAAAAGCTAAATGATAGAAACAGCTGTCATAAAGCCCATGCATTCTACCTAGAGAAAAGGCCTTCTGAAAGTTATCATCGGCAATCATTGATTGAATAGCTTTCCTATGAAGAGCAGAATGCTAGGTGTTGGGAATTCAAAGAGCTTTAAAACAGAAATCAAGCTTTTGAGGCGCTTACACTCCAATTATGAGTAGATAGGATTTAAACGTGAAATGCTTTGGTTATCTGGCTTCCCAGTCCAGGGCTGATTAGAAGTAGCAAGTGGTGCTGGTTGGGGAGTAGAGAGGTCAGAGGAAGGGATGGCTTTAGAGGCAGGCAAGACTTGACATCCGGGAGAAGTGAGAGATGACAGTGTGAAACAGGGTGAGGAGGCCAGAAGCTGAACAGTAGACCCAGCACTTGCTGATCTTGGCAGTTGGAAGCCTTTTAGGATGGGGTGAATGCCCAGAGGCATCTCTGTAACCCTTGAGGGCACTAGTATATTTCAGGGCAGTAATTTGGAATATTCTGATTTAAAAGTTCAGAAAGTATATTTTAGAAAGAGTGTATTAAAAATACAGAAATTGGGGGCCGGCCCAGTGGCGCAAGCGGTTAAGTGTGCACGCTCCGCTGCGGCGGCCCGGGGTTCGCCGGTTCGGATCCCGGGCGCGCACCAACGCACTGCTTGGCAAGCCATGCTGTAGCAGCGTCCCATATAAAGTGGAGGAAGATGGGCACGGATGTTAGCCCAGGGCCAGTCTTCCTCAGCAAAAAAAGAGGAGGATTGGCAGATATTAGCACAGGGCTGATCTCCTCACACACACACACACACAAATACAGAAATTGCACTTGAAAAAGAGGAAAATTTGGGGTTGGGGGCAGGCGAAATAGATGAAGGGGTTAAGGGGTACAAACTTCCAGTTATAAAATAAATAAGTCATGGGAATGTAATGTATAGCTTAGGAATATAGTCAATAATATTGTAATAACTTTGGTGACAGATGGTAACTAGACTTGTGATCATTTTGTAATGTATGTAAATATCGAATCACTATGACGTACACCTAAAACTAATAGGACATTGTATGTCAGCTATTCTTCAATTAAAAAAGAAAGAGAAAATTTCAGTTAACTTACACATTCACGTTTTTAGAGCACCTAGCTTCCCAACAGTGCTGCTTCAGTAAGGAGTCAATTCTGTGTGTCACTTTGTCTTTTTCTTAAAAAAATAGGTTAAAGACTATATATTATTAATTCAGTGGTTTATTGACTTCAGAGCTTTGGGTTAGTGATTTTGTGCCTCTGCACCTCCTCTTCTAAGCCCTCTAGAACATCCAAGTTAGATTTGGTTCCTAATACTGTTAGTGCCTGCTGTGCTCAGCTTGGGAAACTGACATTCTGACCTGAAGCCACAAAAGGCAAGAGTTGGTTTTTAGTTAGAGGTGACAGGTTCAAATATTTGAATACTGGTTTTCCTTTTAAACATTTACCAAACTAAGTAAATGTATAATCATAATTAAAGAAACACTAGAAGTTAAGGATGGGAGTGCTGTATTAAGAATGAGGACACATTTGATGTTCCTTATCTCTGACCATGTGACTATTTGAACCTTAAAAAAGAAGCCCTTCTTGTCCGATCATGCCTGATCTGAGAGACCATGTATCTCCGGTTTCTGTCACACTGCATGGCACATGATAGGTGTGCAAGAAATGTTTGTCATTCAAAAATAAGTTCAAGCATGATTTTTGACTTTTGTATTCTTTCTAGGAATGAATATTTTATTCATCCCTTTTTAATTCAATTAATTCATTTTAAGCTACTTAATTTATTTTAAAATTTCTAACATATTCAGTCCTAGATGCCTAAGTAAGAAAGGGAAAAAGTAAGAAGAAATATATATATTAGATATTTTTAACCTAGAATGTAGTGTTATTTCGTGACTTGCTTGGAGGTGGGACCTGAGTATTTCATGTGGTTTGTTTTAATCCTGATAGGCAAATGGTTGCTTCTTATGTTGTCTATTCCAGCTATTAAGAGGAACTCAGCTGTACCTGCAGAGGTGCTTTTAGAAAAGAGAGGCTACCTTTGTTCCTGTTTCTTGCTGCGGGCTTTCTACCAGGTGCTCCCTTCCCTCTTCTTCCTCTGGAAGCTCAGGTTGGGCCCCTGGCAGGATTGCTGTCTTTGTCTAGTCTAGCTCAAGGTCACCTGCTCTCCACTTCATCCCAGCCATTCTTTTCATGCCAGTCCTTTCTTCTCACAGCTACTTTGTCAGTTGGCATTCACCAGCCTCTTCAAGCCTGGCTTCTTTCTTATATGTTGGGCTTCTGTCTACTTGAGCAGACTGGAAGTGGTTTCTTTTGGACTGCAGAGGTTTCCTTAGCTCTCCAAACCCTTGAACGTCAGCATCCCAGCAAGCATTAAGCCACAGAATGTTTTTCCCTTCAGTTATTGTTGCTATTTCACCACAGGGTTTGTCTCCATTGAGTTTTCAGTCTGGTGTTTGGTTAGAGATGAAAACAAAGCTCTGTGTCCTTGCAAACTGCAGTGTAAAGCATGTGGTTAACAGTTACTACTTGCAATGGTCCAGTCTAAGTGGGAGTATCATTTTTCTTGGCAGTCACTTCACAGAAAGGCCTGTTTCTTTCGTGCCAGAATAAGCAGTCATTACATTCCTTACAATTTATAGTCAAATTATTATCTACTATTGTTAAAATTGCCTTGATTATAGACTATTTCCCCATGCTAAGATTTTAAAAAGCAAAACAAGACAATTTTTCACTATTGTACTTTAGAAATAGTCCTTAAAAATCACTCCCTGACTATGATGTTACAGGCTGTGATGAGGAATAGTTTTTTGTGTTTATGGGGGAGAATTTTTTTAAGGGGAGGAGTGCAGTGGGTTCACTTTAAACGGAATTTGAACTAAATGCCCCCAGCTGACTGATTGGTTAATATTATACCTTGTTTATCCCCAGTTTGGAACTAACTTTTTTTTTTCCTGCCCCTTCAGGTCCAATGGACCTGGACACACTGGGAAGAAGGCTCTACTGGTGGAAGGTTGATTGATCATTAAGCAGTCTGGCAGTCTTAGAAGATGGTCTTGTACCTTTCAAGTTGTAGGGCAAATGAAAAAATGACAACCTTCCAAAATAAGGGACTTATTTTTCCAAAATAAGATCATTTTGATTTGAACAAAGATTTAGGTGACTGGATGGGAGATGTTTCTGTTTCGATGTTCTTTCATAATCTCTACCTTTGGGCTCTGCTTTCAAGATCTATCCGCAATCTGTCTTCCTCTTACCACCTTGACAACTACCACCCTGGTCTCATCCCCCATCCCCCATCCCCTCTTACCTGGATTACCGCAGTTGCTCCTAACTAGCCTCTCTCTCTGCTCTAGCTTCTTCACCTCCCTACCAGTCTATTCTCAGCACATCAGCCAGTGCGATCCTATTCTGTTAAACCTAACTCACATCACGTCACTTCTCGGCCCAAAACGCTCCAGTGGCTCCCCTTGCCATCCAGAGTGAAAGGCAGAGCTTATGAGACCTTACAGGATCTGCCCATTGTCTCCTCCCGTGCCAGTCCACACCGTCTTCTCTTCTGTCTTTCTTGTCCTGGTCCACGCCACATGTTGGTCTCTCTGTTGTGCCTCAAGCACACCAGGCACACTCAGAGGGGCCTTTGTACTTATTCTCAGCACCTAGAACACTCTGCTCCCAGATTGCAGCACGGCTCACTCTCTCACATGTTTCAGGGCTTTGCTTACCTATCACCTTAATGGAGAAGTCTTTCCTGACTTCGATATAAAGTTGAACACCCCACATGTACAGTTTGTCTCTCCTCCTCTCTGCTTTATTCTTCTTCGCAGTTCTCACCATCCAACCTAAGGGCAAGGACTTTGCCTCTTTTATTCACTGCATTGCCTGGCTCTCAAAAATGTTTGTTGAATGAATGCATGAATGAGTACTCCTTGCAAATAGGATGTTTTTAGTTAGGAAAAAGCTTTCAGAGGACATAGTTGACTCTTCAGGACTTGTGAGTGTGAGGCTGCACATCTGAACTCCCATATGTAGAAAGGGGTGCCTAGGTTGAAGATTCATTCATTCATTCATTCAGCAACTATTTACTGAGTGCCTAGTGATTGACAGGCATTGTGCTCGGCACTAGGGATAATGCAGTGAACAAAAAGGACGTAGGCTAGGCCTTGCACTCATGGAGCTCACAGTCTAAATGATGAGACAGATACTGACTTGGAAATTCTACAAATCATTGTTGAGTTATAGGTGTGATAACTACTTCCAGGGAGAAGCCCTTGGTCTTGGGTGAAGGATGATCAGGGTGAAGCATGATTTTCTTCAACATTTAGATTACACATTTAGGCCCATGGGGTTCTTCTTATTTCCCAGGAGTAGAGGGGCCTGCCCGTCTAGATACTTGAATGGCCAGGTTCTGTTTCTCTCAGTGGGTTCTGAGGCAAATTCTGGAGTACTTGGTAGAGAGAGCAGTGCAGGGGAGATGGGCCTAAGTTAGCAAGGCTTACATGGAGCAGTCTTCTCTGGTTATATACCTTGGCCATCATTTTAGGGATTGGATTTACATGGGCACTAGAAAATGCAAAGTGAACTCTTGTGTCACTTCGCACTGTTGTTTTCTCTTCTCGGAGTGGTCTGCAGGGAACCCATCCCAGTACTATGAGTACTAAGGCCTTCAGGTTTCTGTGAAAGGTTGGTGTCTAACTTTATTCCCATAGAGACCACAGAAATACTAGTTTTTTTGAATGGTGAGTGGGTGAAAGCGAAGCCTGCTGGCCCAGAAATGATTGTTACAGTAGAACTCTGGTTCAGCAAAATATGGACCAGATGCACCTATCAGTTGGTAGCAGGATTCCTTCCCTCCCCAAGCCTTTATTAATGGCGACCAAGTGTGGTGGTTGCCAAGAAGAGAGGAGGACCCTGCCTGTGGGGAGCCAGTGCAGAGGCTGGCCAGGGAGATGGGATTGTAAGCAAATGCACCCTGCGTGATAAGTGTTCCAGCAGTTATCATAACAGGATAGGAAGGAGCACCCCCGCCATACACTGTGGCTCTGAGAACAGGGTTTTCTCCGTTTCAAGAAAGATTGTTTTCAGATTGTTTTATTTTTTAAAATTGAGATATAATTGATATTTTTCAGAATTTTAGATAAATACCGTGGATAAAATAGTACCCTATTTTTGTTAGTTTGTTCAGAAATTCAAAGCCTTATTGAGGAACTCGGAGGCTTGGACTATATACAGGCATGACCTCGCGTGCCTGGTAGCCTCATGCCTGAGATCCCAGTTTCCTGGTTACATCTGGCATTTTTAGCCATCTTCTAATGCAGACCCCTCCTGTTACGAAGGGCAGACTACCTTTTAATGACCAAGGCTGAAGCCCCAAGCTCCCCATTTAATGCAGTGAACTGACTGCATTGTAGTAAATTGGATACATATGTTTATATGCAAGGGCCAAGTCTTGCTTGGATATGCAGATTAAGGTGTGCCCTATTTTAAATATGAATTTAAATATGGAGATTATGGCATATGCCCTATTTTATTTTATTTATTTATTTTTCTGAGGAGATCAGCCCTGTGCTAACATCTGCCAATCCTCTCTCTTTTTTCTTTTTTTTTGCTGAGGAAGACTGGCCCTGGGCTAACATCCATGCCTATCTTCCTCTACTTTATATGGGACGCCGCCACAGCATGGTTCGACAAGCAGTGCGTTGGTGCGCGCCCGGCATCCAAACCGGCGAACCCCGGGCCGCCACAGCGGAGTGCGCGCACTTAACCTTAACCGCTTGCGCCACCGGGCTGGCCCCCGCCCTATTTTAAATACTATAGGCTTGCTATTATTATAAGGAAAAGTTGCCCGGGGGCAAAAGGGGTAAAGGGGCACATATGTACGGTGACGCATGGAAGCTAGACTTTTGGTGGTGAACACGATGCGTCTATACAGAAGCCGAAAGAGAATGATGTACACCTGAAATTTATATAATGTTATAAATCAGTGACCTCAATAAAATAAATAAAATAAAAAGAAAAGAATAGAAATAAGCATTTTGTTTTTTGCTGTCTAATAGATCAAATGGTCCATATGCTCTGAAGTACTCAGGTGTGGGCTAAGATTTGTGAGTTCATGATAGGGCAAACCAGTCCATAGCTATTTAAACATATCTTTGTGTTTAGGGAGAAGTGATTAATTGTCTCTGCTTTTTTTTTTTTTTAAAGATTTTATTTATTTATTTTCCCCCCAAAGCCCCAGTAGATAGTTGTATGTCGCAGTTGCACATCCTTCTAGTTGCTCTATATGGGACGCAGCCTCAGCATGGCCGGAGAAGTGGTGCGTCAGTGCACGCCTGGGATCCGAACCCGGGCCGCCAGCAGCAGAGCGCGCGCACTTAACCGCTATCTGCTTTTATTTTTGAAACAGACACAGCATGTACCGTTTTTACCAATAATCTCTTAGTGTTTCTCTTGGAGCCCTGAGATTTTCTTGGTTGCTTTTAAGCTCAAGAATGAAGTAAAATACAATGAGATTCTGGGATAATGGAGGCTTAGGCTGAGCTAGTTTATCTCTGCTGAGTCTGTAATAAAATGGTTTGCTAAGCAAATGAATGGTGTCATTACGGTACTAGGAGATGTTCAACACCTACATAGGGGAGGAGAGTATTTCTAAACACCTCAGGAACAGCCATTTTAATTGAAACCATTGTGTTAACTGTAAATATATCTCTATTAAAGTAGATCTCTAAGTGGCTTTAGTTTCCAATACTTCCTGGGGGGGGGTCACTTTGTGTTTGAAAATGGTAAGTCTGCATTTCTTTAAAAATATTGTATAATTCAGCACGTATTCCCTCTTATTAGTCAAATTTATAGAAGGCATTTCTGTAATTGACCATATTAACATGAGAGACTCATGGCAACTCTGCTGTTAGGACAGAATATTTGTTTTCCTTCTTGAAGTCGCAGCAGCTGTTGTATCGTCATATTTTGCAGAAAGGAAAAACAACCAAAAAAATTGAGATGTGTTTTTAATGTGAGGGGAATACAAGCTGAACGCTAAGAATAAAGGGAAATGATTGCATTTGGCACAGTTATTAATTTCAGAGATGTCTTGGAATCTGTGCTGTATGCTTAAGTGTTATGCCAATGCTTTGTGGCTTCCTGGGGTGACATTTAAGAAATGTAGATTTAGATCCTACAATTTGCCAAATATAAATTGCCTCAAGTGTTAAGTATTTTTCTTAACAAAAATTGGTCATAAAGGAAGTTTTCACCATTTTCAACAGTTACTTGATGTGTGATCAGAGAGTTATGTCAAACCTTAAATTTTTATAATATTGTATATTTAGTAGTGTATGCTCTTGTCGAAGAAAGTATAACCCCAACTGCAGGCAGTTCCCAAGGGACCATTAAAATAGACTGCAAGTACTTCAATTGTGATAGTCATCCTTTGAGATGAAGGAAAATTTTGATCATTAATTTCAATGAGGAAGAATAGCAGGGCATTTTACTCCAGGTAAATGTAAAATGTTGGAGATTTCTTCAAATACCGCACAACTTAAGTATGTTTCTTAGTTGTATTGAATTTTATCCACAGCACTTGACTTGGTGCTCATGTTCCTTTTTAAACGATTGTAACCTTGACCGGGCCTTTCTCATCTCTTCTTCTCTTCCTTTCCTAATATTTGTTTTGTTTAATCAGTCAATGTTGATAATGTTTTTTTCCATTAAAAAATAACAACTAAGAGACTAACATGATTTCATCAGCCCTCTAATTGCTTTCCTAATGGAAATCTGTTGGGCCCTTAAACATCAAGGGCGCAGTTTTAAAAGGAACTAGTGACCGATTCTTCAACCATATGTCTTTAATTTTTTTAAATCTGGCAGGGCCTCAAACTTTAAGAAGTCACGTCATTTTCTTCCAAGGTTTTTAAAATTTAATTTTAGTATAAACCCTACCTACTTAAAATCATTTAATCCATATTCAGTAAGATTCCTACAGTCATAGTGATAATTGTTATTAATTATTATTTTAATAACAATAGCGTTTACTGAGCACTCACTATGGGTCTTTTTTTAATGCATCATGTAGATTATCTGATTTTACATAAACAGAAAATAAAAAGGTACGTGGAAGGAGGATGGAATAAAGAATTTTAAAAGCAAGGCTATTACAGTGAATGAGCCATCATCACTTGACCAGTAGGCTTCCAGATGGCTGAAGTAAAACAGGATACCAAACTGGTTATACATTTTTCGTTTATCTGATAAAAAGTAACAGAACAATTCTTCGGGCAAGATGTTTTCTTGTTGTTGCTAAATCTAGAAAGCATATATAGGCTCTTATGTAAGACATTAAACAGTGTAATAATCATTGTCGTTAACCTGATTTCATTTCTTGTACTGATCTCCCATAAAGCCCAAAGAAACAACATTCGTGAAATTCAGTCAGGCTTTCAGGTCCATGGTATTGTTTTCAGACTGAAGAATCAAACTCTCCTATCTTTATCGGTAACTGCTTCCTTTTTGTGTATGAATTCATCTCTCTCGGTCTCTGAGTCAGAGCTCTCCTGATCTGTAGCTGACACCACCGTGCTGACAGCAAATATAGCTATCTGCAGTAGCCAGGAAACCAGAGAGTTATACACCAGGGGAGATGAGGGCCTGTGGGCTGAAGCCACTTTAGATCTAGGAATTGAAACTGCTTTGGGGATCTGGACAGCATCTTCTCTGCTTCTTGAGCCATTTTTCTTCTGCCTGCCCTGACTAACTCTGCTCTCAGGACTTTGTACCTGGCACTCAGAATTGGCACAGTGTCATTCAGCCTCCAGAGATTATGGTTTATGGTAGGTTAAATTTTTTCCAATTGAAAAGATGATATAACAACAATAATGAAGAGTAACCTCTATTCATTTGCATATCACAGTCCAATCCCTATTCACATGTATACATTTTTATGTGGTTTAAATTTTAGTACATACTAACTGGTATATCCACTATTTTTAATATAACATGAAATTATAAAAATGCTTCTGTAGTTCTATACAGTTAAAGTTTTCAAATGGCTGCATAATATTCCCTAAAGTTGATGCACTGTAGTCTATTATATGTACCCCATGTGGATGTTTAGGTTATTTTTGTTGATTTGTAGATGTGCGTGTTTGTGTGCATGTTTGTTTTTTTGCTTTATTTTTTTCTATTGAAGTATAATTAACATACAATATTATATTAGTTTCAGTACGACATGATTTGATATTTTTATACATTATGAAATGATTACCTCGATATGTCTAATTACCATCTGTCACCATAGAAAGTCATTACATTATTGTTGACTATATTCCCTATGCCATATATTACATCCTCGTGACTTTTTTATTTTATGACTGGAAGTTTGTATCTCTTAATCCCCTTTACCTATTTCACCTGTCCCTCCACCCTCCTCCCCTCTGGTGACCACTAGTTTGTTCTCTGTATCTGTGAGTCTGTTTCTATTTTGTTTGTTTTTTTAGATTCCACATAGAAGTGAAATCATGTGGTATTTATCTTTCTCCATCTGACTTATTTCACTTAGTATAATACCCTCTAGGTCCATCTGTGTTGTCACAAGTGGCAAGATTTCATTCTTTTTATGGCTAACATTCCATTTTATATATATATAAATATATATATATATATATCTTCTTTATCCATTCATCTGTCAGCGGGCACTTAGGTTGTTTCCATATCTTGGCTATTGTAAATAATGCTGCAATAAACATAAGGGCGCAGATATCTTTTCAAATTAGTGTTTTTGTTTTCTTGAATATATACCCATAAGTGGATTCCTGGATTGTATGGTAGTTCTGTTTTTAATTTTTTGAGGAACCTCTGTGCTCTTTTCCATAGTGGCTGCACCAATTTATATTCCCACCAACAGTGCACGACAGTTCCTGTGTTTGGTTTTATATTGAGCACAACAATGATCATCTTCATTTCTATGTGGTTGGCTTTTGTTGAATAACTTCCTTAAGTTAAATTTGATAAGTTTCTTGGTTTGGGGTTTTTTTAACCTTTAGAAGTTTTAAAAGAAGGAAACATTCCCCTTGGGCCTAAAGCCTGGTCTAACTGCAGCACATGCCAGGCTCTTCTCTTGCAGGTATGCTGGGAAGGGAAAGGGGAGGAAATCTGAGGAAATTAACCCAGGGAGCTGGTCAGCTTTATTTTTTATTTTATTTTTTTAAACGTCATTTTAATAAGTTTTTTATTTTATTTATTTATTTACTTTCCCCCCAAAGCCCCAGTAGATAGTTGTACATCATAGTTGCACATCCTTCTAGTTGGCTGTATGTGGGACGCTGCCTCAGCATGGCCAGAGAAGCGGTGTGTTGGTGCGCGCCCGGGATCCGAACCCGGGCCACCAGCAGCAGAGCGCGGGCACTTAACTGCTAAGCCACGGGGCCGGCCCGCTGGTCAGCTTTAAAAGTCTCGTTTTTCCCCCCAGCATTTCCCAGATACACCCTCTCTGAGCTCTTGCCAAGAACCTGCATCTACTTTGGTTCCTAAAAACCTAGTTCAGCAATATTCCCAGAAACGGCTAAAATGTTGGCTAGTAGGAGGGGGGATTAAATCCGAGGGCAGTACAAATTAGTTAGGGCATTGCCTTTTTCTGTGGTTCTTCTGCCCTTTGATTGGAGGAGAGTTTCCCACATGTCCCCGTGTCTCACTTTAAAAAACAAAGAGAAAAAAACCCAAACAAAACCCGCCCTAAAACGTTTGTCACCTGAACAGAACTTCCTAGAAAGCAGTGTCATTGTTTCTAAAAGGAGAAGCTCGTAATAACCCTCCATTCTCCCTCCTCTCCCACTTTTTTACAATGAAATGATTTTATGACTATTAGTTGTGAAATGGCTTAATTCAGCTTCTTATTCTTTATGGAAAATAACTCTGCTATGCCTAATGTCTGTCTCTGGTCAAAGGGCGTTTCCTGTGTCATTGGCTTCCACGGTTTGTCTGCTTTCAGCTTTGTGATCCAGAGGGTACAGTCTCGCCTTTTAAATTGTCTGCTTCATCTTTTATCTTTCAACAGGTCCTGGAAAGAAATCGTCCAACGGCTTCTTTCCACTGTCAGTTTTTGAAAGATCCGTGGCTTGCTTTATTTTGACAGGTGGCTGGTGAAAGAGGTGCTTAAAGGGTGTGGGGTAAAGGAGGAGGGGCATATAAGTGCAGGGAGAGGAGTGAGGTTAGCTGCTTCTTTTGGGCTTGACAAATGGTGAGTGATTATTATGCTCTTTTTCCTCAATGGGGCCTTGAAAGAGGAGTTTTCCAACAAGGCCTGCAGTTGGAAGACAGCTGTACCCTTTTTAGGACCATTTCTGGGTCTTTGCCTTTTACTGGGGCACCGTCTGTGGGAAGAGAATTAGGATATAGAAGATGCAATTGTGTAGATTAATTTCCTGTAAGGAACAGGAGTGATAAATCATTCAAAACCTAGGTGTTTTTATCAGGAGGAGCTGTCCCTTTGAATCAGCCACAGAGTCCAGGCCAGTATGGTATCTCAGATGGTCCCAGGGACCCTGGTGTTCAGGGATATCTCCCAATAGCCTTGATTTGCTTTCTGTACCTTATACTGCTACTTGGGATAGCAAATTGACTGTTGACTGCCTATTGGATAAGCTAGTGCTTCTTTGTTATAACTCAAATAATTCCCCACCTCTTTTAACCTTTGGTTGTTAGTAGCTTCCTGAGATTATCACTTCTAGGGTTAATGGGCCTTTATGATGTCATAAGAGTTAGAACTAAGTATGTATCCCTTTAAATCTTCTCTCCTGTACCAGACTCCCTTCACTCCTCATCCCACCTACCTCCTGACTCTCCATAATTTCAGCTGCCCTCTCCTGAGCCTTCAGTTCAATTTCTGTCTTGCTTTATGTGCGCAATCCAGAATTAGACAACAATATTCCAGGTGGTTGGAAGAAAGGTGGGAGAATGTTTTCTGACTCCCTTGCCCTCCCTCTGTACATGAACAATTTTTTTTGGTATTGCCAACTACAGTACATTTAACAGAGTAAAGCCTGTTAATAATTAAGAACAAGATGTGAGGTTCAAACCGATTTAAAGAATCAACCAGTAGAAAGAACCAAAGCTCCGATAGTACAGAACTAAAAGGCTTTGGGATCTAGGCAGTTCCTTTCCAGAGCCTCTTTTCTTGCTCTGTCCCAGCCCTGGCTTACAGGTGGCCTCTTGGGAGGAAGCGGAGTAGTCAGTAAGGGGGAAAGCAGGGAGCAGAAAGTAGTCCACATTGCCTTTTTGTACTAGAACTCTGTTGTAACAAAGACGGCTTGGAAAGAGGGCCATCTGCTGAGGCAGAGAAAGCTTTTTGTCATGAAGGGGTGCTTGTTGCATGGTGTTTGAGGAATTCACTCGAACTTATAGAGCCGCAGTATTAAAGATGTCTCAGGCTCATAAGTGAAGGCACATGATGGCAATAATAACAATAAAAATTTGATTAGGGAGGGGTTTCTAGAAACTTGATAGTATACATAATTTTTAATTGTTTTTACTGACCTTTTCAGAAGTTCTAAGTTACTTTCCAGTTTGATATTATTAGATTTCAATATTTACATTAGACTCTAAGCCGATTTGTTTTGTTTTGTTCGTCTGTTCTTTAAGTGGACACAACTATAACATAAGCATGTAAACATATCACTGCCAGGCAGGAGAAAGAGCCTTGGACTGTGAGTCAGGAAACCTGGAGGCTGCTCACTGCTCTGCCACTGACCAGTTGGGTGATGGGCATTCAGTAAGTCATCGTATCAATGCATTGTTTCTAGTGTTCATAAAATGAGAGCGTTGAACTAGATTATCACTAAGATCCTTTCTAGCACTGAAATTCTGTGTTTCACTGCAAATGTATTGAGAGCTGATGAGATGATCTGGAAAGATAAGGGAAATATGAGCAAAGCCCTCTCCTCATTGCATATGTATTCTTGAATACAATAAAACCTTGAAATGAGCAGTTCTGGGTAACTGAACTTTCTGAATGGTTTTTGTCTCCTTCCTTGCTGTCAGCTGTCATTCTGTACTGCTGTCAGCATGCCCGCTTTTAGCAACTCCTGTCCTTCCTTCTTGGCTGCTTCCCTTGTGGTCTTTGAAACCGTGGCATTAAGCTCATCAGAACTCTCTGCCAAGTGAATGTACATAAGTTGTGAGGGGAGCGCCTCTCCTATGACTCCAGCCCATGAACTTTGGCTTATCAGAGCCTTTGGGGGCTTATTTTTAGGTCCCAGATAGGTGATGTGTCACTGTATCCCCATTTGTCTTAGGCTGAACATTAGTGTGGTTAATAAATACATTTTTTTCTCTATGCTAATTAATTAGCAAAGAAGAGTAGGTGGATGAGAGGAGGGCAGGACACACTTAGACTGTGGAGGGGGCTGGGGAGGCAGTATACATCCCAGGGTCTAGCTGAACAGCTAGACATGTGTCAGAAGAAACCTCATTTCATAAAAGATCAAAAAAAGCAGTTTGAGGGGAAGAGCTAGGCTAAGGAGCTGTTTGAGAAAGCTGGAGTCACACTTGTAGCTTGGATTCTCAAGAGAAACCTGGCTGGGGTGTGCCTCTCTGCTTGAAGTAGGGTGCTGGGAAGTACAAGCGGCCACACTCAGCCAGCATGTGTATGTTTGTGGTTTGCTTGTCTGGCTGGTGCCTGGAATGTCACACACGAACTTCTGAAAGGCCACGGAGACCCTGCTCCCCTTGTCTCAGTGCAGAGACCCAGAGTGGGAATTGGAACCAAGCTCTTCTTCCTTCAGAAAGTTAAATGGCAAGGCATTAACATCCAGATATGCTTCCTTATTCCATATTTTCCTTAAATTACTCCTGCACAAAATATAACTCAAATGATCAATCATTATGTTCAGAATAGTCTCTCTGGCCATCAGACCAATAGCAGTACATACCCACAGTCCATGGCCCTGACCACATCTGTATCTTGTGGTCACAACACTGTCATCTGGGGTGGAGGCCCTTTATGCACCCCGCCATCTTTCTGCCTTGCTGATTTTGTGTCCTCCTCTTTCCACACCCTGTGCTCTATGTACACAGCAAAATCAGACTACTCATTCCCCAAGAACAGCCAGGACTGTCATGTCCCCCCTGACCTTTGCACGTGTGTTCTTCCTTCTGCCCAAAATTGTCCGTCCATACTTCTGCCAATTAAAAATTCTGCTCATCTCTCATAGACCTTTGCATCCATTTTCTCTGATACCCATAGTTGGACATCTCCGCTTCTTCTTCCCTGTAGCATTTTTCTATGAATGAATAAATGGATGAATGAATGGACATTAGAATAGTGAATTGTTCATTCATGTATTCTGTAACCATTTAGTAAACATCTTCTATGTGCCCAGCTAAGTGTCAGTTTCTAGGGATAGAAAAATGAATAAGACAGACAGTTTAGTCCTCAAAGAAATAATAGCTTATATTAAAATTGGCTATTGGTTTTATTACCCCTACAATGTTGTAAGCTCCCTGATGTTAGGCATCACGTCTAGCTCAGTTTTATAATCCCCCATCATGCCTTGCACACAGTACAGGGGCTCAATAAATGTTTATTAGCTTGATTTGAAAAACAACCAACTTCTTTCCCATGGAAAAAAGGGCTTACATTCCCAGAAGCCTTTCCAAAGCATCGTCTTTGGTGTAGCGCTTTGATCTAACACCAGTGAGGATGTTAGACTTTGAAGCACATTCTTCCCTCGACATCAAGTGGAGTAAAAACACAGAGGGTTAAGACTGGTCACTGCCTGGTACAGGAAGGGTCTTCTTTTCACTGTGAAGCCTCAAAAGTAAGAACTTCTGCCCATTTGTGCTCCTGGATAAGTGCACATTCCAGCCTGCCACCTATCTTGTTATGCCTAGAGTTGCTAAAGTGCCTTTAGCTACAAACCTGTGTCTCGACTGAAAAGATTTGATGCCATCTACTAGCTCTAGGGGAGCCCAGAAGAATTGTTCCAGGAAGAAGAAGGCTCTTAGACCACACAGAGGTGTTGGGGAAAACAGCTTTTGATCTTCTAGTTCTTGAGCTTCAGTCTAACATGAAAATAATATAGCTAGGGATAATTTACACTGAGTGTAAATGGATGTTCAAAGTTAGAAACCGAAACTTACTGGCGGCACTCAGTTCAAGCATTTGAGCCCTTATGTATCAGTGCTGCACTCGAGTTAGGAAAATAAAGGGCTGCAACCTCACAGGTCCGACAGACCATGTGATTAATAATCAACAAACATTTCGAAGTTCAATGATAAAATTAAATCCAGCTCTCATTTACAGGAAACCCTGCCTCTAGTACAAATTATAGACTTATTAGGTTTATCTGGCAATGCCTGTCTTTTAAGTGCTATATAATTGTGCCTAAACTTTTGAGGAAAGAATTTGAGAATATTTTTAAACCCATAAGCTATAATTCACTAACAAGGTGGAAATCTCATTTAGTCTTCTGTGCACTTTTATTTATTTATTTGATGTTCAAAAATTAACCTTTACTCACCAGGATTGCTTCCAATTCTCTGCTGTTTCCACTCTGGCAGACAACTATAAATAACAAGGAATTAATATCACTACAGAATGCTTCAGGACAATTATTTGCAGCATATAATTGAAACCCACTGCTGTCTTTCATGCAGCATTACTACAATAACAGGAAATACTTGGAGACCAAAGGAGAGACTTTCGGCTCACCCCAAGGATAACTGTAGGCCTTCGTCCGTAAAGCCACTTTACTCTTGTGAACTGAGGCTAAGTGGTATGGCCAGGTAAGATTTAGTGGACATATGTGAAAACAGGATCCTGTCAGGATACAGCTGATCGTAAGTCATAGCGCAGATTTAAATAGCCCGTTCAGGTATTTATGTACTGCAGAGTCCTACTTCTGCTACCACCAACGTGCTGGGTTGCATGAAATCCCCGATTGAACTCTCAGAGGTAGGGACTGGGGTCTTCTGGCTGCTGCCACCCTCAAGTATTAAGACAGAATCTGGTCTCTAATGGCCATGAGAATTGGCTTGGGGTTCAGAAGCACGGGTGGATTAACTTGTGAGTTATTATTTCTGAAATTAATTCTGCATAAAATTAGCTCTAGTCTCAAAAACATAAACTAAACGGACTAGAAACTGGAGGGGGGCGTCCTTTGTACTCAGAGAATAGGTACTTTTACTTCAAGTGTCAGAGCCAATTAGGACTATTAATGCTTTAACAACTCTGCTAGTTATTGAGCTGGTCCTTAAAACAAGGGAGGCGAGGGGGGCTCTGAATAGACAGATCTCTGACTTAATAGCCACTTCTCAGGTTGTCCTTTAGTCTCTGAGTATATGCACCTGCCTCCCATTTCCATTAATGTCGTTAAGAGCTGCATATCGTGTGTAATACCGGATCATCAGGGTCTTTATTGCTGTTCTTTGAAAGAGAATAAAATCATGTCCCTTTCATTCTCTCTGAAACATTAGGTGTTAAAATTAAGAGCCCTTGTGTGTTGCCCAATTACTTTCCAGATAAAGTTTCTTGATAATGTGCCTAGAAGTAATTTTAATTTGAACAAGCAAATATGTATTCTTTGTTTGAACATTTTCCAGTTCCATTTGTGTCCCTGGTAGAATCCTCTGAAAGAGCTGCTTCGATTTGAAAAAAAGCACAAAAAACAAAAAAAAACAAGTAAAATAGACTCTAGTGCCCTTACTGCTATTTAACAGCCTCCCCTTCCCCCTGCAAGGCCCCCACATAGGAAAGCTGCCGCACAAAAAACAAGTACCAGCCCTCAACAAAGCCGAAATCCCAGTCCTGTCCCTTTGCCAAACTGCTGTTATTTTAGGGGTGTTCTTTAATTTTAGCATTAGCTTAATAATACATACACATTTATAATCCATCCACAAATCAAACGTCAGTTTTGGCTGCCTCCCTTTTCTGGATGTAGATGTGGGACAGCAGAAGGAGCTCAGCAGTTAGAGGACCTGCATTTTAACTAGTACCGGAGGGCCTGTGCTGGGGTAAGCTTGGGGCCAGGCACTTCAAGTATTTCTCTCAGTGAATCTTTTATCAAATTCACAAGCATCTTGGAAGAGGATTTTTATCTTCATTTTTCTGATCAGAAACTGAGCCTCAGTTTCTATAAGCATTAAATAGGATGATACCTTCAGGGCTTATGGTGAGGACAAAATAAAATAATACACGTGAGGGTGCTTTAAGCACCATATAGTATGTAAGGCGTTGTCATTACTAACACAATTACTTCTGTTCTGATTATAAATGCTTTCAAGTAAAAATCAAAACCAAATGAGCCCACGGGCCAGCCCCGTGGCTTAGCGGTTAAGTGCGTGCTCCGCTACTGGTGGCCCAGGTTCGGATCCCGGGCGCGCACCGACGCACCGCTTCTCCGGCCATGCTGAGGCCACGTCCCACATACAGCAACTAGAAGGATGTGCAACTATGACATACAACTATCTACTGGGGCTTTGGGGAAAAAAAAGGAGGAGGATTGGTAATAGATGTGAGCTCAGAGACCGGGTCTTCCTCAGCAAAAAGAGGAGGATTGTCATGGATGTTAGCTCAGGGCTGATCTTCCTCACACACACACACGAAAAAAACCAAATGAGCCCAATCTTATGACCGTTCCTGATGTTTAATAACTGAATTCTTTAGTGTTTCTGACATTTCTCCTGAGACTATCTCGATTATAAACCTTTTTTTGCTCCTTTTCCCATGACCTACCACCCCAAAAAATTGATTTGCAAACATCACTGCAGGTCATCCTGTTTGTAAGTACTGAGTCCTTGAACTAAATGGTCTACTACAAAGTCAAAAAGGACATGTTCCTGTAGGCAGAGGCTGTGTTGCCCATAAATACATTTACTTGATCCACCCACAAGTTGGAAAGGTGCAGGGAAGTGGTAAGGAGGTAGTAGTAGGCTCTTGGAGGCATCAATTACCTGTAATAAGATGCATTTTAATATTTCTATGCAAACAGGTGTGCATTTATTTTGAGTCCTGGCTTGGGGTTGTCTGGCCGTGGTCTGAGGCCTCTGATTTCAAAAGAGCTTCTGGGGGGATCCTGAACAGCAGTGCTTCCCAGCAGGATTAAAGACTGTGTAGAGAGGGCCTTCATTTTCAAGCTGAGTCCAGATATTCCTTCTGTTTTGTTGGGAGCTGGTGGCAGGTCAGAAAGGGTAATACTGGCTAGTAAGAGATTTGCAGGGGTAGTGGGGATGGGTGTGCCTGAGATCTGACATCTGTGCTGATAGCTCTTTAGGGCTCCTGTTTACTCTTAAGGTCTTTGATACCCTTGGGGAGTGATGCCTGACCTGGACCTTTCAAGGTCCCTGCTTGTACGGGTAGTTCTGTAACCCAAGGTCTGAAGCCTTCCGGAAACACTTTACATGTGCCAAAGACAATGCCCAGAGCCTGCTTTTGGCCCTCACTCCTACTCAGGTAATTGTGCATCCGTACGTAACCTTTCAAACTGAAGGCTGAGACATTTATAGCAACCCTAAAGTTCCTCTCATCTCCTCTTTCTTTCCCCTTTCAAAGTTTGAACTTTGAGATCCTCAGGAAAAAAACTTTTTTTTTTTTTTAAAGAAATGACTTTAATTCACTGCAGATTTAACAAGAGGGTATGGCCCGTTCCCGTCTTCAGCTGAAGGACATAGCTTTGTTTGACAGAAATCCTTGAGACATTAACTTTTAAAAAGTTGATAGCACTAGTCCTTCCAGGAAAAAAGAAGAAAGATTGTATGTCTCCTTTTTATAAAGGAGTCAAAATTGTCACAATTAGTTAGGCCTTTTACATTTTTATCTTGTCCATGGCCGTTTGCTCTGGGTAGTGGGTTCATTTGGACACATTAAAGTGCAATTCTTTGTGCATTTTTAGTTTTCTGAAGAAAATTCCCATGTTGCATTGTCATAGTAACAAGCATAAATGTTTTTAAAGGGCCTTTAAATTTTGATTTAAGAAACTACTCGTAATATTTTTTGTTGATATTGTCGTTGAGGAAGATTAACCCTGAACTAACATCCGTTGCCAATCCTCCTCTTTTTGCTTGAGGAAGATTCATCCTGAGCTAACACCTGTGCCCATCCTCCTCTATTTTGTATATGGGACACCGCCACAGCATGGCTGACAAGTGGTGTAGGTCTGCGCCCGGGATCCAAATCCGTGAATCTGGGCTGCCGAAGCAGATCGTGCCTAACTTAACCACTATGCCACGGGGCTTGCCCCTTAATATTTTTTAATAGACTTTATTTTTTAGAGCAATTTCAGATTCACAGCAAATTTGAGCAGAAAGTACAGAGTTTCCGTATACCTCCTGCCCCCATACACACAGCCTCCCGCATTATCAACATCCCACCCCAGAGTGGTACATTTGTTACAGTTGATGAACCTACATTGACATATCATTATCACCCAAAGACCATTGTTTACATTAGGGTTCACTCTTGGTGTTGTACATTCTGTGGGTTTTGACAAATGTATAGTGACATGTATCTACCATTATAGTATCATACAGAGTATTTTCACTGCTCTAAAAATCCTCTATGCTCTCTGCCTATTCATCCCTCCCTCTCCCCTAGCCCCTGGCAACCACTGATCTTTTTGTCTCCATAGTTTTGTCATTTCCAGAATGTTATATGGTTGGAATCATAGAGTGTGTAGCCTTTTCAGATTGGCTTCTTTCACTTAGTAATATGCATCTAAGCTTCCTCCGTGTCTTTTCATGGCTTGGTAGCTCATTTCTTTTTAGCACTGAATAGTATTTCATTGTCTGCATGTGCTACAGTTTATGTATCCATTCCCCTACTGAAGGACACCTTGGCTGCTTCCAGGTTTTGGTAATTATGAGTAAAACTTCTGTAAACATCCGTGTGCAGGTTTTTTGTCGACATAAATTTTCAGGTCACTTGGATAAATACCAAGGAGCATGAGTTTGTTTAGTTTTGTAACAAACTTCCAAACTGTCCTCCAAAGTGGCAATGCCATGTTGCATCCCACCAGCAATGAATGTTGTCAGTGTTTTGTATTTTGGCCATTCTAATAGGTGTGTGGTTATAGCTCATTGTTTTTATTTTATTTTATTTTTTTTTAAAGATTTTATTTATTTATTTTTTCCCCCAAAGCCCCAGTAGATAGTTGTATGTCATAGCTGCACATCCTTCTAGTTGCTGTATGTGGGACGCGGTCTCAGCATGGCCGGAGAAGCAGCACGTCGGTGCGAGCCCGGGATCCGAACCCGGGTCGCCAGCTCTGGAGCGCGCTCACTTAACCACCAAGCCACGGGGCCGGCCCTAGCTCATTGTTTTTAATTTGCAATTCCCCAGTCACATATGATGTGGAGGTTTTTTGTTGTTGTTGTTGTTGAGGAAGATTAGCCCTGAGCTAACATCTGCTGCCAATCCTCCTCTTTTTGCTGAGGAAGATTGGCCCTGGGCTAACATCCATGCCCATCTTCCTCTACTTGATACGCGGGCTGCCTGCCACAGCATGGCTTGATAAGTGGTGCATAGGTCCGCACCTGGGATCTGAACCTGTGAACCCTTGGTTGCCTAAGTGGAGCACATGAACTTAACCACTACGCCACTGGGCCGGCCCCTGGAGCATTTTTTCATGTGCTTATTTGCCATCTGTGTATTTTCTTTGGTGAGATGTCTACTCAAGTCTTTGCCCATTTTTTAATCGAGTTGTTTGCTTTCTTATTATTAATATTTTTTAATCCTATGGCAGATGTTAATTTGGTCTCTTGTAACTAGCAACTAGACATTTCGATTTGGGTTACATATTCCGCTCAGGTATGTAGATTTTAAGGCAGATCCTGCCTGGTATATGTGTTCCCCTGGGATTGCTGAAGGATTCACTTCTATTAACACGATTCTGGTGAAAGAGCAAGTAAAAAGTTAGTGATCAGCTAAATGCCTAGCTGCCAATTAACCTGTTGAATGTTCAAACCTTGCAGGAAAGTAGTCAGTTCTCCTACAGCACAGGATACTTATTCCTAAAAACAAAATCACTGTGTTGTGCAAAATCGTGTAGTAAAACCACATGCCTTATGGGAACATTGGGATTAGGGCACAACACTAAAAACCTTAGCCAGTGCCGCATTAAAAAAGTAAGGAACCTAAGAAAAACAATAGCACTGTACTAAATGGTTAAGAAATATATAAATAGTGCAATAAATATGGCACTTTACCTTAAAAAACACCTGAAGTTTGCAGACATGGGGGTCAGAAGGGTTGCAGCTTGTGAGTTATTGTGAAGCGGTGGAAGGAAGGTTATCTGAAATCAAATGGAAAATTGTTAGTACTAAATATGAATGGGGAGGGAGCTGGTAGATGTTTGGTGTGTGTGTGTCTGTGTATGTTTTGTGTATTCCCACATGGTTCTTTTCAGCCGGTTGCAGTTTTCTGCTTTCTGCAGTGTTTCTTGAAGAAGAAATCACAAGTGAATGTGAAATTCACCTTAGTGTCATATTGCTTCCTGATATATCAGTCACATTGGAACAAATTCACATTTTCAAAATAAGTGTTATAGCCTAGCAGACTGTAATTAATATCCTTAGTTGCGTTCTTGAGCGTAGGTTCTTTTCATCCTCACAATGGGACCTCCTTTGTATGTGCTGCCCAGAAGTGCTGCTGTTGAGGGCCCACTGACCAGGGCTCTTAACCACTAGTCCGTCCCTCTAGCCAGGGGCCTCTTGTGCTGCTTGGGAGGGCCAGTTAGCATGCAAAGAGTTGACTTGTGGTTTTATATTGAGGGGGGAGTGTTAGGTTGTTTCAGACTTATTGCGTACTCAAAACAGCTGGTATGGATGAAGCATTGGCCAGTGCTGAGTGGCAAGAAGGCTTCCCTGGAGCCAGTCTAACTGGGGCTGGCTGCATATTTGAGCCCTGAAATGGACTGTCTTCATAGAGTAATTAAAAGCATATTGGACGCAGGTCTTCTTTCCAGTCTCTGGCAGGGATCTTAGGCCTGGATTCAGTTGTGTCCGCATCTCTTTTCTGCACTTTTCCCCTTATGGATTACAGAAACCGTCTCTTGCTGGGGAAACTTTCGATCATGTTAAAGACTTGTTTTCAAAGGGAAAACAACACTTTAGAGAGGAATTCATTTTCAAAAATAGACATTCACATTGCATATAAATATATAGGCAAGTGCTCCAACAACAACAAAATGCTGCCCTTCTGTTCTAGGAAGTAAATACCTTATTTTCAGTTGGGAGGGAGGGATTCTTCACAAAATACAAATGCTCTGCTCTATGTATATCATTGCCTATAATCCCCCTCACTAAAGATCTTTGGACTCAGAGTGGCTCTATTATTCTTGGAAAGCTTTGGGTTTTTCTGTAGATTGGCTGAGATGGATCTTTAGCCTAAAACTTCTTGCCATCCAAGAGCTGCATCACATTTATGGGGCTGCCATGCTTGATTGGGAATGGGTCATTGGAATTGGGATCTGACATTTTAAAGAGGTTTTGTAACGAAAATTCAGGACTCTCCAATATCCAGTTCAAAGGAGTCCAGTTTTCATGGAACCCCAGATTTCTCGGTTGTTATTTGCTATTTAGGACCACTCTCTTGGCTACAGAAACGTCACTGTCTCAGGTAGAGGATGGGAGTTGGTACCCTTGCTTAGAGAGTGAGGGCAGTGGTTTCGATCCTTGGCTCACTGATTGAGTCTCTTACTTGAGAACTTCCTATGTGCCATCACTGATTTTCATGTATCTCCTTTAATCCTTTCAAAACTTTGTCACATTACTTGCCCCTCGCCCACTTAAGGGAACTGAGACTTCTCTAAGTCACTTGCACAGGATCAAGCAGCATGCAATGTGAACCTAGATCTTTTTTTAATAACTCTTATTTTATTGAGGTAAATTTCATGTAACAGAAAATTCACCATTTTAACCATTTTAAAAATATGCAATTACTACTAGTAGGAATGTAAATTGGTGCGGCCACCATGGGAAACAGTATGGAGATTCCTCAACAAATCAGAACTACCATATGATCCAGCTATTCTACTTCTGGGTGTTAATCCAAAGAACACGAAAACACTAATTCAAAAAGATATCTGCACACCTATGTTCATTGCAGCATTATTCACAATACCCAAGACTTGGAAACAACCTAAGTGCCCATCAATGGATGAATGGATAAAGAAGATGTGGTGTACACACACACACACACACACAATGGAATACTACTCAGCTGTACAAAAGATGAAATCTTGCCACAAAATGGATGGACCTTGGGGGTGTTATTCTAAGTGAAATAAGTCAGACGGAGAAAGACAATTACCATATGATTTCACTTATATGTGGATGATAAAGAAATACACACATAGATACAGAGAACAGATTGGTGGTTACCAGAGGGCAATGGGGGTGGGGAGAGGTCAAAAGGGTTAAAGGGGCACATATGTATGGTGACAGATGGAAACTAGACTTGGGGTGGTGAACAAGATGTAGTCTATACAGAAGTCAAAATATAATAAGGTACCCCTGAAAAAAAAAGTGTACAATTCAGTGGCATTTAGTACAGTCACAATATTGTGCAACCATCAACACTCTAATTCTAAAACATTTTCATCATCTCAAAAATAGAATCCTCTGCTTATTAAGTCACCACTCCTCATCTTCTGCTGCCCCCTAGGCCTTGGCAATCATTAATATACTTTCTCTCTCTGGATTTTGCCTATTTTGTATATTTCATATACATGGACTCATACAGTATCTGATTTTTTGTGTCTGGCTTTTTTCACTTAGCATGATGTTTGCAACGTTTATCCTCATTGTTGTGTCTATTGGCACTTTATTTTTTATGGCTGAATAATATTCCATTGTATGGACATACCACATATTTTTAATCCATTTGTCATTTGGTGGACATTTGGGTTGTTTCCACCTTTTGGCTATTGTGAATAGTGCTGCTATGAACGTTCGTGTGCAAGTTTTTGTCTGAACACCTGTTTTCAATTTTCTTGAATTTCAATTTTCTTGAGATGTATATCTAGGAGTGGAGTTGCTGGGTCATATGATAATTCTATGTTTAGCTTTTTGAGGAACTGCTAAACAGTTTCCCATGGTGGCTGCACCATTTTACAATTACCATCAGCATTGTGTGAGGTGGACACAGGTCTTTCTGACTCCAGAAGCTGTGCTCATTTTCTTAGGCCATGCTGTCTCCTAATAAATCCCCAAAGGCTCCAGCAACCCTCCAGCCAACAGCAGAAGCACGTTGCAGGGTGTCTCATGTTGCAAGGGGAAGTTGTTGGTAATAATGACTTTGGCTTGGGGAAAGAACAGGTGTTTGAGATTTGTCAATGGACATCCTCCTCTTCCTCAATGTCAGGTAGTAGTTAAGAGTATAGGCTCTGCAAGCACATAGTATATGATTCAAATTCTATGAAATGTCCAGAATGGGCAAATTCATAGAGAGAAAGATCAGTGGCCGCCTAGGACATAAGGAGTGCTGACTAAGGTATGGGGTCTCTTTGGGGGTAATGAAAATGTTCTAATATTGGTTGTGATTGCACAACTTTGAATATACTAAAAACCATTGTGTGGTACACTTTGTGTGGGCAAATTGTATGGTATGTGAATTATATCTCACTAAGACATTAAAAACAGTGTAGGCTCTGGAGCCTTACTGCAACTTATTAGCTCTGACCTTGGACAAGTTCCTTAGTGACTGCTCCAGTGTTCATATATGTAAAAGGGGGTAAAGTAATAGTTCTGTACCTACCTCATAGAGTTCTGAAGATCAAAGGAGCCAATAGAGATAATATAGTGCTTGGCATGGTGCCTGACACGTAGCAAATACTCAATGCGTGTTTCTAAGTATTAATATTAGCATCATAAAATAGTTTTTGAAGATGCAACTGATAGATGGTAATCATGATAGGGCAATGAAGACAGGAAATAGGTAGAATTCCTCTTAAAATTTAAATTCTTAGTTCAGCGAGGGAAATGAGCAATACAGGCCAATGTAATGAGGCAATAATTTGGATTGTAATGGGAGATGAGGCCATGTGTCAGGGGGTGTTGGGTAGACCTAGGGGCTAGAAAAAGAATATTGGTGCTGATGTGGGAGAGGAAATTGTATTAAAAACGCTGCTCTGCGCTCAGTGACAACAGATGTTGGGAGGTCTTCAGCTCTGGGCTTCAGGGCTTCTGACTCCCTTGAAATTCTCTCCGGTTCCTTTGGAGGTCATGATCCCACAGTGGAAGAGTCCTGGTGTAGATTAGCTTCCTTGGATATGTTTTCCTCTTTCTTTCCTTAATGCCTCCCATCCCCATGGTCTCCAGGAACCTGGAGGTAGGTGCTCATACTAGTAAAGTAACCAGCAGCTTTTCAAGGGAAAAGGAGGAAAAATCTGGGATGGGATGGAGGGCAGGAGTCTTAAAGACACGGATCTATGAATTAAAGGAAAGTAGAACAAAACACTGAGCTGCTCTGCTTGCCCAGTTGCTCTCAGGTTGAAGGCCCTCCAGAAAAAGCGTCCCTGCTGTTGTCTGTGTTCATAGTTGTAGGTTCCAGGCGTTGAGCATCTGCCAGTGCCCAGCGCCTCCCAGTCAATGTCCTCTGTGAGGAGCAGACAGAAGCAAAGATGGTCAGCCTCCCTCCCCTCAGTTACTTCAGGAGACAGACCCAAAACAAACATATGAAGGGACTGCAGAACACTTGCAGAGAACAAGCTTGCAAGTGCAAGTGGACAGGCTGTAAGCCAAGTGTGTAAAGTGCCGAGGCAATATGGTTCATGGTTTATTTTCACAGAGTGCTTTTCTGCTGTCTCTGCGCTTTCTTTCAAAACCTAGCGTAGTGTGTGGACTGATTCTGTTTTACAGCTGGGAAAACCCTGAGCTACCAACATGTTAAGTAATTTGTCACTGAGAGAACGTTTAGCATTGATGTCTGCTTCTGCAAGGATGTTTGTGTTGGATTCCATCATGGAGGTAGGAATGCTTCTGTTAGCCGAAGCCGCACACGCGCACACCGTGCCCGAGCTCATGCCTGGGCAATCGTGTCAGATACGGGGATTTCATTGCCAGAAGTCCGGCGAGTGTGAAATGCCATTGGCAAGGACTGGGGGCCGGAGTGGGCAGCCCTGTTGCCCTGCAGAGGTTTTTCTGGGCAGCAGGAGAGAGCCTGGGGTCAGATGTGTGGCTTCTCCCTGTCCCTCCCCAGCCTCTGCTGTCTGTCCATCAGCTGCAGGGCTGTTGGCCTGAGTACACGGGCTGCTCCTTGGCTTTGAGCCAGTGGCGAGCTGGGAGCCTGTGACTTTGAGACTTGGCCCTTTTCAGTTCTCTTTGTTGAGAAAAAAGTTTCATCCTGGCTCTCTGCAGTGGCTGCCGAGGATTATGAGAACCCCGGGGAGACTTGGCTATGGGACAGCTCTCAAAGCTGTGCTGGGAAATTTGAAGAGGGGCCATTTCTCTCTGTCTTATTGCAAGTTACATTCTTCTCTCCCTTCCTAAACGAGTTTTTACTGTTGCAAACCCTACGGCATAATCCCCTAGTGTACTTTTGTGATTGATTCTGCAGCTATAGAGGGGATTAGACCACTATCTGGACCAATAAAATATTTTAAGGACCGTTGAAATGGACAATATGAAGGAAAGTTCAAATCTAGGTGCTTGTTTTTAATAGTTGTTCCAGTTAGAGCCACTATTTGCTTTCCTGGTTAGCATTTCTCATGCTTTGAAAAAAAAGTCTGCTTTTCAGTGGTTGGAAAGAAAAAGAAAGAAGGGAGTCTTTGCTCTCCTGAACAGAGCTTGAGAACTGGATTGCTAAAACGGCCAAGGGCTGTGGTATTCCCAAGTACAAGTGAGCAAGTGAGCCATTTCAAGAATGTGTAACTACTTGTTGTTTCTCCAGTTTAATATTCTTAAGAAATGGAAATTGCCTCAGTGGTAAAGTGGTTTCCCATTAAGCTTTTTTTTTAGTGTCAATGGCTTTTACCTTTAAAAACTATTGATTCCATTATTATGAATAAATTATTTTTGAGAATCTGATTATTACAATAGATGAACAGATTTTTACATTTTCTTTAAACCGCCCTTTGGTGTAAATCTACAAAAATGCCTCTATCCATCTTGTTACCATGTTTTTTTTTTTTTTTTTTTTGGTACTTGGGGAGAACTTTACTGTGAACTGCTTCCATTAGAATTATTTCCTTGAGGACACATTAACAAATCAAAAAACTGTAGACTACTACATATACACATACCAGAGGTGCATAGTTCAGTTTCTGTAATCCCACAATACAGAAATCTTGGCAGAATTTCAGTGATTGTATTAATCCTGTGAGATACTTTGTCATGCATGATAGATAATATTTACAAATTGAGGTCTGAAATGGCCAGAAGCTTTGAAGATGCTTTATTATGCAGTATGTGGAAGTGGAAGTGTTTATATTACTTGTTTTAGACTATATTGGCCAACCAGGCAGCAAAAAATATACAGTCTCATAATAGGCTGCAACAATTTCATAACAAACCTGAAGGTTCCTGGGGAGTTTTTACAGCCTAAACCAACAAGGTTTTCTCAAAGGTTTTGCCAAGGTCTTAAAACCCTATGGGTACTCGGAGGGTTTTCATATCTCATGTGAAATGCTAGTCCATTTATATGTCATCCACATACCTGTTGAATGACTTTTCTTAGTAAATTTCTGTATTGTGAACTCAGAGCGGAATGTGATAGCCCTGCTCTGAGGCGCTGGTGGTTCTTGAAGGGCTCCACTTGATTAATGAGAGAGGATTTGAGCATAATTAGGAATCACATTGCGTTTGAAGACTGCAAGTGGAAGCCCAGGAAGGGTCACTGATTTGCTCAAGGTCATAGAGGCAGATTGACTCACTAGCCTTGTTTCCTCTCAACATGTGTAACAGACTGCAGGCTGCTTTTGCCCTCCGCCCTCCCAATTGGATACCTTTCAGCTTTTAGAGGTTTCCATAATCAAAGAAGTTCTTGGTTTGCCCTGGCCATACTCTTTGTGACTTTGCACATTTCCCTTTTCTTTCTCCCACCTACCTTCCACCTTTAGTCTCTTTCTCCCACTGGGCTTCTCCCTTCCTGCTCCTTTTCTTTTTTTTTATTTTTTCTTTTTTGCTGCCCTTCTCCAGAAGGTCTCTTCATAGTGTTCATGAGATTTAGAATAGAAAATGATATTCTAGGCACAAGTGAATTACCCTTTTGTGTAAAGAGTAGGGCTTGTTTTTCCTTTGGTGGCTATGGGGGGAGTGTTTTGGTTTCTCAAACCCTTCCCCATGATGCCAAACACTTGCAGCCACAGCAGTATCATGGATTGGAGTCTTTTTTCCCCAGCTTTATTGAGATATAAGTAGTATACTACGAAACTGACCCTGTTAAAGTATATAATTCAGCTGTTTTTAGTATATTTATATTCAGAGTTGTGCCACCATCACCACCGTCTGTTTTAGACACTTTTGTCACCCCTAAGAGAAACCCTGTACCTTTTAGCAGTATTGTGAACTGTTAAAAGTCTCCCCTCACCATGCCCCACCCCCAGCCCTAGGCAACCACTAATCTGCTTTCTTGTACAGATTGATGTCTTGAGGGCCCAGTCTACAGTCACTTCCCTGTGATAAGAGGAGTCATGTGCCTGCTCACTTACCCACCTTGACAGTGGCCTTCCTGATTTTTGCACGTTTTCCCTCATTAGCTTGACATGTCACTAACTGCTGTAGAGTCAAGTCAACTTAGAGATGAGTGTACTCTACACTCGCATTCCTGTTCTATAGACTCCAGAGTGGGACCTTGAAGAACTTCTAGGTGAGCTCCCTTTCTGATATCTGACCTCCTGCAACTTCATTTTTGTCAGATGATTGCCTCCTTTGCCCCTGAGTCCTGGTGATGGGAAATCCCAAGACTGGAAGCTTCCTCAGGGCAGAGATTTTGTAACCCCACCTCTGAACCCAGTGCCTACCTGCCACATAGTGGACATTTGGTGTTCGTTGAAGAAGTGAATTTACACACTGACATTAATGGAGGTTAAATTACCCAGGCTTTTTGACACATACCTGTCACTGCTAATTAATAGAGCTCATTTATGCTGTTGTATTTTTCTTTCTTTCTTTGTTTTTTTAATAACCCAACCATAGAATCATTTTAAAAACAGCACATCAAGCTGATGTCAGAATAAATTCTGGGTGTATCTCATTTTGTATACTAATCAGAAATGTATGCTTTTCTCTTTTTTTGTATTGTTTTGTTTTTTGAGGAAGATTGGCCCTGAGCTAACATCTTTTGCCAATCTTCCTCCTTTTTTCCTTTTTTTCTCCCCAAAGCCCCAGTAGATAGTTGTATGTCATAGTTGTACATCCTTCTAGTTGCTCTATATGGGACGCAACCACAGCGTGGCTTGATGAGTGATGTGTAAGTCCATGCCCAGGATCCGAACAGGCGAACGAACCCTAGGCCGCCGAAGTGGAACACGCTAACTTAACCGCTACACCACCAAGCTGGCCCCTATGCTTTTCTCTTTACGTTTCGTTTCATGTCTTGTGAGTCTGGTTCCTATCCAGGAAACAACATGATGATGCTCTGTTTGTTTTAATGGAAAAAAATAAAAGGTTTAGAGGACATAGTTATGTTTCTTCTTTCCTACTAATGCTGTAGAAATCAGTACTCCAGGTAGCTGCTTTGATTCTTTTTAGCTCTTTCTTCATCTGAGGATGAGCATCTGGTAAGGAATGCTTTTACTTGCAATTGAGTACACGCTTGTTGTACAGTCAGAAAGTAAGTGGGAGTGAAGAGATTCTATCTCAGATTCCTCTGATTGCCATAACAGAGGGCCTGGTGTAGAAGTTGAGAAAGTGTCAATAAAATGGTAATGGGGATACTCAAGGAGTGCAGGGCGTTTTGAGGAACAGCACATGTTCACATCCCTCTAGTATCGGCAAAAATTCAAAAGTGAAGCCTGTAGCGTCGTTTGGTCTTAATGTTGTCCAGCAATAGGACATTAAAAGCGACACACTAAGGATCAGAGTATTGAAACCTTCCATATTGAGCATTCAAAGCTTCCTGTCTAAAATATCCTGGCAACTTTCAATTAAGTGATAAGCAGGAAGTGCAACAGTTTGTAAGACATGTGCTTGCTCTTAAGCAAATGCCTAAAATGCTCCTAATTTGTACCAGACACCTTATCAAAGGGCTTTGCAAAACTTCTAGTTCGGCAATTATGAGCATTAGTTGAGCTTAACCTCTGAGTCATAGGGTGGGGAGCAGGGAATTATTATTTCATTCTACTTTCAGCTATCAAGGCAGGTGGAGCTTTCTAAGGGCAGACGGTGGGACTAGTGGAAAAGGAACTGATAGGAAAATGGAGGGGATTTGCGAGGATCCTCTTTTCTGAGCTGGCACGAATTTCTCTTCAAGAGCACTGTCCCCTGTAGACAGGAGAGCTTGTAATCAAAATGTTAATCCCATTGGTGAAAACTGGCTTCATGTTAAGCTTTGGACTTTTGCTGCTCCCACCCTCAGGCCCCATTTAGCTATGATACAACTAGGAATCAAGCCTTTTTTAAAAATTGCTTTCATTGTTAATTTTATCAAAGACTTTTTAACGGTCCAGAAGACAAATTCCGTGTTAGGAAAATAAGTGACACATATCTGGGTGTCTGTGATCTATAAGTAATAACTCCTTTTCCTAGAATTAGGATCTGTGTTTCTTGAGGAGAAGTTTTTAAGTAGATTGTAAAAAAGCAAGTCAAGGGAATATTTTAGGAGATGCAAAGTATCTAACTTTATAAATATAACTGTCAGCAACCAGAATTTTTAAATAATGCCATCTTCCTCAGGAAAGATGAAGGATAGTGGTTTCTTTATCACAGCTGTTTTTCTCTAACATGTGGCAATGGAGTAAAAATCTTTTACTATATTTTGGCATTTAGGAAAACTGTTATAATTTACTTTTGGGTGGAGGCTGTGTGTGTGTGTGAGAGAGAGAGAGGGAGAGAGAGAGAACATATTCCCCTTTATGTTATGTGTCTTGATTTTTAATCATTTCCAGAAAATGTAAGAAACTGGAAAATTCTGAAGGATCCAGTAAGTAGATGTTCTTATTGAACCAGAAACTACATTTTCTGGTATTTTCTCTGAACATCTCAGAGTTGTGGTTGTCAGGACTAACCCTGAAGCTGATTGGCTGAGGGGGTCCTTGGTCACAAGGAGGTGTAGATGACTCTGGAGAGAGGGCTCTAAGTGTTAAGCTTTAGAATCAGTCAGGAGATTTTCTTCTAGAAAATGAATACCAGCATGTTATGATTACCCTTAATTTATGCCCTTGGGGCTTCTTCCTAAAACAAAAAGACTTTCTGAAATTTAAAAGCAAAATTTGGGTTTCGAGTAAGCTCTTGCAAGCTGTTGAGCCAGGGTCTGTGTGGAGTGGCTTGGTGTTTGGGCTAGGTGATGAAAGAGTGAACGTGCTCATTTAGGGTAGGAGCAGCAGTCATTTCTATGAAATCACCTGCAGCCAGCCTTGGTGCAATTTTAGAATGATTTTTAGAATGTCCTGGAAAGTAAATTGCTTATCTTGGGGCCCCAGTTTCTGTTGGGTAAGTTAATTGCCTCTCCCTGTGAGAAACATCATGACTGGTATAATGGCCTAAGGTTTCTTATATTTATATTAACCAATTTGGAAAAAGAGAAATCAACTCAAGCATATTTTTTTCTGTCAAAGAAATGGTATACCCATTAAGGACAAGCTTCATGTATAAAGATTGCTTTATTTATATTTAGAAATGATGGCCGCAGGCTTTTATTTGATGAGTTTGTTTAGATTACAAAACCTGAGCATATTTCAGCATTGGGGCAGGGAGGCTGCTGACTTCCTCCTAAAGACAACAGTGATTTGAGTAAAACAAACGAGTTTATAGTAACATATGTGTGTGAGTTTTTAGTCCTGAAACTGAAAGTAATTTAAAATAATGAACACCATGATTCAAAGGACTGTATATTTGCCTTAGGAATATAACTGAGTATGAGTTGCTTCTTAGCAATTTGCAGTTATACTCTGTCTTGTTTGTTCCACTGGTTACTGACAGACTTTGAGAGAAGAGAGATTGAGTCTAGGCTAGGTCTAAAAGTCAAGAATTAAAGTAGGCTTTTAATTAACAGTTTTTAAATTTGCCATAGTTTCCAATTACATTTATATTTGACCAAAAAGAAGGCTTATGACTTTTCTTAATTTCCTAACAGTGCTCATAAAACACACTGAATGAGAATTGGCTTAAAGACTAATTTCATATGTGTGTATGCACACACATACACACATCCAGACACTGCAACTAAATTGGGATGCTGTAATTTGATGAATTTTTCAAATATTTTCGCAAAGGTTTCAGAGTGCTCACGAAACAAGCATTAAGGATTGCTTGTCATAGCTAATAAAGTTTGCTTGGATCTCACTTAATTTTTCTGCTTCACTTCACAAAGTAATTGAAACTTCCTTTTTGCTTCGAGCTTTTCTTTTCCCCCTCCCAAGAGCTACAGTCTTAAAAGAACATCTCTTTTGGTTAGCAATACTATGGAGTTTTTCTGAATGTAGAACTAGATCCTCAAATAGTTATTGAGCTAGTGGGTCATTCAGTCCTTGGAAGGGAAATTAGCTAAATCTGTAAGTGGCTTCTGGAGGCTGAAGAACATCCAAGGAGAAAAAAGGCCTATTACAACTGGAGCGTTTAAAGCATCTCTTGGGTAAGCCTGGAAATGTAATCCACATTGAAAAGTAGAGATGATGGAACTGTCCCCCTGGAACAGTGAAGGTATGAAAAAATAATTTCCAGTCGACAAAAAAATTGAAGAACTTTATAGGTATAGGAACAGTCAATTGATGCAGGTTACCCAAAATGATGAGCTTTCCCAATGCTCCATGGCTAGTTGTTGGCTTCTTTATTTCAAGTGGTTCTTTAGAAAATTGCTTTTTTCCACCAAAGAAAATAATCCCAGAACTCTTAACCAACTCTTGCGAAATAGCTCCCCCCACCTCTCTTCCAACCATGTTTTGTTTTTGGTTAACAGTAAAAGACAAAACAGATAGTTAACTTGACCAGAAAATTTTGGGGACAGATTTTGCTGCCATGACTGCTGAGGTGAACAAAAACCTCAGATTGCGTATCCCCTATTCTCAGGGCAAAAACTTATTTTTGGAGCGATGTGGGTGGGTTTTGAGGAAGTCGGCTGTTTTTGTTTTAAAGCATTTGGTAAGAAGACACTTGACTTTGAAATTTTATTTTCATATATACTGGCTTGAGAGATCTGACCTCCCACCTCCACTCAATCTACCTTGTCAACTTTCATTTTTAACTAAGTAATCAACTAGTTGATATAACTTGCTTGTTTTAAAAGCAATCATATGGGAGTAATTTGGCCTTTTTTTTTTATCAAGTTGAGTGTTAATTATTTTGATCTGCCTCTTGAATGGTGGGTTGCTAATAGTAATATTGGTCACAGCTGGGCAGTGAGTGCCCAACTCCAGATTCCTTGGTTGAATGTTTCGTAGGTCACTAAACAATTTTCTAATGAAAATGATTTATTTGAACCTTAATTCTCAACCTCTGTGTTCCGTCAGTCCCTTAGGATAATTAAATGCCCAGTACTGTACCTCTAACTAGTTACTTGCAGTTCAAGAATCCTCATTTAAGTGTTCATATCGTATGCAGAAAGAATTAATTTATCCTGGAAAGAAACCTTTGTAAAGACTGAAGTGTTTAGTTCAATTTAAATTCATTTTGAAGAGAATAGTACCATGGATTGAGTGACTGCATTATAATTCACTGTGCATGCAAAACATTTGAAAAATATTTTGACATTCTTGACTAAGTTTTCATGTCATTCTTTATCAAGTGCATCGAAATAGTATATTAGGTTTCTTTGCTTGGTTCACATTGTCTAATGGGTACAGGTTTAACATCGTTTAAGATATACTCTAGTTCTCTCATGTAAGTGACAGTGGTTCTCTGAGAACTCTAACTTAACAGAAATATAAGAAAAACAGGAACTAAGGTTAAAAGCCCCGAGGGGTGTAAAAGGGTCATAACCTTTCAGAGGAGGCTAACTTAACTGATATACTAGTTTTTAAAGAGCACTTGATTGCATGAAAGAATGCAGTAACAGGATTGAAAGCAAACATATAGCACTAATAAGGATTAAATTAATTGTGCGTCCTGCTTTGGGGGGGAATTAAAGGATGTGGTTTTATATAAAATTATTTAGTTGTAAGTAGGATAAAATTAATTTCCTGGTTTTGCATATCATAATTTATGACATCTTTCATGTTTCCATCTATGTATAAGGTAGGATCTACACTTGGACGTATGAACAAAATCAAGAAGCCATGTCAAAGTATAAAAATGTGTCACCCAATCTTATGTTACTTTATATTGAACTAATTTTCTCAATATTTTCTTAGATGGAAAAATTACTATGCTCTTAAAATCTTGAGAGAGTGAAGCTCTAAATGAATCAGTAAGATCTTTTAGATGATATGTCATGAGAGTAAAAAACATATGGAAAGATGGTTCATTTTATTAACAGTGCTTTTATGGATTGAAAGCCTCCTGTTAGACTTTGGTGTGGAGTATGGGAAGACTGAGGTCTCCAGTCAATGTGGATGTTCGGAGTACTGTAAAATATGCTGCATTGCCACCTCCAGGGTGTCTGGTTCAGGGAGGCCTGCATCCTTGTTGAAGGGCCTAGATTGGCCATCCAGATAATTGAAAATAAAGTAGGACTTTATATGCTGCCAGGAAAAAAAAAATAGCACATCTAATTCATCTCCGGTACTGTTTCAAGATGATTCACAGTTGGAAGATAAATGGCATGGAATTTAACAATTATACATCTTTTTTACCCTTTTATTTGAAAGAATCTCAGCAAATAGATACTTGACTTGAAAGATTTTAGGTAAAGATGGGGCTCCTTGCTCCAGTTTGCCCAGCACAGTCCTGGTTCACACCTGTTGTCCCAGCATCATTGTTAATAGTGCCTCCTTTCACTCTCAAATGTGTCCTGGTGTGGACTGTAATTTATGGTCACCCTAAGGACAGGAAACAGTATGCTCGCAAAAAGAACATGATAATTAAAAATGATTTAAAATAGTTTTGCTTCAAAAAAAGGTTAAGCAGACTTTAAATTCTTTGCTAGATATTACTTAGCCTAAGGTTGAGGAATGAGGCACCATCAGGTTGATCTTCTGGCTAAGCAGGGTTATGCATACATGGGAAGAGCACTTTTCAAAGAGTCAAGAAAGGGGGCTGGCCTGGTGGTGTAGTGGTTAAGTTGGCACGCTCCACTTCGGTGGCCTGGGGCTCGCGGGTTTGGATCCCAGGCACGGACCTATGCACCGCTTATCAAGCCATGCTGTGACAGGCGTCCCACATACAATGTAGAGGAAAGTAGGCACAGATGTTAGCCCAGGGCCAATCTTCCTCAGCAAAAAGAGGAGGATTGGCAACGGATGTTAGCTCAGGGCTAATTTTCCTCACAAAAAAAAAAAAAAAAGAGGCAAGAGCCATATATACCTTTGTCTAAAAAGAATCATGCAGAGTAGAAGTGCGTCTGATTCTGATGGCACCTCAGGGCCATCGTTTGTGAATATCACTCCTCATTACCCTGGCTACATGTGCAGATGCGCAGGAGTTTTGTGGACTCTCAAATATCTGCTTTCCTCCACATAGCTTTGCGTGAAAGTTGAACGCAGAGTATGAAACTGCATTCCTCGTGGGCCTGTCACTATTTTTGTATTTGAAATGACAGATAAAGCGAATCTTTTATTCTTTGTGAACCTCTTCCCAGGGAGCAACAAAGAGCAGCAACGCAGCGCTCTTTTCTGTTTTATTTTGTGCATTTTGTTTTTTTAAACTGGTTGCAGTGCTGTAGGCTAAAGTATGAATTATGGTTTTGTGTGCAGTGATCAGATATCATCAGCCTAGGGAACACCGTAATACCCAAGTTGTACAGAGCTGTCCAAATAGAGTAGAATAGGTGTTTTGGAATCAGATTTATGTGTTTATTATTATGGCATGTGGTTTAGTGGACTTGGAGCTAGGAGACTGATTCCTGGGCTATATTGGATGACCTTGGATAAGTCACTTAATCCCTCTGTGCCTTAGGTCCCTTTTCTACTTTCTGAGGCTTAACAAGCTACGGAAATCCTCTTCTGGGGTTAAAGAAGTGGATTGCTTGCTTCCAGGAGATGTATTCACTCACTCAGCCTTGTGTCTCACTTGCTAAAGTAGGAGAGGTCATGGGACTTTATAATTGCCTTCAGCTCCAGCCCTTGCCCCAAGCATAATGAGGTTTAGAATGTGGAGGCGAGTTTCTGACAAGAATGTGCAGCCTAAGTGTGGTGGGAGGTAAGAAGGCCTGAACGCTTGCTCTTCCGGGCTGGAGCTGGCCACCCTGCAGGCCTGCAGGATTATTTTTAGTTCCGAGGGCACTATGGTGGGTCAGCTCCCTTTTGACAGCCGTGTTTTAAACTGGAACCTCGAGTGGCAGGCCCCTCTGGTGAAGCTTTAAGTCAGGCCAGGATGGGGTCCCAGTCCAACCCTAGCTGATTATAGTAAAACCTAGTTATTTGGGTACTAGTGGGTAGGACAGTTAAAAGTTACTTACCAGTAGAATATCTGAGTTGAGATAACTGGATTACCTTGTAGCAGTTGTTACGTGCTTCTTAACCAAGCTGGTTCAGAGAGACCATGGTAGAGAGGAGAATAGGGCAAGTAGCAAGGCTGGAACCACAGATCCTCATGTTTTGAAAGTACCTAAGCTTATAAAGTCTCGATTCGGTACCTAGAAGTTTCTGGACCATCTCAGCATGCTTTCCGTGGAACCCTGTGCTCTTGTAGTCCATGGTCAGAGGGCTTCAAGTGTGGACGTTTATGGTAATGTGAACAGGTTATGCTAGTCTTGGTGACTTTAAGTTTCAGTGCCTATTAGAATGGTTATTGCTTACTATTTTATTACCTTAATCAATTGCAAGTGATTTTCCCCAGATTTTTTTAAATGAAAAATTAAATAGAGAAAGACCGTAGTACATTAGAGCTGGAAGTAGCCTATGAGACATCCAGTTTGATAGGGGAAACTGAGACCCCAAAAGGTAAGTGCTTTGCTTGGATATAATTTATGAAGTTGCTCCTATGGACTTACCTCTATCCTTCTAGGCTTGTGCTGAGGGTAGGTTAGTCTGGCCCTGGCCCTGGCCCTGGGAAGGATATTTTGCTTTAATTCGTTACTGCTTTTCAGGCCTTCACCCTCTGATAGAATGAGAATCCTATTCTGTCAGTGGTGTAAGTTTAAATTGGCTTCCAAAGCCAAAGACTGCAGAGGGGCCCCGTTTATTATCTCTAGAAATGTCCCTCCATTAGCCTTGGCAGGCCTCCAGCCCTGCAGATGTAATGGACTGAAAACTCTGCTGGTTCCCAGCTTTTGGCATTCATAGATTGGAATGCACAAACTGAACCACCCTGCAGAGGTAGACATAGCGTTAGTCTCAGAATTTATAAAAATACAGCTACCCTATTTGGCCTGCTACTAACTGCAGAATGTAGGCATCACCATTGAATTTGGAGAGGCCCAGGGTTAGGCAAGAGAAAAGTGCACTGCAGAAGGAATCACAAATGATCAGAAGATCTTCCTAAGAACCTCTAAGGACCTCAGTTGACTAAGAAATGAGTTGGGTCTACATCTGTTGCTCTGAAGGCCCTTTCCAGCCTTCACATTCCTCCGACAACACATTCATCTGACAAGTATTTATTGAGAGGAACTTCAGCCAAGCACTATGGCTCTGAGGATGCTCAGGTGAATAAAATAAACATGGCTACTGGAGGAGCACCCAGTCTAGGAACTCACTCGGGGGCTGACGTTTGTCAGCTCTGCCCTCCCACAGGAGGTCCCTGGGTGCACCTGAGAAACAGAATCATGGGAACATAGGATCTTAGAGCTCCTGTGAATGTTGGAGCCAGAGGAGAGCTCAGAAGTCATTTTACAGATGAGATCATTGAGACCCAGAGAGGAGGATGCTTGCCCCAAATCACCCAGCTGCTTTGTGGCAGAGTCACATTGAGAACCAAGGTTTCTAATCTTCAGCATTGCTCTTTAAATGACATTGTGCGGCGTTGTACTCTTTCTTTTTGGCCCCAAGAGAATATTGGTTTGATGTCATCTATGGTGACCATTTGCTGAGTGCGTAAGCGAGAAGGGTTCACCATCCTTTTATGAACCATTGTGATAATTTGTCTTAAGTGCACCAGCTCACTGAGGTTTACCTGCCACTTTTCCTGCCCAGACAGTTTCGTGAACTGGCCTATGTTCTATTCCCTGGTGATTCCATGCACGGTAATGCATAGTGTTGGCTGCACTGCATCCCAACCTTTTGTAGTCTGAGAAAACTGGCCTGTGTTCTCTAAGTGAGGGAGTATTCACTGTGCAGAAAGCACTTGGCAGACCTACAAATCCATAGACTTTTGGAAATATCTCTAAGACTCAGGTTGGGAATCACTGAACTGAACCATTGAAAACATATGTGCTTGCTTTTGTGTAATGATAACATTTGGAGCTTTGGTCTTGAAACTTGATACTATGATCTGAAATGCTTTTAAACTTGAATCATCTCAGTGCATACCTGATTCGTGCCTCATTACATACTTTTGGCCTGAAATCCCTGAAGCCGATAAGGACTTGAGAAGGCGGCTCTGATAGCATGTAAGCACTTGTAGCGCTGATGAATGTCCTGCTATATAGTATCATGTCCTTTCTGTCCAGTTCTTTTTTTTTTTTTTTTTAAAGATTTTATTTATTTTATTTTTTTCCCCCCAAAGCCCCAGTGGAAAGTTGTATGTCGTAGCTGCACATCCTTCTAGTTGCTGTATGCGGGACTCGGCCTCAGGATGAACGGAGAAGTGGTGCCTGGATGCGCACCCGGGATCCGAACCCGGGCCACCAGCATCACAGCGCGCGCACTTAACCACCAAGCCACAGGGCCGGCCCTCTGTCCAGTTCTTGAGGGATTGCTTATTAACATTTCATTATTCAGTCATTTGCCATTTCTGATCTTAGTGTCGAAAAAGTATGCCCTCTAACCTAACATCCAGTACCATCTAGGATATTGCTCCATCTTTTTACAGAATAAAGCATGTGAAACAGCTGCAAGTATTTAGGAAAGATGAGTAATGCAGAAAATAGTTCATATTTGCAGGTTTTAAAAGGCTTATTTCCTTTTCTACCAAAAAATAAAGAAAAAATCATAGTCTATAGGTTTGGAAGACCTTTGAAGATAAAATCACTCTAACTTTGGTTTATTAAATGAGAGTGGAGATTTTTAAGATTTTCATGTTCTGAATAGATGTCCCTATCAATACTTGTATCCAGCTTCAGAATAAAAATTGAGTAATTTCAGTATGACAGAGGCTGTTAGTCATAGGGTCTCCAAGGAACAGGGAAGGTCAAGATAACCAGATCTAAAACTCAACACAGGACCTCAGAAAGATAGTTTTGACATGGAAGCTTGGTAAGGTATTGTCATAACTGGGATGAAAATGGAAATTGGAAGGAGTGGGTTGGTGGAATAATTCATACTAGACTCCAAGCTCCTTGAGGGCAGAGAGTGTGCTCATTTTTTATCCTCAGCATTTGGCACCATGCCTGACATAGACTTGGTACCCAATAAATGGTCATTGAGTGACTAGAGAAAGAAAAGATAGTTGGTAGGGATAAAGGGAGAGCAATTGTGGTGGTGGTGAAAGGTTAATGAAATTGGGATAAAAAGATGAAGTTTTAAAAATTGGTTGGAAACCACAGGATGTATTTATAGTCAGCCACCAAAACTATAGTTGAAATAGAATAAAACATTAATAAAAATGAAATTGGGGAAGTTGTAAAAAAAAAAATTACTTATTTGGTTTTTTTTTTAATAATTTTATTTATTCCCCCCCCTCAAAGTCCCAGTAGATAGTTGTATGTCATAGCTGCACATCCTTCTAGTTGCTGTATGTGGGACGCAGCCTTAGCGTGGCCAGAGAAGTGGTGTGTCGGTGCGCGCCCGGGATCCGAACCTGGGCCACCAGCAGCGGAGCACGCGCACTTAACCACTAAGCCACGGGACCGGCCCCTATTTATTTGGCTTTGGGGCTAAAGTTTTGTAGCTGCGATCAGGGAAAATACTCTGCCCAGTAGCCTGAGTAATGAATAAAAAGAATTTTCAGAATGAAAAGGAATAAACAAGCTCTGTGACTCTCTACAGAAAGGCCAGTTGCTGCCTCCCACCATCTTTGACAAGAATGACATTTTACCCACCCAAGCCATTTTCCTAAAATGAGGTGATAATGTTTGCATTAGTAGGGTATCTTGATAGAGAATGAGACTGTCTTAAATTTCTTTTTTTTTTTTAATTTTATTTATTTATTTTTTCCCCCAAAGCCCCATCAGATAGTTGTAGGTCATAGCTGCACATCCTTCTGGTTGCTGTATGTGGGACGCGGCCTCAGCATGGCCGGAGAAGCGGTGTGTCGTTGCACGCCCGGGATCGAACCCCGGGCCGCCAGCAGTGGAGCGCATGCACTTAACCGCTAAGCCACGGGGCCGGCCTGTCTGTCTTAAATTTCTTACTCACTCTAGGAAGCAGATTTTTTGGTTATGTTAGGCACAGTGGATATTCTTAGATTTTTCAGGAGCATTCATACCTAGATATCTTTGGGATAATTTGTTGTGTTCTGATCCAGAAAGTTGATTATGTATTCCTTTTACCATTTCTAAAAGATGTAATTCACAGGAGAGTTATTAAAGAAAAGGGGGTATCTGATACTTATTTACTTTTTCATTCCACTTTTATAATTATGTGTGTATTGAAGTTCAGAATGCCTTGTCTAAATTTTAGAATGAAAACAGGAAGTAGTGACTAAATTTAAGTGTTTTTTTATTTGAGGGATTAAAACCCATGTTTGGAGTTTGTTTTGTTTTGGTCATCACTCCCAATTTAAATGTCTCTGTTGTTTCTCATGGCCAGAGCAGTTTGTGGTGACCAATAACTTGTGTTGAGCTTATATCTGAGGCCACTCCACATGGAATCCTTTACTCCAAAATGTCTATGGGTGGCAGATTCTCAAAAAGTTCAACATAGACATTTTGGCCTATATGACCCTGCAATTCCACTGCTAGGTGTATACCTAAGAGAATTGAAACCCTTTGAGCAAAAAAAAAGAAAAACAAAACTGTAAATTTGGAGATTAATAAAATTTTAATATTGTAAAGAGGGTTTCCTATCAGTGTTTTTTATCCAGCATCAAAATAAAAATCAAATAGTAAAATAAATAATAATATTTAAGTGTGTTGGTAGCAGCACGATTCACAGTTGCCAAAAGGTAGAAACAACCTAAATGTCCATCAACTGATAAATGGATAAATAAAACATGGCATATCCATATAGTGGAAGATTATACAGCCATAAAGAGGAATGAAACACTGATAACATGCTACAGTGTGGATGAACCAGGAAAACTTTATGCTTCACGAAAAAAACATTAGTACAGAAAGAGTACATATCGTATGATTCCTTTTATATGAAATGTCCAGAATAGGCAAATCCGTAGGGACAGAAAATAGATTACTCGTTGCCTAGGGCTGACGTGTGTGGGCAGGTGGAGGCGAGGGAGTGATGGTGACTGCTAATAGATAAGAAATTTCTTTTTGGGCTGATGGAAGTGTTCTAGAATTAGATAGTGGTGATGGTTGCACAACTCTGTGAATATACTAAAACCCAATGAATTGTACACTTTAAATGGGTGAATTGTTTGTTATGTGAAGTGCATTCTGATTAAAAACAGTTGGGGAAAAATGTCTATGCGGGATGGGGGTAGGAAGCAGAACGTCTAGCAGCGTGTAAGTCTCATTTCCGATTTCCAGTTCTCCAATGGCTAATGTCAGTGTTTACCTGACTGATAAGGGAGAGAAAAATCACAAGCTGGACCACAGGAGACCAGGGTTCTAGTCCTGACCAAATAAGTTACTACTGTGCCACCTTGGACGAGTTCACCTACGTTTGCAGGGATCTTCATCTCCCCTTCTCTAGTCTGAAATTATTGATCTCAAGATCGTTAAGTTCCTTCCAGTTCTTAGTGGTTGGAAACTTTGATAGCATTTACTTACATGCAACTTTTATCATTTACTTACCGGCAACCTTATTTCACTGTTTTCCATCCCCAGAGAATGAAGGGTGATGTTGGGAGGTGAGGAGTGGGAAAAATGGCACATCCTTTTCGTCACACAAGGATTGAGGAGGGGTCGGCCCGGTGGTTTAGCAGTTGGGTTCATGCACTTCGCTTCACCAGTTTGGATCTTGGGTGTGCACCTGTGCACTGCTCACCAAGCCATGCTAAGGTGGCATCCCACGTAGAGCAATTAGGATGTACAACTATGACATACAACTATCTACTGGGGCTTTGGGAAGAAAAAAAAGGAAAAAAGGAGGAAGATTGGCAACAGATGCTAGCTCAGGGCCAATCTTCTTCAAAAAAAAAAAAGAGAAGAGAGATTAGAAAAAAGGATTGAGGCTATTTGGGAAAGGGTGAGAGAAAAAGGAGCTTGTCTTAGTCAATTTGGGCTGCTATAAGAAAAACATCATAGACTGGGTTGCTTAAACAACAGAAATTTATTTCTCACATTTTTCTAAAGGCTGGGAAGTCCAAGATCAAGGTGCAGGCAGATTCAGTGTCTGGTGAGAGCTCTCTGGGCGCCTCTTTTATAAGGGCACTAATCCCTCATCACCTAATCACTTCCAAAGGTCCTACCTCCTAATACCGTCACATTGGGGATTAAGTTTCAACGTGAATTTGGTGAGTACAGCACAAACATTCAGTCTGTAGCAGAGCTATATGTTTGAAAACAAATATTATTTCTCAGATCATTGGGCGAAGGCATGCATGTGTGGTTAATTCCTATTACTGAACCAGGCTGGGTATTGACAGTGACTTACCCAGGCGGCCGCCCTTGACCTCTCTGCCATGGCATATTCCAGCTCTTGGTCGTGCCCTAGCTTTCTGACAGAAAGCAAACCATCACCACCATTTGTTTTACCAAAAGGAACATCATCCCCCCCTCCTTTCTGTCCTTAGTCTGGCTGTCCTGACTTGACTTACCTGTTCTTTGTAGTGGGAGACAGCTGTGCAATGGATGGGAGCTTGAGGGGGTCCCGAACCACAGCAGTATTCCTTCGTCACTCTGAGAGGAAACAAGGAGTTTACAAGCTTTCACTGAAAAGTCATCGTTGTGTAGGTTTTCATGAAGTAAAGATTGTGTGAACCATCACAGAGGGCTGTTTTCAGGACAGCCCTCACAGAGGATGTTTGTTCCTCTCAGAAATGCTGGCAATATTGTAAGCTTTTCATCCCTTCTTTAGCAAGGCATTACTCTGGTGCTTTTAGTGTCTGATCCTGCTAAGAAGTAGGAAATGTTAAGAGGGCATTATTCTAAAGAAATAATCTCTGAATATCAGTGCTAAGTGCCATCGATGACCACACACGTGTCTATTTATAAAATGCCCCACGAGACTGGGTGCAGTGATGGGCTTATATCAAAGTTCGATCTCCAAATCAAGGCCATTTAAAATTGTAAAACCACTGTTAATTTGTTCTTTTAAATGTAGAACATTTGTATTGTGTTTGTGTTACATGTAGGGTACAGATATGGCATGTGACATTTGGTACGCTGGCATTTTTAGAATGAAAAAGAGTGAGCTGCTGTTTTTTCCTGCCTCTTCTCTACCCTTCTCTGTCTGTTTTCTCCAAGGTCTTTGTTTCCATTATTGTATTTAATTTGTCTTGGGGTCTTTTCCTTACTCAGAGTCCTGCCTTGTTACTTTTTCTCTTTTGTGAGACATGAGCAACTTTTGTACTTGGGTGCTCTAATATACAGGAGAATGCATGATAGAATTTATGCAATTTTAATTGTTTTCCTGAAAATTTTGTTATTTTGGCCCTCAATATTACCCAGGTTTTGTTCCGTTTCATTTCCCTGGAGCACTTAAGACCAGCAATGGTGCTTTTCTGGTGTGCGCAGTGGCTTGTTCTAAGGCATGTGGTTTGAGAGTTAGCTCTACTTAAGCGTCTTATTTTTGCTTTCTTTTGGATGTTTCAGATCTATTTCCTTCACCAAGCCCAAGTTGTGTGAAATGCAGTTAGCCGAGTCTCTCTTCCCAAATGGGAAAATATGTGTTTGAAAAAATAAATAAGCCCATTCTAAGAAAGAAACCTTATTTTCATGTTTACTTAAATCCTTTCTTCTAAATCTCCTGGGATTAATATTTTTGGTAATATGAATCAGCTGTTTGATGTCCTTTGAAAGGGAAATAGCCCTTGCTGCTTGGGTCAGTTGTGTCTCTGGCAAGGACACTACACTTAGGTGGAAGGAAAATGAATGTTCTTTTTCGGAACACAAATTCAAAAGATCTAAATGTACACAAAACAAGGCAGTTTTCCTTAATTAATCACACCATTGATCGGCTCTCTCTGAATACATCTAGAACTTTTGTGAAGCTCTTGAGTTGCAATCTGTAACAACTGTTGACCTTACACTTGTGGCTTTAAAATAACATCTTAGTTATCTTGCTCCATCTGAAAAGGAAATATTTGGAGTAAGAGATTTTTCCAGATAATTGTCCTTTTATGTATCAAACAAACTTTTTAAAATGTTCTAAACATTTCAATGAAAATATTTCCAAAATATTTATTCCCCCGCCTTATTAAACAGAAGGATAAAAACCACAATTAATCGGTTTAAAGAACGCCCAGGGTCGTCATTGTGAAAATCATTTAATAAATAGTGCTCTAATGCAGTAATGCCCTTAGGGCTCTTTGAAGTATGAGGAACTATTTGCCCCTAAGCTAAATGGCCCCAGACTGTTCTGCCTCTGTTGCTTCTGCCTCCCTTTTCAGCTGTCACTTCTGCTGTCATTGATTTGGGTTCACTCTTTGTTCTTTTTAACCCAGGGCAGAACTGAATGTCTAGAAATCAGACAGCAGAGTTGGTTAAATATGCAACTGGAGTATTTGTGTGCAAAATAAAGGCTATGTTCCAGAGGGAGTCTCCCATATTCTATAGTAAATTCACAGACTTAAAATGTTTCTTTTTTTTTTCTTCTTCCTTTTTTTTTTTTTGTTATTAGACCACGGCTTCCCTTGCTTATTGGATTGTCCCAAAAGTTGAAACGGTGTATAAGTGAGCCGTTGCTATACTTCTAGGGTTGTTTATTGAATAAGTTTAGTATATTAAGAGGCTGTAAAAAGAATACTTTTAAAGCTTCTCCATATGTTTAATTAAAAGAAATAGTCCCATCTTTCCACACTGAACCTTTCCTCACTGAACCTTAATTTATTTTCTTTCATTTCCCCCACCTCCCAGATAATTGTTCCAGTCTTTTTATTTAACTTCAGAAGTTTGCTTATCTCCTTTGTATCTTTTAAGATTCAATGCCAATACACAGAAGCACAGATACATGATGATACTTTCTGTTGTGCTTTTACCACCCTCCATAAATTGTATCTTCAGGGTCCCCTGTATTCAAATGCATATTCTCCTTGTACCACCCGCCCCATTAGCTCTGGTTTATTAGATGAACATGATTTTTCTCCTTTGCCAAAATATTTGGTTTCTCTCTCCCCTGTAGGCTTTATGTTTGTAAATGTGCAGTGATTTCACCTTTGTTGTAAAGTTGGCCAGCCTACTTGGTATGGAAATGAGTCTTACTGGTTTCTGCTTCCCAGGGTCCCTTCTAGAACCCTTGTTATGAATAGGAATCGCATTGACAAGCACCAGTCTCTCGGCCACAGTGGCTGTTTGTAAAGACGGCCTACACATGTTGGCCAAAACAATTTCACCCTTGAGTTGCTTCAAAACTAACTGGTGGATGCCATCTGGTCCCAGTGATTTATCTACTCCTGGTTTGTTGATTAGATGCAGAGCATCGTGTTTACCACTATTTGATCTAGTACCTCTGACCTGCCGAGATCAGTGTTCTGGTTTGGGAATGCGAATCTCCTTACAAGACAAAGAATTCATTCAGTCTATCGACCATCTCCTTTTTAGCCCTGTGACTGTGATTAAGTGGGTCCTTGGATGCCCTAAATGGCTTCCTTCCTTTGATAGAGCGAAAGAGCCTCTTACTCTATTGGCTTTGCAATCTCTTGCAAGTTGCTCCTGCCTAGTTTTTCTTTTGTGTCTAGCCTGCTATGCCTTATGGGCTTTTCTCTCTTCCCAGTCTGGACTAGCTTTTCATTTCATCAAAGATGCCTTCACTTCTTTTCACTCTGCCTTTTAGCTACACTGAAGGTTCTCTTCTCTCTTTCCAGTCCTCTCCTCAAAATCTAAGTACTTGGGAGCACTTACTCTGAGGTAACAATAGGTAAGGTTTTTCTTTTTCTCTGTCTATTTTTAAACCAGTCTCCAGGCATCTTGCGTGTTGTTTACTTTTTGAACTTTTTCTTTCTCCCTCAATAATGCCTGGTTTTCTAATAGCTTCTTACTTTAAAATAGGAAAAACACATGTTAATGGGTTTTGAACTTTTCTTTTCCTCGAGCATCATGTTGTTGAATTTAATAGTGCTGTGATCTCCATTAAATACTTGTTTATGCAGTTACTTGGTGCCCTAAGTCCTATATACTAATCAGGACCAAGGCCAGGGTATCTCCCAAGCACCTCTTCCTCCCTCCCTCCCTGCACCCCGCCCCCCATAGAAGCCCTTATTCAGGAAGCAGTCATTTTTCATCTTTCCAAATCTTGCCTACACATCTTGGCAGATAAGTATTATGCTGATGAATTTTCTTTTTCTCATTCGTGTATGTGAATCTCATGCACAATTTTAAGGGGCTAATGGAGAGAAATCTAAGGTACCAGTTGGAAACATAGTAAAAGAAGACCTATTTGACAGAAATATTTAAGAAATAAAGAGAGTATAAGGAAGTGATCCCGGTGATAAACTGAGAGATGCTCAGACGCTCTGAGGTCGATACACTCTCCTCAGCAACATCAAAAAATCAGCACTTAAATGCATCACAATTGTGCACAGAGCTGTCATTTCCATCTTTGTTCTCCCTTCCTTTGATGTGATAGGGAACAAATTCCCTTCATCTCAGGGTGAGTTTTTTTTTTTTTATTTGACATGCATTTATCCTTAGATCTTCTAAATTTCCCAACCATCCACTTGCATTTTATAGAGCAGAGTGTTCTTTCAACAAAATGATTGGCTATTAGGAAGGAGCTAATCATTTGTCAGGATGGTGCAATTGACATAGTGCGTACTCTAGGCACGCAAATTTTTTAAAAAGTAAGATGCATATGTACAAATAGCAGTGTTTCATTTCAGTCTTTTGAATTGTATTCATGAGTTCAGGAATTCTAGAAGGCAAAGGATTCATAGTTTATATGTAGAAATATTTGGATGTTGATGCAAAGTTGACCCCTCAAAATATTAGGCCAGACTATGTGAAATTGCTAGTATTTGACCTTTTTGCCCTAAAATAATGGCAATTTCATATGCGTCAACCTTTGCTATTTTGTTTTCCATTAATGTCCAAGGTCACAGAGCTGTTTCAAAACTAAAGAAAAGATTCTCTAGCCTGTAATTCCCGAGTGATATTGCTATAGCCTGCATTTTTACCAAAGGATAGTTTGTCTTTTGACTAAATAAAGCTAAATTGCCATTTGGTTTGTAATTTTTAGAAATAAATCCTTCCCAAGACTAATAATAAAAATAGTACTAGTAGTAGTAATAATAACAACAACAAGAAAACAAAATACTTCTCCTTTGATTAAATATAGCTGAACCCCGAAGCGTAGAAAGGATCCCCCTTCTGAGGAATATATAGTATCTTCTGATGTCACTCTTTATCATAATAGCTACTATTGAGTGGGGCAGTATATACATTCAATGCTTCCAACGACTCTATGAGGTAGATTCTGTTTTTGTGCCCATTTTACAGAAGACAGAGTAGTCTCAGAAGTGAAGAGACTGACCCGGTGTTGCACAGCCAGTAAGCAACAGAGTTCGGTTCAAACTCAGGCCTGTTTAACTCCAAAGTCCTTATGCTTTCCATATAACATGGTGCCTCCCTGCCTCAAAGACTCAGAACAAGGACTGTGTGTAGTAGGCTTTTCTGTTCTCTTTATTCATTGAGTTACCTGCTTGTTGTAACTTTATTCATTTGTTTTGTACTGAACTGGTCTGACTGAGGAACCTTAGTGATGCTGAATAAGCTGAGGGTCTTGATTCTTGAAGAGCCTGACCTTTCCTTTTCTGAGTATTCACTGGTGGGATAAAAGGAAGCTTGGGTTCTGACCTGTTATCCCAAGGCTACCGAATTTGTCAGTGCTATGATAAGAGTTTTAATAAATAAGCAAAATGCATCATGATTTTTTTCTTAACATTTTGTGATACTCCCTGACATAATTTCTGTTTATGTTTGCAGCCACAAATCATGGATTCATGAAGGTTCATCTCACAATAATGAAATAATGTCTTTTTATAAGAGTATGCTCCGCACTTACCCATACCCACCCGGTCATTAGGCCAAATGGAAGCTCAGACTTGTGCCACTGAGCATCACCCGGAGTGTATGTTTATGAAACTTGAGATTGAACTATGGTTTTTGTCTGAGCTTATTTAATTGTAGTACTGTCATTCCATATGATTGAACTTATTATAGTAGAGTTAAGCTGGGGTTACGTTAGTTGGTCTTTTTGTATAGGACTGTGTTCATTGTCATACATTAAAAATAGAAACACCCATGAGCAAAAACGTAAATATTTTTTCCTGATAGCCTGGTTGGACTCATTCTGACTTAGGAAGTTCATTTGCAAAAATCAGGACTTATAATGCTGGACATTTAGTTTTGCATGAGCTTTTGAAATGGACTTTTTTCCCCACATTGAAACTGATTCCAGAATATGATTTAAAATCTTGCACTGTGGTAATGTATGTGCTCCTGTAATGTTGGATATAATATGGGACTGTGCTGCCTTGACTCAGAGTTAAAACATAAGATTAGGTAGATTAAGAAAATAAAATAGGGGCCGGCCCCGTGGCGTAGCGGTTATGTGCGTGCGCTCAGCTGCTGGCGGCCCGGGTTCGGATCCCAGGCGCACACCAACGCACCGCTTGTCAGGCAATGCTGTGGCGGCGTCCCACATAAAGTGGAGGAAGATGGGCAGGGATGTTAGCTCAGGGCTAATCTTCCTTAGCAAAAAGAGGAGGATTGGCATGGATGTTAGCTCAGGGCTGATCTTCCACACACAAAAAAAAAAAAAAAAGAAAGAAAAGAAAATAGGGGCCAGCCTGGTGGTGTAGTGGTTAAGTTTGGCGGGTTCCACTTCAGCAGCCTGGGTTCACAGGTTCGGGTCCCGGGCGTGGACCTAGACCACTCATTGGGGGCCATGCTGTGGCGGCATCCCACATACAAAATAGAAGAAGATTGGCACAGGTGTTAGCTCAGGAGGAATCTTCCTCAAGCAAAAAAAGAGGAAGATTGGCAACAGATGTTAGCTCAGGGCAAATCTTCCTCAGCAAAAATAAATAAATAAATAAAAATAAAATAAAATGTGACCTTGCATGGTTTATGATCCTGTGAAAGACAAAGAGAACAAAGTGAGCTATTTTCTGTTCTTTCATATTTCTAGTTACCAATATTCATTGAACAGTACACTAAAATGTTTACTGTTTCAAACAGATAAGCACAACACTGCCAAGTGTTATCTTTAAAACAAGACCGACATTTAATGTCACTTGTCATTTGTTCTCATTCTTGAAGACAATTTAAAAAATTGCCTCTCGTTGGTTACTATGGGATCAGGAAAAACTAGGAGCTTGTGCAAATGTATGTATGTCTGCAAAGAGGTTACTTTATTTTTTATTTTCCTTTGAAGTACCTTTAAGTATCCTCTTAAAATATATCCTGAACCACATACCATTATTCATTTTCCACATAGGATAAAACATCTTCAAGAAGAGGAGCCGAAAACAAGTATATTAAAGTGACTTATTCTTTTCTGGCAGAAGGTTCTGGTATGAAATTGGGTCCTTGAATTTTCCAAAGGAGGCTGAATTTATTGCTCTTCTTTTCTAAGAAGGGCCATTTTAATAATTTTTGCTATCACATCAAAGACTTTTCATGATAATTATAGTCAATAATTGCAGTAGTAATGCTGTATGCCATCTGCAGGCTCTGTGTAATGGAAACTAGAGAAAAAAACATGTCCCTCTGCTTGATGGGAGTTACCATGGAACCTGAGACCCTGCTGCCAGATTGCCACCCACATCAGTTTTAGATGGCCCTCTCACTACTCAGCCTTGGGTCATATACTATCTTGCTTTTCTTTCTCTCTCTCTTGGCCCTTGTTTCTTCAGTTCTTTCTCATTCCTGCCCCTTAATAGCTGCAGTCCTGAACCCCGCTCCCCATGGTTGTTTCACATCCTAGGGTAGCTTGATGGGTCTTGATGATGGGTCACGTTCTGGGACTAGAGGAGTAATTGGAATTTCTTGGAGATCAGATATTTGACCAAATTAATTGCTTTATGAGTGAGCAGTTGGTCCATGACCCAAGAGATTTATGAAAGGCAAGTTGGATATTGAAATAATGGAACAAGCACCCACTCACCCAGTTGTTCCAGGCCATAGAAAGCTGTGTGATGCTTTGAATTTGTGAACATCAGGTCTCAAGCTTGTCTGTTGGCCAGATTTCTGAAGCTCTGGTGCCTCTCTCAGGTTCTGTGACAGACAACACCATTCTACAGTGACTCCAATATCAGCTCTATGGAAGCAACCTTCATTTCTTCTTAGAAGTTCAAGTTAGGGCCGCCCCGTGGCTTAGCGGTTAAGTGCGCGTGCTCCGCTGCTGGCGGCCCGGGTTCGGATCTCGGGCGCGCACCGACGCACTGCTTCTCTGGCCATGCTGAGGCCGCATCCCACATACAGCAACTAGAAGGATGTGCAACTGTGACATACAGCTATCTACTGGGGCTTTGGGGGAAAAATAAATGAAAAAAAAAAAAAAAAAGTTCAAGTTAGAATGGCCTCTCTCCTTTCATTCCTGCCCAAAGCAAAAACGGAAACAGGCAGCCCCTTCGTTCTTGGTTATCTGACAGTTCTGCGATGAAGAGTGCCAGGGCACCTCCAATGCACTAGTTGCTTTTTGGAACATTCTGGTCTATCTCTGTGGCCTTGGGGTGACTAAGAGGCCTCTGATCTGGCAGGCCTGTATCTGAGGATGATGAGAAATTGAATAGGCCTGTAGGGACTTGAATGAAGAGCAAATGACTGGTTTCTCTTTTTGCCTTGTCACTTGCTGGCAAAGAAGCAATCACTTTTCCATCTTCTTCTGTGAGGAAGTAAGATTTTTTTGTGTCATAAATATGTAATCACATTAATATTTTAATTTAGTACCCAAGATCTGCCTTTATTATTCCCTCTGTGATACTTAAGAAACCAGAGGAAAATGGTAGGTGGCTGGCATGACAGCCCAGCTGAAGAATTTCCTAATTGATACCTTACATTTGACTTCAAGCAGCTTTTTATTGGAGTTTCAGAGCCCAGAACAAATAGGATTATTCCTAATGTGGTAGAGAGGAGCTATGTGGTATCTCAATTCCTTCACTGTTTTTTGTGTCGGTCACTTGAGGGCATAGAAGCTTTTCTCCTGAGACCTCAGCTGCAAAAATTGAATGGAGCCATGCCGGTGAATATAAGTTTAAGGAAGCTCGTCATCAAGTGACCAGATTTAGACTTTAAAAAAATCAAAGCATTAACATCATCTGAAAGGTAGTTCTTTTAAAAATTAATTTGAATGTTTAGTGACCTGATTTGTCAAGCCAAATAACTAAATAGCATTTGTGTGAGAAGTTTTTGCTTTGTAGATTTTGCTTTGTTGACTCAGAAAGGCAGCAGAACTGGGTCCCCAGCGAGTTTGCTTATTCGCCTCATTGCAGGATTGTGCTTTGAGTCCAAGCTAATACCTTCTATAGTTTGGGATGACTCAAAAAATGGACACGGCATCTCTGGCAATGTATAGATTACATTTCAGTGTGTGAATCTCCCAGTTTGACCAAAGGCACCTCCTAAGGCACATCTATTGAAGCGCCAACTTGAGAAGCATGAGTTGAGTGGATTTGCCTGGCATAGTATCACCTCTCCTCCTGTCTTTTGAACTTGAGTAGTTCCCAGATAAGATCAGAGGACCTCAGAGATCTTTGTAGGGGTGAGGAATTCAGGTTATAGCCTAAGAAGGAGAGAGTGAAAGCCTATAGAGCAACAATAAAATCCATGTCTGTTCATCTTGTAACTTTTTCAAGAGAGCAGAGTTCAAGCCTTTTGTATTTTCTGCACTGATAGATGGCATCTGGCATGTGAGAGGCACTTGATAAATACTCCATTAAGCACCAACAATGTTTTTGTGTTGCCAAATTGAGTCAAAGGTTAGTTTGGGAGAAGTGAATGAATTCTTTGATTTAGACTTGGGAAAAATTTTAGGGTCGAGTTCCATTCCCAGATCATCCCTTGAGGTGGACTGGTTGAAGTAACTAGGTCAAGAAGTGGTAAATATACTGGCTTTTCTAATCCTAATGGACAAATCAAATGTAATTAATCAACAGATCTGATCCTAAAGAAAAGATTCTGAAAGGTGAGATTGGGGAATCGAATGGTGCCAAGGAGCTAGTAGATTGCCATTAGGATAAATCTCAGTCAGATCTGAGATGCCTCGTTCATAAAGGCAAGCTGGTAGAATCTATAATAAAGAGTGGGAACACTGAAAACTTAAGCAAACTCAATCTTCAGGGAAAGGCAATATCATTTCTATTAGGGGACTCTGTTCTTGGCTCATGGCCTTGTGCTTTTCAAGGGACTAAAGCATATGTGGATAAAGGGAAACCAGTGAATATGATCTATTTAGGCGTTCAGAAAGCTCTTCGTGGGATTGCACGCCAGGCCAAGGAAACTTAAAATAATTGGCATCGCCACAGAAATGTGGGGCTGTTCCATCAAATATTAAGATTGACTTTGAGGCAGGAAGCAAAGGGTAGGGTTAAATAGATAATTCTCTGGCTAGCAACATTAACAGTGGCGTTCTCTCCAAAATCAGGATTGAGACAAATTTTACTTAAAGCTCCAGTAAATGACCTTAGAGAGGAAGTATACATTGAAAACCTTGCTTTTGTCAACAAAGTTTTCTAAATAGCAAAGAGCTGATTGGATGGGAATAAATTTTAGGGTGTATGCCCCAAGGGTGGCGGGCCCAGGTGGTAGGGTACTAGATAGTGGTGAGGAGGGACTTTTTCAAGGTTGGGGACACTCAGCCTTGCAAAATGAGGACTCTGCCCCTCCTCCATCTGCCTGTGCTAAGGTTCAGAAGAATTTTTCTCTCATGTTATAAAAATTAACCCCGGTTCAACTGTGGCTCATGTCCATGTCCATGGGAACTGAGACTAATTAAGAGTCATTCAGTGCAGATTAATATTAGAGTAAGCTATAACTCACTGTGACCTTTAACAAGAACTTTGTGGAAGGAGATTGTAAGGGATGTAATTAAGTACAAATATTGAAAATGAACGTTTCTTTCCCCTTCATCATTTCATTGATGCCTGGCTAGGTTTAATGAATGGTGTGTAATGGCTTGAAATCTGATATTAGAGAATCATTTTTCTTTTTTTTCTTCAATTATTTTATTGAGATCATATTGGTTTATAACAGTGTGTAATTTCAGGTGTACGTTATTATATATCAGTTTCTGTATAGACTGCATCATGCTCACCACCAATAGTCTAGTTTTTATCTGTCACCGTACGTATGTGCCCCTTTATCCCTTTGGCCCATGCCCCCACACCCCTTCCCCTCTAGTAACCACTAATGTGTTAGAGAATCATTTTTCTTTATGTGAAGCAGTAGACTTTGCTATCAGTGTAAAAGCTTTCTAGATAACCATTTGCAGAAATATCTTTGGGAGAATACATGATGAATGAATATGTTGTTCTTTTAGGTATATTTTTCCTAGAAAGTAGATTTACTGAAAACCTATTCATTCTCACACTATATTTTGGAGGGAAGAGTTTTAGGTATGTCGTGAAAGGAAGAGTAAAGAGAAGTACTATGAAAAAAAAGAGAAAATAATGTTAAAAATGTTCATGACCCACACAACCCATGAAATGTGTATAAAATGAAGGATATTAATATTTATATTAGAGCAAGTGTCTGATATCTGTAAGCCTCCCCACCCACCGACTGCATTTTCTTCTACGCTTGTGGTAAACTCGGTGCTCAGCTGCTCACCCTTTCTGATCTTGCTGTGAAGCCTAAATGGCTGTGGCAGGTTATCTGAGAATGGGCTTCCGGGGGGGGGGGGTTCTTTAGGGATTATTTAGAAATAATAAGGAAAACCGCTGCCTGTTGGATGTCTGGGGTTCAGTCTGGGGGGAGGAGGAAAGGAGTGTCTTCAGTATTTTTCTGAGGATAGCTTCCTCCTGTTGCTTTCTCTGAGGTCTTATGTGATCTCCCACAGGAGACTGCTCACAGGGGCAGTCATGAGACCAGCACACTTAAGGGTGCAGAGACAGGGCAAGACGCTGGTGGCCAGCATTCCCCCACCCTGGGAATCCCTATGACCCTCTGAGCCTGGTCTATTAGCTGTGTTAGATGGCCCTTCCAAAGCCTTGGTCTACGCCTGGCTTGGGTACATAGGTTCCAGAAGTACTTATTGGTCACCAAAGAAAAAAATGTCCTAGCTGATGGTGTTTCCTGTCTAGGATACTTTTTTTTTTTTTTTTGGTGAGGAGATCAGCCCTGTGCTAACATCTGCCAATCCTCCTCTTTTTTGCTGAGGAAGACTGGCCCTGGGCTAGCATCCGTGCCCATCTTCCTCCACTTTATATGGGGCGCCGCCACAGCATGGCTTGACAAGCAGTGCGTCGATGCGCGCTTGGGATCCGAACTGGCGAACCCCGGGCCGCCACAGCAGAGGGTGCACGGTTAACCGCTTGTGCCACCGGGCCGGCCCCTAGGCTACTTTTTATTTGTAGTAAATATGTAACTGAGGCATTTGGAATCATTTATTTATCCCCAGGCATTCCGTTAAATTATGATTCCAATGAAAATCATAAATTAGTATTTGAGAGAAACTCTCAAATACTACGTACTACGTACGCTTGAATCATTGACAGAAAGGAACTTCTCTTTTGTTAGTTGTAAAACAAGAGAGCTCCCCATCTTTTCCCACCTGCCTCTAGCTACCTCCCAAGGACCTCCAGCACATTTCCCTGAGCCTTTTATTAGCACTGACTGCTTAGGTGTATAGTAGTCCCCCCTTATCCTTGGTTTCACTTACCCATGGTCAGCCACAGTCTGAAAATATTAAATGGAAAATTCTAGAAATAAACAATTCGTAAGTTTTAAATTGTGCACCATTCTGAGTAGTGATGAAATCTCACACCGTCCTGCTGCTCTGTCTTGCCTGGAATGTGAATCATCGCTTTGTCCAACGAATCCACATTGTATACACTACCTGCCCGTTGGTCACCTAGTAGCCCTCTCGGTTATCAGATCAACTTTTGTGGTATCGCAGTGCTTGTGTTCAAGTCATCCTTATTTTACTTAATAAAGACCCCAAAGCACAAGAGCAGTGATGCCGGCAATTCAGATATGCCAAAGACAAGCCGTAAGGTGCTTCGGTTCAGTGAAAAGGTGAAAGCTCTCGACTTAACAAGAAAGAAAAAAAATTGTATGCTGAAGTTGCTAAGATCTATGGTAACTGTTATTACAATATATTGTTATAATTGTTCTATTTTATTATTAGTTATTGTTGTTAATCTCTTACTGTGCTTAATTTATAAATTAAATGTTATCATAGGTATGTATGTATAGGAAAAAACATAGTATAGTATAGTATCGCCCATGGATGGGGGGGACTACTATTTTTATTGGATCTTCAGAATTGTTGAAGAGTTTGGGGTTAATCACCAGTATTATTATTCCTGTTGAGTCCTGGACCTAGACAAAGTGGTTGTAAATGTGCACAATAGGCGCAGTTGCTCTAGCTGCTCTCAAGTGATGGTAACATAAGGTCAAAGTGTGCATTTAAGGCCATTCCCTCAGTTTGATTAATGTGCTTTGCTTTAGTAAACCTTTGGTGCAGTTAAATGGGGTTCTAAGATTGTCAGATATAAACTTTGGTTCATAATTTACTTATCATTTAAAAAGCAATAAAAAGCCCTGTTTAACTTCTATCTGGAGTGGATTTTAAAGCTGTTGCAAGCTTACTGAAATGAAGTGTGGAGTTTTAAAGTAGCAACCATAACTCTTCTAACTACACTTACACGAAGGTATTCTTAGAAAAATATAAAACTGATTTTTGAATTGTATGTGTTTCTGATTGGCCTTCTCTATCCTACCTTGCAGGATTAGTGGACCTGAAAATAATTGGCAGTCTTAAGCCCTCCAGAGCTATATTTTGGCAAGGTTTTACAAAATGCTAACTACCTGCATTTCTCTTCCTGATTGGTAGGTGATCTCAAATCTGCATAATGACTGTAATTTGTGTCCTTTATTATTAAGGTTTAGGTCAAATGACTTGAGGCTTTCGATGTGCATAGCACATTATATGCAGTAATTTCACTCCTTTTTGTAAGGGGGGAGGATGGATTAATGTATACATTCCCCCACCCCCCCTGGGATTATTAAAAACCTTTAGAGATTTTCTTTCTTTGTTCTCATGAAGTAGAGCGTTGTATATTCCTCCTGGGGTTCTTAGGTATCTCAGAAGGGCTGGCGTTATACAGCAAGCTGCATTTCAGCTCACTTTGTGGCTACGTGAATTTAGATCTAGAAAGTGAACAGAGACTATTTTGATAACTCTTTAGACCAATCAATGGCAAGAAATTGTTTTACTTTCAGAACAAATAAAAATTAGGAAAAGACTGAAGTAGCAATTGAGGGATTAGGAAAATTACAGGGCAAATAATAGCTGAATGTAGCTCCCCAATATTAGGATTACAAGTATTTATATTTTTTAAAAGCCTGATGAAAGTCTCCTCCCCCTCTTGCACACGTATTTATCCTTTTTACTTTGAAAACTGAAGCTTGCTTTTTTTGTGTGTGTGAGGAAGATCAGCCCTGAGCTAACATCCATGCCAATCCTCCTCTTTTTGTAGAGGAAGACTGTCCCTGAGCTGACATCTATTGCCAATCCCCTCCTTTTTTTTTTCCCTTTTTCTCCCCAAAGCCCCAGTAGATAGTTGCATGTCATAGTTGCACATCCTTCTAGCTGCTGTATGTGGGACGCCACCTCAGCATGGCCGGGGAAGCAGTGCGTCGGTGCGCACCTGGGATCCGAACCTGTGTCGCCAGTAGCGGAGGGCACGCACTTAACCGCTAAGCCATGGGGCCAGCCCCAAAGCTTGCTTTTTTTAAAAAAAAAATAAAACTTTATCCTAGAAGAGTTAGAGTTACAGAAGTTGGGAGGATAGCACAGTTTTCCTATACCCCACACCCAGTTTTCTCTGTTATTAACATCTTACATTAGTGTAGTACATTGTCACAATTAATAAAGCAATATTGATGCATTGTTATTCACTAAAGTCCATACCTTATGCTGATTTCCTTAGTTTTTTTTTTTGCTAACAGTTTTATTGAGATATAATTAATTTCCCAAACTAGTCACCCATGTAAAGTATACATTGGCTTTTAATATACTTACAGAATTGTGCATCCATCACCAAAATCAATTTTAGAACATTTTCGTCATTCCAGAAAGAAATCCCCTAGCTTTTAGCTGTAACCCTTCTTAACTTTCCATTTCCCCACCCCACATCTTCCCCCCTCATCCCCAGTCAACCACTAATTCAATTTCTGTCTCTATAGATTGACATATGCTAGATATTTTGTAAAAATGGAATCATACAATATGAGGACTTTTGTGACTGGCTCTTTCACTTAACATAGTGTTTTTGAGATTTCAGCCATGTTGTAACACATATCAGAACTTCATTCCTTCTATGGCTGAATAATATTCCATTGTATGGTTATATACCACATTTTGTTTATCGATCTGTTGATGGACATCTGGCTATTACGAATAATGCTGCTATGAACATTTGCATGTAAGTTTTTGTGTGATTTCCTTAGTTTTCCCCAGTGTCTTTTTCTGTTTCAGGATCCCATCCAGGATACCACATTATATTTCATCATCATATCTCCTTAGGCTCTCAAGGCTTTGCTTTTGATGGCCTGTTAGATAATTGTCTGTGCTTAATTGTCATCAGTTTACCATCACTTAAGCATGCCACTCAACTCCTAAGTGATAATACTCTATTTTCTGACTATCTTGACTCCCCTAAATTCCACCTCCAATAAGAAATTTTTCTGAAGTAGCTGGAAGAGAGAAGGTGCTGCTCTCTTGGCTCCTGTCCTTAACCTAGTACAAGTGTCAGAAAAGTCTCTTCATGGAGAACTTCAGTAGCTTACTGGAGTATAGTAGAGGTTCTTCATTTCTGTCTTTGTTTTGTAGTTGCACTGTTTTACATTTGCATAATGCTTCCTTGTTTACAAAGGGCTTTTTTAGGCTCCAGTGCGTAAGTGACTTCCCCAAGAGCCTACAGTGAATCACGTAGTGCTGTGACTCCAACCCATATTCCTGACTCTCCAGGTCAGTCTTCTTATCCCTAGACTACCATTAGCCCTGCAGAATGAAAGATCCAAGTAGAGCTAAGCATTTGGAACCTTTTAAATTCACTTAAAACCCCCTCGTAAAGAGCCAAGTTTTCTTCAAACCCCAAGTGTGGTACTCAGTTTCTGCAAGAAAGGCCAATGCAAAATTGTAGTCTCTTACATTTGCAATTTACAAAGTGCTTTCCAGACTGTTCTTCTCAAATGTTCGTCACTGCAGCCCTTACCCTTAGGATGCAGCTTCTGTCTCTTTTATTTAACAAAGGCATTTGGTTGCTTTATTGGTAAAATCAGGTGGGGTACAGAGACTGTCTGCCTTACAAAGCATGCTGGTGCAGGCAAGCCTGTGTTGTCTGCCTCTGTGTCCCCTAAAGGTTTTTGGCTGTTGTGTCCTCCATTTAGGACTCTGAGGGAGTAATCACTAGAGATTTACTTTACTTCCTACAAGTACAGAGAGCTAACACCTTGGTGGTAACTATAAGTCTTCCTCTATCACCATCCCCCTAAAAATGTGTGAGAATCTGAGAGACATTTTCTTGGCATCTAGTTAGACTTCAAAATGAACTTTCCAAGAGAGATGTGGAAAAAGGTTGTAAGATATAGTTAACAACAGTCAAGTTGATAGTAAATAAGCTGAAGGCTGGCCTGAGAACCTAGCCACCATTTATAACATTTTCTATGGGAAGGTGGGTTATGAGCAACTGGAAATAAATGGACATTAGCTGCACCCCATTTGTGCATCAGAGCCCGCCTTTGGTGAGAGGAGTAAATGAGATAAAATGAGAGAGCCCAGTTCCAAAGATGGTTGGCCATGGAGCCCTGCTAAAGGACGGAATAGATTTCTCATATTCAGTGCCTGCTTCTTTCACCATTGATTTGAAAAAAAGAACCAATACACACTCGGCAGGATTGAGTAGTAATTTATTGTGATTGTCTTTGTTTAGCTTTGAAAACTAAAGCATTGATATTAAGACTAAAGAGAAATTACATAGAGCTGGCGTGATTGAAAAATGTTTGGCACTTTTGAGTGATTTTTTTGTTTTTAATGCCATAGAGTTAAGCTTTAAAAGCATGCTTCGTTGAATCTCATCCGAGCCTCCTAGGACAGGGCTAGGGGACCTTTTTTCTTTTGAGGGCCACTGACCCACAAAGAAAGAAACTAATCAAGCCATATACAAAAAGCAACTTAATTTAGGTGCTTCCTTAGAAAACCATAAAGCATTCAATTCACCTGCTTTTTAAATTAAGAACAGGGAGCTCTCAACAAGTACAACAAATAAAAATTTTCTTTGGTTCCGTGTTATGTGCAGTTAAAAGAGGTGCAGTGGGGTAAGAACGAACAATATGGGCAAAGTAAAAGAGTGGAAAGCAGACAGGAGAGTTTTAAGGGCCCAGGAGAGAGACATGGAGAAGAACCTATACATAACAGGGCTTTGGGAAGCAGGAGGTTGAGTTAGGGAAATAGAGGAGACAAATCACAGTTGTGAATCATAACTCACTGTTCACTTGAGCTGTTGGATTAACTGGTTAACTACTATTCCAAGCTCTTCTGCAGCTCTAATGCTTGAGCCTTTCAAGTAATAATTCTTAATTTTTTTTTTATTGAGGTCACATCAAGTAATCATTTTTAAGGAAGGATATGTATCAGAATCATCTAGGGCCCCTTTAAAAAAATTTACCTGCCCAGTGCTACCCCTGCAGTGGCTGTCTACCTGTCCCATATTGGATTCTGTTATCCCTGTGCTCAACTCACAGTCTAAAGAAAAAATTGTGACATCTTTCTTAGAAGTATATGGGATCACCAAGTTTGGAAAGGAGATGTCCAGAAAAGAAGATGTTTCTCATTTGGAAGCAGCATTTTAGAAGCAGTTTCAAACAGCCAAAATAGAATGTTTTTCAAATAATCTATATGCCCTAGCTTTTAATGATATAAACCATTTTTGGTACTTAAAGTAGAAATAGTCAAGTTTTAAAAATCAAATGAGTTGCTCGAGTTTTAACCAGAACGTGGAGCTCTAATTCCATTTTCAGATGTGCCAAGACTGTCCCCCTTTCCTCCTTGTGCTTCTCATCAGCAGAAACTGGTTATGGCACTGAATCCCCAGTAGCCTGAGTATGTCTGGGGATTTAATTCTCAAGTGTGTCTTGGACCGCGTGTGTCTCAGGCAGGGCTTTTGGCAAGAATGTCAAATTACGTTTTTAAGTAATGCTTTTTAGAAATGCAGACAGAGTAAGTGGTGCGTTCAAGGCTATATGGGCTAGAGTGGCATGTTGGAATGGGCTTGTTTGTACTGCGGGGAAGAGGACTCTGCCAGCAGAAACATTAGCCAAGTATCTACCCTGTTGTCATCCTTTACACAAGGCAAGCCTTTTACCATTGGACAAAGTCTTCCCGGAAAGATCTCTCTGAAATGAAAGTTGACTCTTTTCTTTTTTATTATGTATTGCCAAAACAAAGATGTACTCCAGTGTTCAGGTATAAGCAGGTCTCTGTGAGGTCCTGCTCAGGGCCCCTGGTGGATATGAAGTGGGCGGAGTACATGGGCCATGCTGGGCCTTTTATACATGCCAGTGTAAACGCTGCTTTCTACTTTCTGCAGGTTACCAGTAAAACTTTTATTGCTATTACCCATTTTTGATGGATGTCTCCTCAATGTAAAATTCCTGTGGGTAAGTTTAAACCCCTCAACGTCTAGCACCTTCTTAAATGTAGAAAATTATTTTTTCTTGCTGTCTCTTCAAATTTTCTGGCTTCTGTTGTCTGTATGTCTGTGCACATGTGCATTGGGGGTGCTTTTCCTTAGACTTAGAAGCCTATTTTGACAGGATGCAATAAGTGGCCCTTTAATTTATTATGTGTGAAGTCAGTTAAGATTAGGTGAACGTAGATTATTTTCCAAACTCGTGAGTTGTTTTGCCTTGGAAATTCAATGCATACCACAATGGAATCTTTGCAGGGGCTTGAAAACCAGCCTGTGATGAATTTTAGCTTGTGACAACCTTAAAAAGTAGCTGCTCCCTTAGTATACTTCATTTAAATAGCCCTGCGTGTCTTAAATTCTCATTCTGAGCATTCCAGTTAATTTTCTGTGTGGGGTGTGAGTGTGATATGGATTGATTATTTATTTATTTATTTATTGTTTAGTCTTTTTTTTTTTAATTTTTTGTTTATTGCAGTAACATTGGTTTATAACATTGTATAAATTTCAGGTGTACATCATTATACTTCTATTTCTGCATAGATTACATCATGTTCACCACCCAAATACTAATTACAACCCATCACCACACACATGTGCCGAATTATCCCTTTCGCCCTCCTCCCTCCCCCCTTCCCCTCTGGTAACCACCAATCCAATCTCTGTCTCTATGTGTTTGTTTATTGTTGTTATTATCTACTAATTAATGAAGGAAATCATACGGTATTTGACCTTCTCCCTCTGACTTATTTCACTTCGCATTATACCCTCGATGTCCATCCATGTTGTCACAAATGGCTGGATTTCATCGTTTCTTATGGCTGAGTAGTATTCCATTGTGTATATACCACATCTTTATCCATTCGTCCCTTGATGGGCACTTAGGTTGCTTCTAAGTCTTGGCTATTGTGAATAACACTGCAATGAACACAGGGGTGCATGTATCTTTACGCGTTGGTGTTTTCACGTTCTTTGGATAAATACCCAGCAGTGGAATAGGTGGATCATATGGTAGTTCTATCCTTGATTTTTTGAGGAATCTCCATACTGTTTTCCATAGTGGCTGCACCAGTTTGCACTCCCACCAGCAGTGTATGAGAGTTCCCTTCTCTCCACATCCTCTCCAACACATGTTGTTTCCTGTCTTGTTAATTATAGCCATTCTGACGGGCGTGAGGTGATATCTCATTGTAGTTTTGATTTGCATTTCCCTGATAGTTAATGATGTTGAACATCTTTTCATGTGTCTGTTGGCCATCTGTATATCTTCTTTGGAGAAATGTCTGTTCAGGTCTTTTGCCCATTTTTTAATTGGGTTGTTAGTTTTTTTGTTGTTGAGATGCATGAGTTCTTTGTATATTTTGGAGATTAAGCCCTTATCAGATGTATGGTTTGCAAATATCTTCTCCCAATTGTTAGGTTGTCTTTTCGTTTTGTTGATGGTTTCCTTTGCTGTGCAGAAGCTTTTTAGTTTGATGTAGTCCCATTTGTTTATTTTTTCTATTGTTTCTCTTGCCCGGTCAGACATGGTGCTTGAAAATATGTTGCTAAGACCAATGTCGAAGAGCGTACTGCCTATGTTTTCTTCTAGAAGTTTCATAGTTTCATGTCTTACATTCAAGTCTTTAATCCATTTGGAGTTAATTTTTGTGTATGGTGTAAGGTAAGGGTCTACTTTCATTTTTTTGCATGTGGCTGATATGGATTATTTAATACAGCTACAACGAGCACTGTACTAGTTGGGGTCCTTCGTATTATTTGATATGTTAAACCTGTGTTGGGAGAAATCCTCAACCCTGAATCCAGGAAACAACTGGATAGGTCTCTGTTAATTATATGTCCCAGTTACTGAAGGCCTGCTGTAAACTTGTTAAGCCAGTGAAGAGGGAGTTTTGTTTTTGGTTGTAATGAAGGTGTTTCCAGAAAACTGAGCCTTAGCAGCCCGTCTTCTTTCACTAATGAGAGCTAAGATTCTGCAACTTCACAGCTCCTAAACTCTTTTACACAACCTTTTCCCCCTTTTTGTGTTAGAATTATCTGTTGACCAAGGGTTTCAAAAATGCCAAAAGAAACTTTTAGCAGTTTCTGGAAGAGGAAGGTATTTGAAGATTGTTTCCCTTTCCCCCCTTCCGTAGATAGTCCTTGGATGTTGCATGCCCCTTTTTGTCTGGCAGTAACACTCTCCCTACTTTTCAATTGCCAGAAAGCAAGAATGATCAGGAATATGTATATATAATTATGTAATTATTTGCATATGTCCCATTGACGATCCTAGTGTTAGTCAAATAAGTTGCCAACTCAATTTTATCTGAAATACCCACCCCTCCTCAAAGCCACTTTGGTATCTATCTCAAGTGAAGACTTATTTTCTCTAAGCACACACAACCAAGAAGCAGCAATGGCCAGCTCATGGCCCAGTGTATTTCTCAGGCTTAGTGTTGTTAGAAAGATTTGCTCTGCATTCTCCTCCCCTTTATTTATTTTACATGCTTACCGTTGATAGGTTCCTATGTCTTCAATATACTCAGTCCTGAGTTCCTGAGATCTTGATTCTTTTGAGACCCCTTTCATCTTACATGGAACACGGACAACAATAGCGGAAGGAACAGTGGAAGTGAATCCTTTTAAACGTGTACCCGGTTATACTAGGATACCTATACCACACCAGTTAATATTGGAGTGACTAAAGTGATAGCACCTAGTGGGGTTTATTTTTGAGTGGCACCGCATCATTATGAGGGAGAGGTATGGTCTCTTCAAAGCACAATATTTGTTCTGTGACAGCAGGAACAAGGTGTGGGTGAACTTTGGGATGTATTAAAAAAAAAAAAAGGAAGCCCTCTAAACCTTCACGTCCAAACCACAAGCAGTTGGTGTAGGGGAGGGAGATACTTCGTGGGCTGAGCTGCTGTGGGGTGACATGTCTTTGATTTCTCTTGACTCGTAGGGCTGCCTCACTACATAAAGATCACATTGATTGGAAGCCATTAGTCTATGTTGGGATGAGTGGCTACATTGCACAGAATCATGAGGTCTATACATTGTCTGACATCTGCACAGAAGGCACTGGACAAGAACATCTTAAAATTGAGGATCGTTTAATAACAGCCTTTGTGACTTGTCACAAACTCAAATGATCCAGCATGAGCTCCCGTTGTTTCCTCTTGGATGACAATTCTGAAATGCACTTATCCCTTTGCTTCCCCACAGTGTAACTATCACTCATACATTTGTTCAGTGTTTGGTTGTTGTCACATATTTTGTAAATCATTCTTTGTTAAGGGTACACTCTCTTGGAATGTAAACTCTCAAAGCTAGAAAAACTATGTCTCATTTGTGTGACTTGTACGGTGTTTTGCATAGAATCTCAAAGAAATATAAAAGAGACTTGGGTTGATATTGAATGATGCTCTGTTTACTGGCTACACTGATTTTCCTATTGTGTAGCAGTCTTCCTGATTGGAAAGTTCTTTTATCTTTTGGAGGTGGCTTTATTATTTTATTTTTCCAAGAAGGGAATAAACTTTTTTTTTTTAAAAGATTTTATTTATTTTATTTTTTCCCCCCAAAGCCCCAGTAGATAGTTGTATGTCATAGCTGCACATCCTTCTAGTTGCTGCATGTGGGACTCGGCCTCAGGATGGAGGGAGAAGTGGTGCCTTAATGCGCACCCAGGATCCGAACCCGGGCCACCAGCATTGCAGAGCGCGCACTTAACCACCAAGCCACAGGGCCGGCCCATAAACGTTTTTAGTTTAATGAAACTTTTCAGGTACACACGATGCCTAAACCTTTGCAGGAACCTCACGGATGGAAATGAAGCAGAGTGTGTACACCTAAACCAAACTCTTCCTTCTTGGACTTGATGAATGATGATGGCGATTGATTGTCCTACGTTTTATCTTCCAGGCGATCATTTGAAGATCTGTGCCCAGGGTCATACCTGCTGCTCTCAAGAGATGGAGGAGAGGTACAGCCTGCAAAGTAAAGATGATTTCACAAGTGTGGTCAGCGAACAGTGCAATCATTTGCAAGCCATCTTTGCTTCTCGTTACAAGAAGTTTGATGGTATGTATTAGAACTTTGGTCCAAGTAAGCATCAATATTTGCTTTGTCCTTGAATTTGTTTTATACCTTTTATTCAAGTCACATTTAAGAGCTGACAGTTAAGTTTGTACGGTTGCTTTTTCAGAACTCCTCTGTTCTCTCAGTTTTCTCCCAAGATATTTTCCTTGTCGGATCTCAGGGGCAAGTTAACCCCACAGCTTTATTGCTAGAATCCTTCCGGATGCACTAGAATCTGTATGGTAGGCATTATGGAAATGTGGTCAAAGGAGCAAAAAATAGATTAAAGTAGTTTAAATGCTTTCATTTATTTTCTTGGGTAAACACGGAATAGTGTTGTTGACGTAAGTCACTAAAAAAAAATCTTCCTAATAAAAAGCAGGCATCTGAAAACTTAGTCAAAATAACCATCGAGATTCTGCAGATGCTGGCCCTCAGATTAAATTTCAAAATGGATACCCCAAAGACAACTAGAACCCTAAAGCTCTGTAGAAGACAGACAGGATTAAAGCTCAGCTCTCCACTTTCCATGCAGCAGTGACCCGGAAGTAGCTACTATGCGATAGTCTTCGTTAAGCTGGGCTCCATCCCTGGCCTGATTTGAGCTGGGGCTCTGGCTTAGTCTATCCATGTAAAGCCATGACCAAACCCATTTCAATCCCCTGTGCCAAACATGGGTTCTCACATGCACACTTTCTTTAAATAGTGAAGAAATAGCAATATGAGCCAAACAAGAGGCACTTCAGTCATATCTGAAGCAATGTTACAGATAACAGACTAAAAACTAGAGTATGGGGTCCAAAACACCTCAGGATTATTTTCTCTGGTGCTGTTCACTCAGTCTGAAGATTGTTATGAAGAAGATTTAATTTTAACAGGAATGATTTCCTTTGTGCCTGTTATAAAGGCCATTCTAATTACATAGTACCTTTGAAGCATGCTTTTCTTGACATTATGTGTGGTGAAGAAGTACAAGGCAAATTTTCGAGATGTGAAATGTCTTTGAGTATTTCTGTGAAGGGCTCGTTACCATGGTGAGACCTTGGGCTAAATTAGATTTGATATAGCTGATAAGGCAGTCCCCAGCTAAAGATCAGGTTGTATTTCAAATGTTGGCTTTGAGATTTGTTATTTGAAATGCATAACTGACTTAATAAGTTAGTTAGGTTCCCAGGCTATACCACGAAAGCATATTTAATTTTTAATGTAGTTGGACTAAAATTTTTTCTATGTAACGTACTATTTATCATACCCATTTTTTCCAACACTTTGTGTGCTTAATTGTGTTTAGTCTTAATTTTATCTCTTCCTTTCCTTGAATTGATAGAAATAATTTATATATCTATATGTCCTGTTTATGTTATTATCCCATACCCCCAACACACATGCTATAACTGTGAAAAGTATTTAACAGTATGTTAACACCACCTGAAGATAGGTGTTATTGGCAAAAGACATCATTAGACCATCTCTGTCTCTCTCGGTCACTAAATTATTAGTAGGATTATTGAAAAGAATGGTATTCTCTTGACTATGGCATTTCTCACTCAAGACAGTAACCAAAGCATTTTCTTTTACTTTGAGGAGAAAACTTAGAAAGATAATCAGATGGTCATCTTTGAAAACTTGAGATGCTATTTAAAAATTACCACTTGAGGGTTTAATAATGGAATTTACAAGGAAAAATCCTGCTTTTTTGAAATGGCTGCCTGCTGGTACCAAGATGGAGTGGAGGTAAAGCTGTTTCCAAGTTCCAAGGCCACCTCCTCCAAGTGGCCCCATTTCTTGTTAGACATGCTTCCTTCTGGTGTGGAGCCCACAAACATTAGTGACCTCTCTTGCCTGTGGGCCTGCTGGTTTAGCTATTCTTTCCCCCTCTTGCTCCCCATGGTTTTATAGCGTTACTCATGTGATTCCAATGTGTAGTTTTTAAAAAGCCATACAGAGAAACTTTATCAGTAAGTGTTAACATATGTTTTTTAAAAAAGGACAGAAAAACAGTTTCTCTTGCCCTTCCCTACCAGGCTTCACATTCAATAAATGTGTTAACACTGTTTCTTTATCAGTTTCAAGACTGGTCATGAAAAATGATTATGAAACTCCAGTTTGTTTCTTCTGACTTCAAATTAAAATGGCATAGACCATAAACGTCGTGAGCATAGATGAAATTTTTTTTTGAAGGAGTGGTAGCTGAAATGTGTTTGGTTTGGAGATCAGAACAGAACTGGGATCCTTTGCATATTTCCTCCAAGTTAGGTTTTCTGAGAAATTCAATGCTTTTATCTGATAAAACCTCAGTTGACTGTTATCCAACAAACTATAGTCCTCAAGTGGGTGCTACATTTATTGATTGACTGACTTTTAAGGATGGCAGTTAGGACCTGCCAACACATCTGAAGGCCTAAAGAGGATGTTGAGTGAAATTATATAGGGGCTATCTTGACTCTCAGAAATCCAAGGGTGGGGTGCTTTGGTCAAAGAATTATCCAAGCCATTATAAAAGCCAAACACTAGGTTGGCTTTTGATTGATGTGAATGGAAGAGAGGAAGTTGGGCAGAGTAACAAGATGGCAGCTGGAGAACCAAGATGAGGCAGTGAGGTGCCACAAAGAAGGCCGGGGACAAGTACTGAGGAGACAGCAAAGGGACACATGGAAACATGTCATCAAACAACTTCAAAGGAACATCTTTTGCCATCTCCAAGCTTACAGTATAAATTCAAAGTGGTGATCCTGAGCCCAGGGAACTTCTTCTGTCATCAAAACTTTAGTCATGTGTATGAGATACCTTCTAAGATGCCTTTCTAAGGCAGAAACAATTACTTTTTATAAATTTTTCAATAGAAATGAGGTTTGAAGGTTTTTAGGGGATTAGCCTTCTTTAACCAGAAATCATCCCATTGTCCTGGTTTTCCATCAGTCTGCCTCCATGAGCTCCAGTGAGAGTTGCATGGCAGCTCTGGCGGTTTGGAGCAGTTCCCTCATCTTGAAGGTCCTTTTTTATTCTACGCATTTAATTTTCTATGGTTTGCACATCTAAAGAGACTATACAGTCTATAAATCGGTTTTTAAGTTGTAAACTGTGCGCGCGCGCGCGCGCTTGTGTGTGTGTGTGTGTGTGTGTGTGTGTGTGTGTGTGTTTTCAGACCTGGGTGAAGTACAGAAGACCGCTTCCTTAGGCAGCACCCCTCCCCTCCCCCCACAAAATTCTCAAGTTTCCTTTATTTTAAACCTGTCCCTCTGAGTTTAAGGACTCCCCTCTCTGTTTTCCTACACTGTAATTTTCTTTATCCACTCTTTAACTTAGAATGTTCGATACCAGAAATCTACCCGCCTAGGCTCCAGATACAGAGCCAGAAAATGGTAGTGACAGAGCTAGCTGCTCCCCCTCTTGGCCACTTCTGGGAATTTTTTTTTTTTGGAAGTAGAACTGCTAATTAACATAACTGAATCAGTTCTCTCATGAATATGCTAATCAGATACTCAGTTCAGGGGGCTTTTGAAAGAATTGCTTGGCAAAGGGAATAGAAATAATAGAAGTAGGGCATAATCCGTGTTTTGGGACCACAACATAAAGACCCACCCCAAAATATCGTATTTTGTGAGAGACTAGTTGTTTGTAAAAGAAGCATAGTTAAATCAAACAACCCAAATAGATTAAGAAGATTAGAGCTGCCATGTTTAATATATTTCTGAATTACACAGTAAAAATGAAGTAACAATTATGAACATAGGCTATTGCTTAACAACTCTCCAAATCAAATTGTTTGCTAGATATTTTGCATGTTAGAAGAAATCTTAAGGAAATAGAGACGTTGTCTGATGCTAGTCCATTGGGAAAATTCCTTTCATTTGTCATTTAGAGCGAATGTAGCAACTCTGGACGGGTGGCAGACAGAGCACACTGAATTGTCAGCCTGGTTCTGCTGTGAACCCACTGTGACCTGGGGCAATTAACTGGGTCTCAGTTTTCCCGTCCATAAAATGAAGGGGTTGAGCTTAGATGCTCTCTAAAGACCCTTTCAATTCTAAAAATTTTGTGAATCTTCTAAACATGTGACTAGCCCAGCTGCTTTAGTGAAAGGTCTTACAAGATGTTAATTAGCCATCTGTATGGTACCCTCTGTTTTTCTCCTATCATTTCTGAACTGTCCGCTACTTTCACCAGGTCTTTGAAAACCCTCCCATGAGCCTGAAGCTTGTTAACTCGAATAATAGTAGAAATTTTCTGAATTAGCTTAAAAAGCACATAAAAGAAATAATTGTCTGTCCCATCTATCTGCATGGGCCAAGTGTAAATCAGAGTGGGCACCCTGCCCCTAAGCCCTCAAGCGCCCTTGTTTTCTATCATTTCACAAAGGCAGAACATGAAGCACTCTTCAGATTTAGCCAAATCTGTATTTTAATCACTGACTGAAAATTTTCCATCGTTTATGCTGCCCATTACTTCATTAGGCCCATAGGAAAACCAGTGTGGAGGCTCAGTGAGTTGAAGGCATTAGAATTTACATGCCCATGAAAGTAATGACCTCAGTTGGGAGTGAGCTGGCCACTCACCTTCAAAGACAAATAGATCCAGCTAAGCTTCATGGACATTAGCTAAGCTGAAATTTTTGAAATTTTCCTGACCCCTGATCTTAGCTATTTTTTAACTACATGGTTTTATTACTGTTCTTTGCATGGCCATACTGACTTATGAAAGACCTCCTGGGAGGTTTTTATGTTAAAAAAAAAAAAAAAAGTCTTAAACATCCTTAAAATAAATGTGTCGTAGAAATGTATGACATACGTACAACATAGGATTGCCTTTTAATCCTCACCTCAGATTTTATTCATTAAGGCATTTTTTAAAAATTGGTTTCTTTTTTAAACCTCTTCTACCGTACAGCAGGCAGCATTGCATAGGATGAGTAGCTTCAAAACTACAGAGAAAGACGTATGAGGCCTTCTGGCCTTTCTGCAAATGCGGTATTCTTTCCAGATCATGCTAATGGTCTTTGATTTAGTTGGAAAGTACTGCTACTCTTTCCTTTACAATTCTATTTTCTTTTCCTTCCGTGTGAAGGAGACTAAAATGCCAGGTATTTTTGCTAATTCTTTTATAATCTCTCTGTGAAACTTGATGAGAATGAGCCACTGCTAGGCTTACTGCAATCAAATCAAGAGCTCAGACCAAACGCACACATTTCTGTATTGACAAAGGTTTTCTGCCTTTGGAGTTGTTATCTGAAGTGTGACCAATTGTGGCTCTAGCCGAGGCTAGCTCATTGGATTGAAAGTGCTTGTGTAGCTTCCAGGGAGCCCTGAGCACTTTCACTTTGGGCCTCTGCTATTGGCTTTGACTTGTTAAGAAGGCATGGCATCAGCAAGAAGCAGCTCATCTGTTTGGAAGCAAGTACATAAATGGAAGAGCTTCAGCTGGGCTGCTTTTATCTACTTCGTTGGTTCATTGCACTTTGAGCCTGGGAGTTGAGAATGTTGTTGTTCATCTCTGCCCACCCTCTTTCCATGTGTCTGTCCGTCCAGGCAAAGAAAAGGGCTTATTTGATCTAGCACTGACTCCAGTGGATTGACTGAGATAATTCCCAGGCCAGTCAGGCCTTTCTTGTGTATTGTCCCTGCCCATTTCCATCACCCTCTCTCTTGAAAGAATTAGCAGAGCAATTGAAACTCTTGTAATAAATATGATTCAAACAGGGAGGGTGCTACATGGGCACACCTTTTCTGGAGGTTAATTTGGCAGTGTGTCAGAAGTTTTGAATACATTCATACCCTTTGATTCAGTAATTCTACTTCTAGGTATTTATCTCAAGGAAAGAAAGATCTGCATATAGATTTATGTACAAGGATGTTCATCACAGCATTATTTATAATAATGAAAAAGAGGAAATCAGCCTAAATGTCCCATAATGATTATATTATTATCTGTCCATATGGTGTCATAGTATACAGTTGTTAAAAATGATGTTTCTGAAGAATTTTTAATCGCATAGGAAATGCTAGCCATACAGTGTTATGTGAGGACAGGGTATAAATACAGTATGATCTCAAACATGTGGCATACATATCTTCATAAGAAAAAGACAGGAAGGAAATTCGATAAACCATTGTTGCTCTTTTAATGGCAAGATTATGGGTGATTTATATATTCTTCATACCTTTCCATATTTTTCAAATTGCTACAATTTTGAAAGGAATACTTTATAGGAAAAAATGTATTTTTTATGAAAAATGTAAGAACTGCTTTGGTGGTGTTTTAAAAAATGTTTGGATTTTTTCCTTAAGTATCACAATGCTCACTGTATGTAGACAATTTGGAAAAAGTAGAAAAATGTATCAAAGTCTCCAACAATTAAGTTGAATGAATAGAATAAAGAGAAATAAAGTTATTTTTGAAAACATGAAAGTATATTATTTTTTTGATTATAATAAAATGTCACTGAAAAATTTGGGTGAACAAAGTTGAGAAACATATTTTTTTTTTTTTTTTTAAAGATTTTATTTATTTTATTTTTTGCCCCCAAAGCCCCAGTAGATAGTTGTATGTCATAGCTGTACACCCTTCTAGTTGCTGTATGTGGGACTCGGCCTCAGGATGGACAGAGAAGTGGTGCCTCGATGCGCACCCGGGATCCGAACCCGGGCTGCCAGCATCGCAGCGCGCGCACTTAACCACCAAGCCACAGGGCCGGCCCGAGAAACATATTGAGAAAGTCACCCAACACCCAACCATCACCGTTGTATGTACCTCATCTTTTTTTTGGTGCAGGTCTATAATGCATATACATACATGCAAATTGTAATCATAACTGATTATGCTATTTTATGTCCTGATTTTTCTCTTGATATTAGATCATGAGCAGATAGACTGTATCATGAGATTTGTCTATGAGGCCATATCATAGATCCACATAGAGGTTAGTATATGGAACACTTGGAATGGCTTCTCCAGCCCCCTAGCTTACTTAAACATGGCTCAGCCTTCTCTGGGCACTTCTGATTGAGAAGGAATATAGGTCTGCTAAAGTGAATTGGCTAGCTGGTGCTGGGAGTACTTTTAATAGAAATGGAATGGGGTCCAGTGGAAGGGACCTTACAGTACTGAGCCTGTGTCCCTGGCCACATTAGCAAGAGACAGGGGCCATGAGAAATAAACATTGTATTTACTTACTAGGAGCTTTAGCATTCAAAATGCATTAACTAATAAAGTTTACCTTGGGAAAAAAGGACTGTTCCTACTTGGGCAGGATCCCCTAACTCCCTTTGAATGTTCACAGCCCCCAGTAACGGCTGCAGCTGGCGATTTTGTCATCCCAGGAGAGGTCTATTGATGTGCTGTCAGTTGATGAACGTTCATCAAGTACACGTCCTTTTAGTACATCATGCCCTAGCAGGCACTCTTAAGGAGTGAGATTATGCCAAGATAGAGGAAAGTGCCTGTTAAAAACTTGTACAGACTTTACCAAAAAAGTAAGACAGAGGGGGAGATAGTTATAAACCAGAGTTTCAGTCAAGTAAAATGCTTGCTTAATTTCCTTTTTTTCTTACATTTATAGATGCTTATGTTAGCTGTTCTTAATTAAATACTTGATCTTGGGCGAAAGAATGGATGGTATAATTCCTTGAGGTTTTTTTTAACAGTGTGAAAAGTATGATTTGTAGTGTTTACGAGGAAGCTTCTTTTCCTCAGGAATTTTGTTGATGTGGTAACTTCATGTTTGCATGCCACACCAGGGCTGTGAAATACAGCCTTTACAGTAAAGAGGAAATGAATCCTTATATGTAAAAGGCAGCTTCCTAATAAGATAAATACAAGGTAGTAATTTATAGCGCTAAGCAAATGGATTGAATAGAAGGGGCTTCCAGTCTCGGAAGGTCATGGGTTAATTCTAGAATGCATTCTAGCTCATTAATCAATAGGCAGTCGATTGTTTATAAAGGAGTAACTAATGGCATTTAATAGCAGAACTGGGGGCTTTTTGAGCTGTTTCAAGAATTTTGAATGTTTATTTGATGCAAGACAAGTGGCCGGGGGTAGAAGTCCCAAAAGTACATGGTGTTCTTCTTCTTTTTTTAAAAGACAGGATATTTACATAGAAAACTTTTATATGGAAAAGTTTTGCCTTTTCACTATGGTTTTTCCCATGTTAAACTGATGCTATTGACATTAAGAATAATCACATTTTAGAGCTGGAAAATACTTAAAATTCTCTAGCTCAACCCTTGTACTGAGCTGACTTCTGGCAAAGAAGGTAGTATGCAAATGAAGTACGTGGGGAGAGTTGGGGATTGATCTGCTGCTTAATTCTTAATTTTCCTTTGCCTAATCCTTCACCCTGATCCTATATACATGTGTGATGTGTATGCTCTTCTCTCTTTTAACATAATGTGAAATCTCTTCCCTAGGTTGAAGTTTCCTCACTCATGTTTTTCACTCAGTAGTCACTCCCACCCTCGTAGATGTCTGGCACATTTCACAGCCTTGGAAGCTAGAGCCATTAAGCATTTCCTTTGGCTAAATTGTTCCCAGTTTTATAAGGCCTTGGGTCTTCTTAACCAAGCTCCAGCAGCTTTGGCTTAATGTTCCCCCAGATGGATAATATTTGACTCTGCCAGGAAAAATAAAAACCAGATTAAAAGAGTTTTTAAATGATTGTAGATGTAAAGAAACCTTATGAAGAAACTCTAAAGGTGACAATAACATCACCTCACATATTACGACTAGTTTTCATTTATTGAGCATCTATTATGTGCCAGGCATTATCCATATGAGGTGAGTAGTAATAGCCCCATTTTATGGATGAGACAACAGAGGCTCAGCGGGGTTAGATCTTTTGTCCAATCAAGGTCATATAGCTCATAAATGAGATAGCCTATGCTTTTCCCACTGTGTCATGCTGCTTTAGATAAGTAGCATGTCACAGTGTTTATTTCCATTCCTATGTTAAGTGGTCATTCATGACCCCTAGGAGTAGCAGTTGCTTGATCCTTAGAACATAAATACTTAAGCCTCCAAAGTGAAAATTGAAGGAGAAATAAACCCTGATCACAGACACCATATTTCAAATGCTTGTAAGCTATCTCCTTTCTGACTCTCTTTCAGACACCAGTGGCGTCACTTAAAACAGACTCCCTGAGCAGCATTTTTCATGAACACAAGCAGTTGCTGCAAGGAAGATCTAATTTCCAATTAGCTCAGCTTCTGATCATTGTGGAACTCTGGTTTACATTGCTCCTGGCTGGTTCTCTCTTGGCCACCAAGTGTATCATAATTGGCTTCAGGCATAATGATTATGAAGGGATGATTGCTAGGTGTCTCAACCTACACAGTTCTTCTTCAGCAGTTAAGATCTGACCTTGATCCTTAATTCTGAATAATGAGGAAAAAAAGTGGAGATGAGTGTTGAGTGATTAATGAAGTTGCTGTTGATGGCTGTGGACCAGGACCTGAATGTCTAACTTGTGTTCTATTCCTCATTGTAGAAGGAAATGTCATAGGAAGAAAAGGGGGAGTGGGGATGTGAAAGAATTATACAAGAACATATGAGAGTGGCTAGTTTGATAGGAGGAACAGATGCAAGAGGTTTTTTTTTCCTTTTTTCCTTACAGCAAATTATTATGCTTTGGTTGATATTGTACTCAATTGGTATGGAGTTTAGAATTTAAATTATGTCTGCCATCCTTAGAGGGTCTCTTTGAGGCAGAAAGCTTAGGTAGAATAATCCCATTTAACAGGGCCAATAAGACTAAGTATAAGGAGAAATGAGTTTGGATCCTTTGGATCCCTTGACATTTGTTCTGTTGACTTCCATAGATGAATATTTAAAAACTTTCTGTATAAAATGAAGGATTAGGGATTTTATAGATGCTTTAAAAATCTCTGGTGCACTCATAAAACCATGTGTGGAGAGTGGAAGTACAGTAAAGGTGAATTAGAGGGAGGAAATTTGTCTTTCTAGAAATTTTCGTTACAGTCTGATTGGGCAGGAAGGTTAAGATACATGGTAAAACTCTGTGCTTTGATTTGAGTCCATAATAGCCACTCAGTGCATACTTGTCAAATTGCAAAGCAATTTGGAGAGATTAAATTATCAGATTTTACCTTGTTATATCTGATATATAGAAATATATATCAGATGTTATATATTTATATATATATATATGTTATATATATATTATATATATATAGATGTTATATCTATATATATAGAAATTCTATATATTTATAGAATTTCTGTATATAGCCCACTCAAACCATCTTTATATTTGCAACTTATATGGCCATACTAAAGAGTCTTTAAAAATGTGAAGGACAAGAAAACAATTTTCTGAATGATTAAATGAATTAGAATTTAGTACGTATATAGCACCATGCTCTTAAAGTATAAACTAATGTGAAACACACACACACACACACACACACACACACACACACACACACACACACACACAGTCTCCCTAGACAGAATTTGATCATGAGAAACAAAGTAAGGTTCATAGTGGTGTTAGACAGAGGGCATGTTGGTTAGAAATCAGTCTTCCTCTTCATTAGATCATTTCACTTGTACTCCAAAGTAGCTACATTATAGACAAGCTACATCAACCCGTAGGCTCTTGACATGAATGAGGAACTCTAAGAATGTTTTATTTTTTCCATAAAATCTCCAGTGTCCTATCATTTCTTTGACCTGGAGCACTTCAAAGCCTAAAAGGATGAACTCTGATATTTTATCAAAGTTTTAAATTAAAACTGAGCTTGCGATGCCACTCTGCCCCCACCCTTAGAGACAGCACAACTGTAGGTGCCATTCATTAGAAATGCAAGTGAGTCTTCAGAGTTACCTATTAAATGAATCATGAAAGCACAAGTCAAATAATTCTCAACATCCCGTTTCTAAACTAAATGATGTGTGCCAATTTTATGACCGATATAATAAAAATGCAATGTTGGGAAGGACCTATGGTTGCCTTTGGAATCTGGTCTTTTGGATTGTGAAATATTAATAGCACTGGATTGACACAAGGCTTGCATATTGATCTCAATGACCAGGCTTTATTTTTCCAATATGTGAGAGCTAAGTGTAAAACACACTGGATATGTAATAACACAACTCAGTGTGCCTTCTTTTATGTCCCCGATGAGCCAGCACTACTTGGCAAGGATGCTAGTGATTCAGGCAAGGTTCGGGAAGTGGACCAGATGATGTTTGAGGTCTCTTCTCACCCTAAAACTCCTCAACTTTGAATTCTAGAAAAGTGCTGCCTGCATCTTGACACTTAGTTGAGAGACACTTCCACACAAGAATATTTGTCCCCAAAACATCATAAAGAAATCACACCCAAGAATGCAACAAAAATTTTTAAAAACCCAATTCATTGGAAAGACTTTTTCCCCTAATTAAAACATTAATGCTTACCCTGAATGCTTCACATTCAACACAGTCCCTGAGTGGTAGTGATTGATAGTGAGAGGTAAAATGGTTCGAGAAGTTTCATTGGCTAGGGCAGTGGTTCTCAAACTTGAGTGTTCAGCAGAGTCTCAGATGGCTTGGCGCCAACCCTAGGGTTTCTGATCCAGTAGGTTTAGGGTGGGACCCAAGAACTTGATTTCTCACAAGTGACCTGGTGATGCTGATGCATGCCTGTCCTGGGGCCACACTTGAGAACCACTTGGAATTTTGGAGAGAATCAGAGGCCTTTACAGGTACCTGATTGCAGTAACACTTTTCATATGGTTCCTCTAGCTCCTTGTGTACTTGCTGGCCTTCTCTCAGGGAGAGAACTTGGGTAAAAATTCTGGGCTCTGCACAAGGACTTGACTTGCATGTTTATTGACTCTTCAGAGGGAATCCATTTCCCTTTCTCTGTCTTACGAAAGCCCAGGAAATATAAAAGGCAAGTGGTAGTAGAAAGAAAATCTAGATAAAAGCGAAAGGAGAGAGCCCCCACCCCCAGGATGCGTGCGCGCGCGCGCGCACACTCACACACACACACACACACACACACACAATTTGAAAAGCTGGAACCCAGAAGACTGTGGACTTTAGCCCCAAGCCTCAAGAAACCGTGTGGTGATGAGTTAGGGCACAGGTATGGAATCTTTGGAAAGTCGCACATATTCCCTCCAAAAGGCTTTAGTGTTTTCAGTCCAGGTTTTGAAAAGCTATTTGAAATGAGTTTTCAGCCTCTGATTTGTCCACCCGACATGAGAAGAGAATGGTTTTGTAGGGCTATTGCGTATTGATGAGCTTGCTCATGTTCTTCTGGCTTTGAAGGAGGTATCATATTTTCTTTTCTGCTCCATGTTCCCTTGGAGGCAGTTTCTTATTTGATGTGGTCTTATGTTTTGCTTTGGTATTTATTATATTTCCTGCTTATAAATTTGATGTCATGAAGTGTTTATTTTTATACCACACATAGATTCTTTAAGAATGATTAATTTTACAGATATATTGTTAGCTCATTAAACTGCCTGAGAAAACCTTCAGGAGAAACTAATTTGCCATTTGTACTTAAGAGAGTAAAATCTTTAACACTTAGGCTGTGGGTATATGTGGGTATATGGGTATATGTCCAAAAAGTAAATCTGAAATAACCGGGTATTCTTATATATTGTTTTCAGTTGTTTTTCTATGTTGTCTTATAAATATACCAAATCTATGGTTGAGTCTGTTATGTATTTCATTTCTCTCTCTCTCTCTCAAGTAACACTGGAAAGAATCTCATGTTACTGTATGAATCCTTTAGGAACCTGAGGTCAACTTGGATACCCCAGTTTGTACTAGTGTCGTGGGGAACACCTGAGAACTTATTTTCAGAAAACTTATGTGCTTGCTTCTTGGGTGTTTCATTATGTTTCTTGGCCTCAAGCATTTCCCAGGCAGTTTTCTTGCATGTCATGTAGATGTAATGAGGAGAAAAGAAAAAAAAAATGTGTCCAAGTAAAACAACACCTTTTGAAAATACCTGTCCTGGTGTCAAGTTACAATTAGGAGACATTATTAACTTGGGTTTAGATTCTTGCAGTAAAAAGTTCTGGGAAACCTCATGTTTTAGACGTCTTGTACCCGTTTTTATCCATTTCTTCTGTATTTACCTTGTGACTGAGCGAGAGAGAGCGAGACTGTGTGTTTTATATTGACTCCTGAGAAGCTGTTGATTTAAAATCTCTTTTTTTCCCCCCTCTTAGGCGTAGACACATGTGTAAGTGACTTTGTGACATAGGTTTCTTTTCATTGACAAATGATTGGTGATGCCAGATTCCCCAAAAGAAATCTACCCTATATACAAGCATGTTTTCCAATTTAATTTCATGATTTTTTTTGTTTGTTTTCAAATTTACCTGAAAAGCACTGTTATTTAATTACTGAAAACTTTTTCTTTCTTTTTTTATTTTGTTTTTAGAATTCTTCAAAGAACTACTTGAAAATGCAGAGAAATCTCTGAATGACATGTTTGTGAAGACATATGGCCGCTTATACATGCAAAATTCTGAGCTATTTAAAGATCTCTTCGTAGAGTTGAAGCGCTACTATGTGATGGGAAATGTGAACCTGGAAGAAATGCTCAATGACTTCTGGGCTCGCCTTCTGGAGCGGATGTTCCGCCTGGTGAACTCCCAGTACCACTTTACAGATGAGTATCTGGAATGCGTGAGCAAGTATACCGAGCAGCTGAAGCCCTTTGGAGATGTCCCTCGAAAATTGAAGCTGCAGGTCACTCGGGCATTTGTAGCAGCCCGTACTTTTGCTCAAGGCTTAGCAGTTGCGAGAGATGTAGTGAGCAAAGTCTCCGTGGTAAGTGCTGTTTGCATTCTGTGTTTTTGTTTTGTTTTTCTTCGTTTTAAAAGAAAATTTGGGAGAGGTAAAAAAAAATAAATCAGTAGAATTCTATTGGCTCAATAACAATCGTCTCTTCTTTCTCTTCTGTTCTGTTCTCCTCTTTCTCTTGCATCTTCTTGCTCACACTTTGTCCTGATACATGTACAGTATGTGGTTATAAACAATACTATGATGAACATCTTCATATATCATTCTTCTTTTCAGTGGTTTCCTTGATAGCTATTCTTAAAAGTGGGATATATGTTCACTTTGGAATCTTAATTTTAAAAATGGGTTTAATACCTCCATACTCTTTTTCAGCTCCTATTTTACTTCCCCTCCAGAGAAAGAAACATACACACACAGACTCCACATTTGGTTGTTTTGAGTGACTATGTTTGAGCCTACTAGTTATAGACTGGAAAAGTATTTAACATCCATTACAGTATCTTTCCTCGTTATAAGTTGTACTCAGAGCTCTTTAGAAGACAGCTTTCTATGATGATTAATGTGGACCACCTGCTCTTGACTTAGGCCTTTGTTTATAGAATTACCAGTAGAGAGAGTGAAACTGTAGTGTACGGGCAAAAGCAGATGAAATGAGCAACACTGTCCTCATTTGTAAATTAAAGGAATTGGACTAGACCAGTATTTTTGCAGACTATGTTCTTTAGAGCCAGCTGAGGAGGTACTTTAGGGCCTTCTTCGGGAGACGCAAGGGAGACGCAGGGGTCTTCTAGTGGGTGAGACTCAGCATCTGTGCCTTTACCTCCTGGCTGTGCCAGAGAAGCAGTGCTTTCCTCAGTTTTGTGTAGTGGGGTCTTGAGCAAGATTTCAAGGGGGAAAAGCTTCTATGGCTCCTTCACCACCAACCCCCCTTAAAAAATGAAATTTGGGGCCGACCCGGTGGCGCAAGTGGTTAAGTGCGCACACCCCGCTGCGGCAGCCCGGGGTTCGCTGGTTCGGATCCCGGGCGTGCACCGAGGCACCACTTGTTAAGCCATGCTGTGGCTGCATCCCATATAAAGTAGAGGAAGATGGGTACGGATGTTAGCCCAGGGCCAGTCTTCCTCAGCAAAAAAGAGGAGCATTGGCATCGGTTGTTAGCTCAGGACTGGTCTTCCTCACAAAAAAAAAAAAATGAAATTTGAAGACCTTTCCACCTCTATCCTTCCATGACTTGATACCAGTGAAGAAATAGAATAGTTTGGGACAAAGACTGATCTTAGAGTTGTTACCTTGAAGCCTTCAAAGGAAAAGCCAAATTTTAGTCCATTGCTAGAAATTCTGGAGACATAAGGACAGCAGATTCTACTTCGGCCATTTGGTTGGTTTGAGGACTGAAAGAGTGGTCAAAGTAAAAACTGGACAGTGATACAAACACTAAAATATCAATCAGATTGCCTATCAGAGAGTTCATTTAGAGTTAGGGTGACCATATAATTTATTGTCCAAACTTAGATGCTTATTGTCCAAACCAGGAGGTGCTTATTAACAATCATACCCAAACAACATGTGTCATTAATTTTTAATAAGCAACTAGGACTGTGCTGGACAGACTGGGGTTCATGGTCACCATAGTTAGAGAGAAAACTTACATTCACCAGAGTGAAGATAAAGATTCTAAAGAATTGTGTATTATAAAAATTAGGTGCTTGTAGAATATTTCATATTAGAATTGGGTGATATAAGGATTAGTTGATTGGTTGCATTCATTATTACAGTTTTGTTTGTTCTCTCTCTCATCTCCAGGCCATAAACTGTCAGGAGAGAATTCTTCCCGGCATGTTTTTGTTCACTTCTTTTCCTCCTGATATTTTCATTGCAAATTGCAAAAATTTGTTGGGGCATATGAGGGTGGGTAGGAGCAAGTGGGGCGATGATGCTTATAATTAAAGGAATAATCTGATTCCTGAACTTCTGCCAACCTCAGCAACTATTATTAATCTTGGAGACGCTCATGTCAGAGTCCCTAAACAATGCACAGTTAATCCAGATCAAAGTTATTTACATTGTAGTTCGCCCAACACATTTGCCCTCCTTCCACAAGTCCTTGTGTTTATCCTAATCTGAATAGGCAGAAAGGCACTGCTGTGTGGTTTGAATGTATCTGTGTGTGTGCATGTATGTGCTGAAGAGGAAGGCAAGGAGTAGAAAACCTTTTGCAAGTGTTTGAAAAGTGGTTTCTTTCCATTAATCATCCCCCCTTCTTTTGAATGGATTCTTGGGAGGAAGGACCAGGCTGACAAAAGCCTTCCTTGGTATTAGCCTCACTTTGCCAGATTGGAGCCCTTAGAGAACTGAGATTCCAGAACCCCCAGCTTAGAGTGGAGGGCAGTGGATGAAACAAGGAAGTGGTTTAGAGACAATTCATTGGAGGTTAGAAGATTGAGGGCTAGAAGGCTTACCATGATCCACATCACCCTCCCTCCCAGGGTAGGGAGAAGTAAGCAAGTGTGGCTTCCCTATGTTGCATTCTTCTTGACATGGTTCTCAGAATTAACTATAGGAAATCAATAAGATTGACTTTTATGTTTAAGATTCACACACCCTGACCTATGCAATAAAGAGTATGTGACCCAAAATGAAATAGTCACAATCAATTTCTGATGTTGCTTTTGGTATGAATTTTTTTTCAAAGCAAGAAAGAGATTTCCTGTGTACCTTAGTATTGTTAAGTTGTTTGAGTACTTTCTAAATATAACCCTAAAATTTTTTTAGAATCGATCTCTGTTCTTTATTCATTGTATTCTCATATCTACCTAAGAGATATTTGCATAGTTATGAGAACACAATGAATACAAGCTATAGGGTTTCATTTACTTTGAGTGCCAATTGTTTAGTTGAAAATATTGTTTTATAACTACTTTTAAAAATGTTGTGTTTATAATTGGCAAGTTTTTAAAATAATGTTTTACTTCACTGCTGAGCTTCTTCCAGACTTAAGGATTGACTTGAAATCAAACCCTTCAATGAAGTCGGATTATATTATCTAAATTACATAGGAAGATACTCAGGCATCAAATCAGTTTCTAAAAGAAAAACGAAGTTGGATTATATTATCTAAATTACATAGGCAGATACTCAGGCATCAAATCAGTTTCTAAAAGAAAAACGAAGTCGGATTATATTATCTAAATTACATAGGAAGATACTCAGGCATCAAATCAGTTTCTAAAAGTGCTAAAACACAGATTATGTAAAAATCTATCATCTATGTAATGTTTCTCTTTAGAAGCACGCAAGGAATACTTGCACATTTGAGGAAATATTCGTTACCTTAATTTTGGGAGTAAAACTACCAGTTAAACAGATTTTAAATTTAAGGTACAGTGTCTGGGGAAGACAATAAATGATCTGTCTATTAAAAACATATTTCAGATTGAACATGTTAAAAAATCTACATTTGATTAATAGAATAAGGAAGCTTCTCTACCAGTTTGGGTACCCAAGCAATGTTCCTTCATATGGATTCCCACCCTGCCAACCGCTGTCCAAGTGCAGTTTACACGTGGGACTAGAGCAACCCACGAAATAAAAATTCCTTCTTTTGATGTCCAGTAGAATTAATTACCTTGGGCCTGAACGAGACCTTTCAGAGTGGAGAATATATTTCCTAATTAAAGAGAGCCACCTGACTCACTTCATCTACAAAGAGGTCTTTAAAGTCAGATATGAAAAGCATCATGGTCTTGGAGCTAGTTCTTGCATACTTAACTCAGAGATGTTCCCACTTTCTCTTCATGGGCGGATGCCTTGCTTTTCCAGTTTACTTTTGCAACTAAAGGGATGTGGTTGTACGTTGAGCAATGGTTTGATTTTCACTAAGCCTTTTAAAGGCCATTAACACCAGCAAGCTTAACTTACTTCAAGAGAAAGTCACTTCTTAGTTGAAGTATACTTGCCTTGCTTCAGTTTTTCTGGCCCCAAGCATCCAGTGATTTCAGCTTATTCCATTGAGCTTTACAATTCAAACTTCAGAAAAGTCCTTTAATTAGTAACAGATGGCTCAAGAATACCCTGGTGCTATACATCTTTGTATTACTTATTCCATCTTTACTTGTCACGGTTCATGATACATTTCTTATTTACCTGCTTGTAGCAGCAGTTTTGCCTGGAAGGGTGAAGTTGTGGTCTTTCAGAAATGCACAAGTGGTTACATGCACCATGAAAATTAATAGCTCCTATGCCAAAGAGAGTTGCATTCTCATGGTTTCAATTAACACTGACATTATGGAACTATGTCTATACCCCGACTCCAAACTACAGAAACTATAATTAGAAATCGGTGCCTTACCATTGCGATGTCTAAATGACTGTCCTGCCTTGAAAACAGTTTCCATTGCTACCCTTCATTTCTGTCTATTCACAATGCCCCAACACCTACAAGAGTACTACACAAATTATTTTGCCATTTCCCTCAATCAGTATAAATGTAAACTTAAAAATGGTCAATATGGAAAGCTTTTAAGAAGCAAAATGTAGACATTTATTCAACCCTTAATATTGTTTTTCACTCACAACCTTAAAGACTAGAATTGCAAAGAAGATGATGGGACTCTAGGTATAGTGGAGGCAGAGATGGGGATGGTAGGAGTGTGGGAAGTGTCAAGGACTGAATAAATTGAGATCACATACTCTCAAAACAAAAATAGAGCCCTCTACAAGGGGGTTAATACAATGATTCTTTGACTTACAGGTCATAACTGAGTCTAATAATTTAAAACAAAACAAAACATACTTTCAAGTATTTATGCAGCTTCAATTTTATCTACAATGTATCTACAACTATTCCTCAATGAATCCTAGTTTATTCCATATATTTCGTTATGACTTTAAAAGTCTATCATCAGGGAAATAGTTAGGAACGTCTCATCCTCCTTTCTTCTGTATGTGTGCATTGAATTCAAGACGAGTTCAAGGAAGCTGTTTAATAAACTCATCACATCTCACGGCATGTTTAGCTTCCCTATCTCTTTCTTTTACCATAATTTTGGGAAATATTTCCTGTTATTTTTATTGGGTGCTTATGTTACCAAACAACAGATAAAATCGAGACCTTTTCTGTTTGTTTGGTACTATTGGCTGTGCAGAAAAAAAATGTTGCTGCGAATGTACGTTAGGAACTGGAATAAACTAAAAGGAAATGTGTTTCTAACTTCAGTGCAGCATGTTGACTGCCATCTCTGTGTAATGTGGCTTAAGGCTCATTCTGAATTACTGAAATCAAATCCAGGCTGCATGAAGAGTTCTGCTCCAGCATTTTTCTTTTTTTAGGGTGCTTGCAGTAGTTTTTAATGTGGTGTTTGGAAAAAGCAGGTTATTTGGTAGAAAATCTCAATCTATATTAAGAGTCTTTGCAGAGAAGGAGACTTTTCTGCAAAGGCTTTTTATAGCAGAAATGGCATGCAGATGTAATGTATATCATGAGGAAGGCAGGAATGAGTATTTTTAAAAGAGTCTTTATAAATTAAAGAGGAAATGAGGATTCTTCCAACCACTGACTTTTACCATGAAACATAGACTAGCTCCTAAAATCTAAATTCTAAGGCGCTCCCTAGAGTTACCTTAACATTTACAAAGACCTTGGTCAGTCTTGAAGGATTTTATAAGACTTGGAAATTGGCTATTAATGTACTGTCGTTATGGATCAATAACTCAGGTTGATTTTGATTTGAGTTAATAGAGAGGTATTGAGTCTAGATGATGTTCCCTTTCTATCATACTGGCCCCCAAAAGTAAACAAACCACTTCATTATTACATAAATAATGTCAAAACCTTTTTCTTGGGCCGGCCCCGTGGCTTAGCGGTTAAGTGCGTGCGCTGCGATGCAGGCTGCCCGGGTTCGGATCCCAGGCGCACACAGACGCACTGCTTCTCCAGCCATGCTGAGGCCGCGTCCCACATACAACAACTAGAAGAATGTGCAACTATGACTTACAACTATCGCTTGGGGCTTTAGGGGAAAAATAAATAAATTAAAAAAAATTTAAAAAAAAAAACCTTTTTCTTATATAAATAATGTGAACACAAGGTGTTCCAGTAGAAATTGATAATCTCTGCTGCCTTTAGCTGTAGTTCTTTCAAAATGTTAAAATTTTGGTAAAATACTTATTGTTTTCTGTTTTGTTCAAGTGAACTCTTTTCTCTCCATGTCCAGCAGTGTTTAATTGAACCTTTGAATTCTTTGTGAGCAGAGGCTGGTGAGTGATATATGTATTTCTCACCCCTATAGCATCTTGAACTGTTCTAAGGATATAGCGTTGGCTGAATAGTCATTGTTTATTAAACAATATGTCGTCTCATCCAAGTGTCTAGTCAAATATGGTTCCATGTAGAACAGTTGCATCCTATCTTGCCCTCCAACATAAAAACTGGTTAATTTGGTAAGTAAATTTGAAAACTGCTAATTCTCACTAGAGAACATCCAGCCCCATCGCTGAGTGTTCACTGTGTATGGATACCTTGGACTAGGTCTGGGAGCTCTGGAGAAGGACCATCCTCATGTGCTGCCCTCAAGGTTCCTACAGTCTATTAACACATCAAGGAAGTCAAGTGTACCTTCTCTAGAAGCAAACTGCGTGATTCAAATCTTGGCCATTTACTGGAACATCTTGTGTGAATCCTTTAATCTCATTGGCCCTTTGCTTCTCATCTGTGAAATGAAATGATAATACTCATCTCATATGATTATTTTGAGGCTTAAATGAGTTAATACATGTACTTAGAACAGAGCCTGGCACATAGTACTCTATATCATAGAAATCAATAGAATCCAATAAAAGCTATCAGTAGAAAAGTAATTCTGACATAGAACAAAATATTTTTCTCTTGAATCTCGACATCAAGACCTTCATGATCATGAAACCATAGAAACTAAATAAGCATTTTCTTTGAGACCATTAATCCATTCTTTGTGTTAGTGGTTCAAAGGGGAAAGGGAGGAGTGTACAGTTTTCCTTTTCCTCTTCTCTCTCAGAATCATTTTGAGAATTAACTATTTAATCTCTAAGAGATGTCTGAAAAATGTGACTTGTATAAAAGCAATCATAACCCTCATTGCAACTACTACCTCAGCCCCAGGGATTCCGGAAGTCACTGATATCTGGGCTCAATGATCCTTCTAACCAGAAGGAAAACACATCAATGTTAGTCAAGAGCTGTGACCCAAAGAAACAATCAGATTGATCATTATAAGTGGCATGCCATACCATAGAGAATCAATACATGCCTGAGGATTAGAGGAATACCTTGGAGTATGGTTACCCCTTATGTTAATCCCCATGTGGCGGCATCTACCACTTGGTCTTGGGTCTTCTGGAGTAAATCTACTTCAGTAAATAAACTTTTGGGGGACTCAAGAGAAGTAATTGATTTTGAGTGTTACAAGAGAGTAGAATGTGAATGAACTTGAATTTCTTTTCAAAATTAGTAAATCCGCAGAACAAAGTATGACTTAGTCCACTATTACATTTGCTTAGGGGTGAAAGGTTTGCCCCTGGTATGGTGGCGAGGCCATTGAAAGCTTGTGAAGGATCACTCACCAGGGCCAGATATATCACGACAACATGACAGCAAGAGCCACGACTAGATCAAGCAGATGCTAGGCTTTCACCAGAAACTCCACAAGAGAGTTCAAATTGAAGTACTACATGCTGTTTGGCTTTTTCTTCCCAGTGGCAATGGTACCCCATTGGCTCTTTTACTGACTTACATGGCTTCTTACCAAGAACCCCTTGAAGATTCCAAAAGAGAGGCAGCCATTTTGTTTATCCACTGGGGTAGTCCAAAGTGAGAAGCTAGAGCTGGTCCTTGGCACTCTGGATTCACCATCCTGAGCGTGGTCAGGTCGGAGACCCAAAACCTGGGGAGTGGTCACATTATTGGCACTTCCTCTGGGGGAATGAGCATTGTTTCTTTAGGTTGCATGACTGTTTTAAAACCCCTCTTTATACTAGGGCCTCATCCCACACAAGGGGTTTGTTTCAGGTTCTGAATTCCCTTCATGTGTGGTGGTCTGATTAGTGGTTGTGAGACGAAAGACAGATTTTCTCTAACTTTAGTGTTTCATACGTCCTTTCTCATCCCAGTTTTCTTATAATTTCCCCATGTCTCTTCTCAGTTCTGGTACTATTTAGTGTTTCCCTAGCATGTTATAACCGAGTTCCTTGTGATCATTTTTAGTAGTTAAACAACAAATCATATGCAGAGCCTGAGCCAGTACTTAGCCAAAGAATGAAATGGAAAAAACTCCGCCAAACCCAGCTTCATAATCTTCCTTTAATAAACTACTGTGTCATTTAGTTTGGTCTCTGTTTTTAAAATTTGAGCCTCCATCAACTTATTTTAAGACGGTACTACCATGTCTACTGCATAAATGATTTGACTTAAAATTGAATTAAGACTACAGTGGACCACTTCCTAGAGTTAAAAAAGAAAAGGAATAGGAAAGGACTTTAAAAAAAAATGTTTCTCAAATATAACTACTGAGTTTAAAATTTTTGCTTTCTTACTAAAGGCCTCTATACCGTTTTGGAATTTCTTTGTGTTTTCTAGAACAGGTTCCATATTCTAACATGGAAATTTCTCCTTTCCTTGCTACCTAATCACATACATTCTAGAATAATCCCTGGCACATAGTAGGTGCTCAGTAACTATTGATATTTTAGCATTCTACATTGCTTCTTACTAGGGCATTGTTTCTTCTTAAGCATAATATTCAACAAATGCCACTTCTATTCCATGATTTTTCATAGGCATTTGCATAATAACTCTTTACCTCCCTAAAATCCAGCCATTTAGCAGTCTCACCAATGTGGAACCTAACTAAAAATGAAAAAGAAAACGACCAATGCCTACGATTAGAGTTTCATGTATTCTGTTTAAGAAGGCAGGGAAACACGATATATCTGGGAAATCTTTTCATCACAATGTTTGATAAGGTACAGTACTAGAATCAAATGTAACAGGGTGACTGTCAGCAAGTCGATTAATCTCTTTCGCTTTGGTTGTCTTATCTCTTAAATGTGAAGGCTGTACTCAGTGATCTCTAAGGCCCCTCCCAACTCAAAGACTTCCATGATCCTATAATTCTCTGGCCACCTCCTCTCTCTAGTCCTGTTTGCTCATCTGTAAAATGAGAGGGTGGACAAGTATCAAAGTCCTAACCATCTGTGAGTTCAAAGGAATGCACTTTGAGCTATCCAGAAAATCTAGCTATCCAAAATGGTCATTCCTCCAGGGTATTGGTTAGCCAAGATATCACTGTACATTTATACATAGTTAAAAGGACGAATTTGGTGCCTAGGAAAACATTTGGGACTGGTTAAAGGTGTGGAAAAGTCCTAATTCTTCATAGGGAATGTTGACTTTAGTGTATACAATTACCATCTTGTTGTTGGATGTTCCCCCTCCCCCCCCTTTTAGGCTAGGGTTCTGTTTGAGATAAGAGGGTGTGTGTGTGTGTGTGTGTGTGTGTGTGTGGTGTGTACATCAGATCGGAGCCTAATACTGTTAAGTTTTTCTCCTGACAAAACTAATCCCCTGTTCCTGTTCCAAAGGGTACTGTTGGTAAGTGGTATTCAAAGTCACACTCCAGAGCAGGTGCCCTGCTGGACTGCCCTGCACCTCAGCATCTGTTCCCTGCCGTGGTATCTGCTTTCAAAAGTCTCTGTTTGCAGAACTGGTTGGTAGTGATAGAGAGGAATGCACTAATCCTCTGATATTGACTCCAAAAGAGGAGGGTGGGGCAGAGAGATTGGGAAGACAGGAACTGTTGATTAGCTACCAGCATGTGACACCTAGCCATGATCCTTTCTAAGCATTGATGGAAATGAGTGGCAGGATGGAATCAGCTCTTCTGTGCCGCAAAGAGTTTCACCTCATAGAAGTTGAAAGATGAAACCAAGCCTCATTTCTCTGCCGAGGACAGCCAGCGCAGTCTGAATTCAATACTGCTCTCATCCTTGTCACTTCTCTTCCTCATGAACTTTTAGTAGCCCCCTGTGTCCCGCCACATGGTGTCTTGGTTTCTGCCTGGTGTCTAAGCCCCTTTAAATTCTGGCCACACACACACTCCTATGCATCCAACCTTATTTCCCACAATTCCTCGACCCCATTCTAAGATGCCATGATATGCTCAGTGCATTCTCTTACAGTTTTTGTTCATTTCATTCTCCCTAACTGGGATGTTCTGCCTTCATTTAACCACTTAAATCCAATCTCTTCTTCAAAATTTAACCGAAGTCTCCCCTCTTCCATCAAGTGTTCCCTGACCATTCCATGCTTTACTGCTCCTAAGCCTTGGAAGGTCTTCACATAACCCTAAATTTAAATTTATTCATATTCTTTCCTGTAGATTGCACCAATTTTCCCTTCTGCACTGCTATTGGCACAGAATGGAGTACACACTAGGTACTTTTCTTTTCTTTTTTTTTTTTGTGAGGAAGATCAGCCCTGAGCTAACATCCGTGCCAATCCTCCTCTTTTTGCTGAGGAAGACTGGCCCTGGGCTAACATCTGTGCCCATCGTCCTCCACTTCATATGGGACACCGCCACAGCATGGCCTGACAAGCGGTGCATCGGTGCGCGCCAGGGATCCAAACCCGGGCCACCAGCGGCGGAGTGCACGCACTTAACGGCTACGCCACCGGGCGGGCCCCCGCCCAGGTACCCTTCTAAACTGTGAATGGAGGGTGAAGTTTCAAAGGGCAGTCTTGTAGTCAATGTGTTTGAAAAGAAGATGTACTAGTGTTCCAGTCTGGCAAAGACAAACACAGTGATGGTAGAAGCCATAGCAGGCCATGTGTGATGGGCAAGTCAAGGTAGCCTCTGCTACTGTGTCTCATGGCTAATCCAGGAAATTTATTTGTGAAAGGACTTTGAAATAATTGAGCCGTTTAAAATGAGTGAGAGTGAAAGTGTGTGAGACAGAGATTGAGAGACGGGGTGGGGGATGGAGGAAGAATGGGAGTTTATAGGGTGGGAGATACGTGCAACTTGGTTATTTAAGGTCATGCAGTGTTCATCCCTGTCCCCCACCCCTTCTTCTCAGCACACACCCTTCCTTTATCTAATCTTATCGAATTCACCTCTTCAGGAAGTCGGCCAGGCCTGCTAAATGTGATCTCGTCACAACTCATTCTTAAGTTAAATTCATGGCCAAGCCTTCAACGTCAACTTGATAGACTTGTTTCTGGGTCTATCTTCACCGTACCATTATCTTTTTCTTCTCCCAATCAGGTAAATCCCACAGCGCAGTGTACCCACGCCCTGTTGAAGATGATCTACTGCTCCCACTGCCAGGGGCTCGTGACTGTGAAGCCATGTTACAACTACTGCTCGAACATCATGAGAGGCTGTTTGGCCAACCAAGGGGATCTCGATTTTGAGTGGAACAATTTCATAGGTGAGTAAGCAATTATGTATTTGTGTCACTGGAGCTAGCTCCGCTTCCAGCCACAAGGAATGGTGTAATTGTCAGCTATGAGATTTCTGTTCGTTGTTTAGTGTTTGCCAGAGTTCTAACTGTACTCAGAGTTCAGGCCATTTTATAAGTAAATGTTCCCTTGAACTAATGGCAGCATTTCTGAAGACATTAGACACAGTGAATACCAAGTTTTAGTAAGAAGAAAGTGACTTTTTGATATTTCTCCCCTAAAGGTCAGCTTTAGTTATGCATCATAGGCTTGTATCTGTGTCAATGCTGGAGTACAGCCCTCACTGAGTTGTGAAAGTGGCTTTTAAAATGTTACATGTGTTACACTGCAACCTGATCTTCTGCAAACTGGCTGAATACTCGCTGGATATCTGGATCAGGTGAAATCTGATTGTGGAAAATTAGGGATTCTGTTTCTGTGGAGGATTGAACAATAACAGACTACTCTAGTAAGAATAGAAGGACTTTTGTCCTGATAATTTTAGAGATAAGTGTTCTCGCGTATACCTTCAATGTAGAAAACCATTACTGGAACCCAGACAGCAACGTGAGTGAAGTGACCAGTTTCTGAGAGGGTTAATTATGATTTTGTGGGACAAGACAAATTATGGATAATTTAAATGTCCAATGATCAACTCCTTTGATGTCTCCTTAATGCATATGTTAGTCCTGAAACATCAGTGACAGTGTTAGATCTCCTGATGCTGAGTGCTAGCGGGGCCACGCACACATAACAACAGCTCACAAAAACAAACTCAGATTTTTTTACTATCCCCCACTCACATTTGCATAATTGCAGAATTTGAGTGTCTTTATAATATAAGCACCTGTTTTTCAGTTATTCGTTTGCATCATGGGAACATGTATGCAATTTGCTGGCTTTTTTTTTGATTGGGGGATTGGAGTTGGGGAATGCTTTTTAGTCTGCATGAGAGCTAATTACCGTATTAACTCTGTTTGAAAGTGCATCAATAAATTGGCTCCAACAGATTCTTGAGAACACTGACACAGGAAGAAAAAAAGATGTGAATATTAAGCACCTCAGCACAATTGTAGCCTAAATGGCTCAAAGCTAGAAGACCTGAAAAAATCTTCTAAACACAGAAAAGCAGAATCCCATGGAAGGGAAGGCGTAAGAAGAGCAAAGACACACACGCGCAAATGGCACATCATGCCCAGAATGAAGCCATGGGAGAAATTGTTGCTTTAAAATATTTCCCATGGAAATAAAAGCTCATGGCATTTTGAGATCTAAAGTTGATGTTTTTTCTTTCTCTCTTTTTTTAATCCCACTCTCAACCCGACACCCAAATGTCAAGTTTGTAATTCACTTTTGCTAAATTCATTTAAAAATAAAGCTGCTTAGCCTTTTCACTTTACCCTCTAACATCTAACGCACTAGTTCTCTGGACAAAGGCCACACAGCACAAAAAATGTGTGATGACAGTGATCTAGCTTTGCTAACTTTTCTGCAGACGCATCAGGAATCAAGTACCGAGGGGCATGTCCCTTGCACTATTCTGTTATTCTAACGTGTCTGGCAGAAACTGTAGCTCATATCCTTGTACTAAAATACAAATTCTTCTACATATTTTTCCAAGAGTTTGCAAGTCCATATTAAATTAAAACCATACTCTGGCTTGCTTAATTAATGTTTTCAACCAGGTACTCTAAAACAAGGAAAACTTAAGTTGCTGTTATTATTCATATTATGTGTTTTAAAAATTACATTTGTTATCTTTCAAGAAACAAAATTAAACCGAAGTGGAAATTGATAGGATTTCTGAATCAGTTTTCCTGTTATTTTAAGTGATGCTTTTTGGAGGGATGAGGCATATAATTGTATCTAAACTTCATTTTTAATGGGTGTTATATTTTTATTTCTAACAATCTGATATAAGAGGCCAAGAGTAATAGACATTGTTAATCTCCCGTGCTTTTTCATGAATTTTCACAAGGGTTTAATTAATTTGCTCTGTGGTTGTAGAATTCAGTCCTAATTTACATGCCTCTGCTATAAGTTTTTTTTTTTTTTCTTAGCAAGGAATTTTTCTTTCTCCTTTAAATGACTGCAGTTAATGAACGGTCATGGGCTCCCCCCGTCCCACACTTCTTTAAATCAGATCTTGAGGTTAAGTCGGGAAACTGCCTTTTGTTCTTCCAGTCAGATTGTGAGTCTGACGATGTGGGTTTCTGATTATTGGCGGCACAGTACAAAAGGAATCACTTTCCCTAGTGAGAAGGAGATCCTTTGTTCCTGGGGTGGGGGTAGGGGCTCAATGCTAATATCTTGAGCACTGAAATCCTGCAGTTGGACTAGACCCTTTAAGAAACTAAGGATGGGGCCGGCCTGGTGGCGCAAGTGGTTAAGTGCGCGCGCTCCGCTGCAGCGGCCCAGGGTTCGCCGGTTCGGATCCCGGGCGTGCACTGATGTGCCGCTTGGCAAGCCATGCTGTGGTGGCGTCCCATATAAAGTGGAGGAAGATGGGGATGGATCTTAGCCCAGGGTCAGTCTTCCTCAGCAAAAAGAAAGAATAATTAAAAAAGAAAATAAACAGAGAGACTAAGGATGAGTTTTCCAAATCTGCCTTCTTGCTGCCATGCCCTCCCTTTCCTCTCTTTAACTGCATCTATTAAAGTGTTATCAACCTTTATCATCAAGGTAGATCCAAATAGTTGGAACACCTTGGACTTGGTTTTGTAAGAGGTTAGTTACATGAAACCTTCAGTTTGAAAAATAAACCAAACACCACCACCCCCCGAAAGTCAGTTTCTGAAGAATCATAAATTATGCTTAGGTGCAACTTATTCTCCATCCCAGACTGTAATTGTGTTAAACATTCATTTGACTCATAGCCAACCTTATTAATGTCACATGTTGCTGACAGCAGGAATTTAGTATTGGAGTATTGGGATTGCTTGCAGGGACACCAGCCAGTTCCTGACAGGAGGCAGGAGCCGGTCAGATATCCAGTGAACAAGAGACCTGTGGCCTAGATCAACCAGAAGAAAACCAAACACCAAACCAACCATCTTTGGATTTCTCTTGGGGCTTCTAATCAGGGCTGGCTGCTTTTACGCAAGAACTCAACTGATAGTCAATCATGCCTTCCTCCAGGGGTCAGAGGCAGCTTGGGCTCCTAGGCTGCAGGCTACAGGCGGAATGCGGCCTCATTCGCATTCTTCAGCCGTGCAACACACAACGCCATGGCACCGGCCCCAACAAAGGCCCGGCTTCCTTCTCCATTCCCAGGCCCTTGTGTATGCCAGCCGCTGGCTCAGAGTTTACAAAGACGCCCAAAAGCTAGAAGAATTGGGGTTTATGTTTCCTTTCAGTCTTTCACAAACACATTAGTGATCTGGCCTTTCCTCGCCACTAGGGGAATAAGTAGTTACAAAATGTGCTGGGGTTTTTTGTTTGTTTGTTTGTTTAAACCTCTGCGTTTTGGATGTTTATTATCTGTCTATTCATAATATTTTTATTTGGAGCATGCTATGACTTCTCAGCTGTGAAGGAATGTGCTTTCTGTACGTGGCAGCCCTGATGCTTTGACAACGATGAACACATTTAAGTTTTGCTCCGCTTGTTTACAAAAGTCTCCTTTTGCTAACACATCAAAAGCATTTTTCCTCTCCTCCAGTACAATGGTATATTCATGCTGGCAGCCTTTACTTAGAGGTTGGAAGCGTCACTTTATTGGCGCTTACCACAATGCAATCTGAAACTTCATTTGCTATTACTTTTTTAAAAAATTGCATTTCATGGAAATCTATTTGTGGTTTGTGACATCGGAATTGTAGTTTAGAGAAATGACCTCATGCTTGAAAATATTGTGTTGCATTTGTTCTAGGTGGAAGGTGAAAGGTTGATGACCACATTTGATTTCATTGATATGCTGATGCTGCGATTCCTTTCCACTAGAAAGCTTAGGTAGAAGTTCTGCTGTGGCCTGCAGCCTTCTTTGAGAAGGACACACCATCTTCTGGAAACTAGCCCTTTGTTCTAGCAGCTGTCCTTGAACTTCCTGAGGGCTGTGGATAATGTGGGCCTAACTGTCATTTTCCTGCCATGCTTTAAGCACTGTAGTGTAAAGGGGAGAGGACAAGTTGAAAAGCTCCCTGCTTGTCATGAATGAAGCATCCTTTTTCTCATTTGGAGATTACATTTCCAGTTTCTTCTAATTTTGCACAATAAGTATCAGGCAAAAATGCTGAATCTCATAATCCCAACAAATATGTATGGTAAGAAAACAAGTAAAGCATATTTTAAGAGATTCAATGTGTACTAAAAAACTCTAGACTCCTCCACAATGTAAAAGTGACTTGCAGAGTAATCAATGACGATACACACACTGTGAGCACATGGTTTCTATGTACTGTGTCTTGTGTTGTCTTTTCACTAGGATAAAGAGGTCCATGCTTTGCTTTTAAAATAAATCAAGGCCCTTATATTTGAAGTAGGAAGTTTATCTTAATGCAAAAATTGCACTTTTCAAAATTTCATTATTTGAAAAGTCATTAGAATTCCTAGGAACACACTTTCATTTGTATTTTCCAACTGTGCACTCAAGGATCTGAAAGGGTTTCATTAAAAAATGAAAGAAGAGAATTGGTATGCCAGGATTTTAATTGATTTATGTTTTTGACTCTTGTAAATGGAACCTGAAATGAAAAGATCCCAGGAAGTCTGGGAGAACTGGCATGTTATTCTGCCTCCAGCCTTAAGTTTGTCAGCTGGGAGCTGGCTCAGAGCCTTACAGTTACAGCCACTGACATACGAAGGAAGAATCAGTGTAATAGAAGATTCCTGATTGGGTTTCCTTGCTGTGGAATAAAGCATTCACCTGGTCACTTCACACTTTAGAGAGCTCACAATACTTAGTGACTAAATGCAGTTTGGTGTAATAGAAATAGACACAAAAACATGAATTAATTATGATGCGTGCCATCCCCCCTACCCCCCACAGGAAACGAAGACAGTAAAATAATCAGACTGATTACCTAAGGCTGAACTAATGGTTTACTTTTTGTGCTGTATTGTTCTTCCCCAAACCTCATGTTAGATGCTATGCTGATGGTGGCGGAGAGGCTAGAGGGTCCTTTCAACATTGAATCAGTCATGGATCCCATCGATGTGAAGATTTCTGACGCTATTATGAACATGCAGGAAAATAGTGTGCAAGTGTCTCAGAAGGTAATGAAGGCAGGATACTGGAAAGGAGAGCTGGAACCCCCTTCAGCTTGTGATGTGACTTCCCTAACATGACCACGCTTGCTCCAATGCAGGTTTTCCAAGGATGTGGACCCCCCAAGCCCCTCCCAGCTGGACGAATTTCCCGTTCCATCTCCGAAAGTGCCTTCAGTGCTCGCTTCAGACCATATCACCCCGAGGAACGCCCGACCACAGCGGCTGGCACTAGTTTGGACCGACTGGTGAGCACTTTGGCAGGAATGGCCAAGTTTAATGACAAAGAACTGAAAACATTTGCTCAAAATGCATTTCTAGTTGGAGCGCTTACAAGTATGGGTCTTTCAGGTGAAACTTTTCGAGCAAATTGCATGTGGAAGTCAGTAAATCTGCCTTTCTCATCTTCTAGCTCAGAAAGTTCGTATGTAGTCTAGGAAATGTGATGCAGTCAGTGTGATCTCAAAACCTCCCTTTTGTTTCACCATGTATTTACTAAGCGTCACTGCTAGTTACAGGAAGGCTCAGAGGAATAAGACAGGTCCTTGTTGTCAAAAAGCCCCAACAAAGAGAGAGAAGCAGACGTCCCGGCCTACTGACTAAGGTGGTGTCTAGTAAATGGTAGGATGGGAGGAGGAGAAGAAAATAGAAGCGAACTGCTTTATACACAGCAACGTGCCAAATACAGTGGGAGGAGCAACATAGAAGAGGGAGCCTGAGGTGGCAGGGGTGGGTGGGGAGGGAGCGCAATGACAGGCAGGTTTCAGAGTGGATGATATATAAGCTTGATCCTCATCAGTATAAAAGCCTTGCAAGAAGAGACTGTGTCTCACATCATTGTATCTCTAGGGCACGGACCCTGGTGGGCCTGAGATGGTAGTTATAATGAAGGGTAGAGTGGACAATGGATCTAGCCAGCTCCTTCAGAGCATTTCAACTAGTAATTCATTTGAGTGGTTTTCTATTTCTAAGTATAAATTTGATCTGCATTTTTCTCTTGTGACTAAAGTGGAAAATGAATTGCATATCACTCTGGAGATACTTCAGAAATGAGCAAAAGGCGCATCTATAAGGTAGTTTTGTGTTGTTTTACAGAGGTCTCCTTTTTTTTTTCTTTTAATTAGGTTACTGACGTCAAGGAGAAACTGAAGCAGGCCAAGAAGTTCTGGTCCTCTCTTCCTAGCAACGTTTGCAATGATGAGAGGATGGCTGCAGGAAATGGCAACGAGGATGACTGCTGGAATGGAAAAGGCAAAAGCAGGTTAGCCTCCCCTGAGTGGACGTGCAATCCCGCCCTTCCCACATGCCTGAGGACCTTTCAGGGAGGGTTTGCTGAGGTGTCAATTGAGGCATCATGAAGCAATTCCCGGTAGGTAGCAACAACATGGGAGGCTTCTAGACATTCTTAGGAATGGGGTTTGCTGTAGAAGTATTAAGAAGGCAGCTAGCTACTTGTAAAGAGTACTGGGGCAAAAGTTTGTGATAATAGTTATGTTCTGGAATTAAAGCTGCAACCAGGGATCAAGCTGTTCCAATAGTGTCATTTTTAAAATAATTTAATACCTCTGGTTCTTTGCCTAATGGCCTGGCCTCATAAAGCGCCATTTCTCAAAAGGTCTCGTTCTCTTATTTGATGATGCCCTGTCCCCTCCCCTCCCTCCCCCCACCCCCCCCACTCACACTCAGTAACTTAGATAAGTACCCACTCTATCGGCACTTTACTCTGACCCTCTGCAAAAGGGGTAGCTTTCCAAAAGGTCACAGTCAAATTGAAGAAACAAGATGTATACCCAGGAAAAGGAGAAATTAGGGTTCACTAGAAATGGAAGAACTTCCAGTTAATTGCACTCAGTGCAAATACTAGAATCTAGGCAGAAATGTTTGATGATCCTCTGTAGCTTTTTCTTTTACTGATAATCTTAGTGGGGGTCATTTCTCATTTCAGATACCTGTTTGCAGTGACAGGAAATGGATTAGCCAACCAGGGCAATAATCCGGAGGTCCAGGTTGACACCAGCAAACCAGACATACTGATCCTTCGTCAAATCATGGCTCTAAGAGTTATGACCAGTAAAATGAAGAATGCATACAATGGGAATGATGTGGACTTCTTTGATATCAGTAAGCATTTGTGGTTCTGAAGGACAAATTGTTCTGTGTGCCTTGTGACAAGAACAAGCAGAATGAAATCTCTATTCCATTTCTTTGAAAATAGGTGATGAAAGCAGTGGAGAAGGAAGTGGAAGCGGATGTGAGTATCAGCAGTGCCCTTCGGAGTTTGAGTATAACGCCACTGACCACTCTGGGAAGAATGCCAATGATAAAGCCGGCAGCGCTGGTGCCCATACTGGGGCACAGCCCTACCTCCTCACTGTCTTCTGCATCTTGTTCCTGGTTATGCAGAGAGAGTGGAGATAATTCTCAATCTTAGAGAAAAAGTGTTCATCATCAAAAAGTTAAAAAGGCACCGGTTATCACTTTTATACCATCCTAGTGACTTTGCTTTTTAAATGAATGGACAACGATGTACAGTTTTTACTATGTGGCCACTGGTTTAAAAAATACTGACTTTGTGTTTTCATTCAGTTTTGCGGGAAAAAGGGGCTTGTACGTAAAGTCAGTTCCTGCTCCCCCAGACTCGTGTTACACGTGGCTAACAGTGTAGGTACAGAACTGTAGTTAGTTGTGCATTTGTGATTTTATCACTCTCTTGTTTGTTTGTTTGTTTGTTTCTTTGTGGGGGTTTTTTCCTTCAATTATGAGCTCACCTTGTTTCTTACAAGAAAACCAGGGTCTTTTCTTGGCATGTAACGTGTACGTATTTCTGAAATATTAAATAGCTGTACAGAAGCAGGTTTTATTTATCATGTTATCTTATTAAAAGAAAAAGCCCGACAAGCAGTAAAATTTCCATTTATACCTGTTGTTTTAGTTGCCTTATCTGGAGAGAAGTGGAGGTAATTTTTTTTTTTATTATTATTATTATTAAGTTAGGGCAGAATGTGAAGGCACGGGGGGCTTCTGAGCCACTTGTCAGGTTGTACGGAAGCATCAATACAAGAAGCAAGTTATGCTTCCTTTAGAGCTGCTGACTGGAAGAGACTGCAGACTACCCATTTTGGTCGAGTTGAATTGCATAAACTAAGATCATATATGGGTCCATTCCTTGAGCCTGCTTATACTTAAAATGTAACCCATTTAGAAGAAGATTCTTGATACATTCTCCCTAGAAAGATATAAGGCATTCAGAATGTCCCAGTTATCACATGTTCATACTTAGTTTTGGGGGCGGGTTTTTTTTTTTGTTTTTATCCCGGCAAGTTAGCAAGCCAATGTGTGCTGGTCTTCGTGTCCACGCTGACCCTCTTTCAATTGGTATCCCAATGTCAGAAATAAGTGACCAACAATGTCATTTGGTCCCCCTTGTTACAATGTTCCAGATTTCAAACCCAGCCATAGAGAGGGAGCTATCTGGAGGCTAGCCAGAACTGGGGTAGAGCCTGGGCTCAGGGAGTAGCTGTCAACACTCAAGCAAAGTTTTTGTCTGTGCATGTGTATTTACGTTTGTTTTGGGATCCCAGTTGTTTTAAAGCAATTCTGAAGTGTCTTATTTGAGTCTTTTTCTTGCCCAGCCCCCTCTGATCAGAAAGGCAAAGGACTTGCAGTGGTGCAGCTGTGTGCTAGCTACCCTATCAGCCAAGAAGCCCACTTGGGGAGATCTGGGTGTCCAGAGTTTTTTCGTGTGTTGTTGTTGTTGTTTTGGGGGGAGGTAGGTAGAGCTGAGAAGGCTACATTTTAGCAGTGACCCTTAGCCACATGGGTGAACTGGCAAAAGCCATATCTGTTGTCCCAGGCCAAAGACTAACAACTGCCTTGGCCCCTTAGGAACCCCTTCCTTGTGTCCTTACCAAATGACAGCTCATAAAACTATGAGAATGTAACAGGTCACTTTCAAAGGAGTTCTCAACAGTCTTCAGAAAGAATAATTCTGCAAGTCTCTTCCTGCTTTAGACAGCCATTAAGATCCCAATTCTACAGAAGCTAAAACCCACAGAGAGGTTGTTTGTGTTATTGTTCAATCTTCAGTTGTAAGAGTAATTCTCTATTTTTATATTGAAACATAAGTACTTGATAGCTCAGGGTCTACATTTCATTCAACTTTTTACACCAAATTCTGCAGTATGGTCAAAATGGAATATCGGGGGCTGTTGTAAACAGAGGCTTAATTTTATTAGAAGTAGCCAGTTATTTATTAAAGCATGATGTTAATAAAATAGGCATATTCTGGCTGATGTGTATAAGTGGTTTTTTTTTTAAAAAAACAAATCAGGGGACATAAAATTGAAAAGGCGCTCCATTTATGTATGAGGAAAAATGGATTGTAAATAGCTAAGCTGCCTTGTGAGAATTTGGAAAATGTGCTGATACTTAGTAACTACCTCAGTTGTGAGGAATTTCCTTTTTAGCTTAGACTGCTATTACTTTGACTTGGTAGAAATGAATCTGGTCTCCAAAATGTGGCTCAAAGAGTTATCCCCATAGACCTTGTTAGATTGTTTTTAATTTAGAACCTTGAACTCTGCCCAGCTGTTTTCTTTCAGTCAAGTTCTCTAAACCAATAACATTTTCCGAATTAAATATTCTCGAAGGTTCTTCTGGACTCTTACTGATTTGTTTTCTTTCTTTGAATTTTTTCCTGTTACCCTTTTATTATTTAAATTGTCTCTTGCTTTTGAACTTGAACTACGAAATAAACAAATCATAGATTTTTCCTTTCAAATCTGACTGGATAACTCTTGGCTTCTAATCAGCTGGCAGACTCACACACACCCCCCCCCCACCTCCCTAAAAAGAAAATAAAGGCAAGTTGAATATTTTAAAACCTTAAGAGTTCAGAGTATGAGGTAGAATAAAAGCTTTTTTGGGAAACCTAACTTTTCCAAAGATTCAGTTAATAGCATGTGAAGGGTTCGTGTTTTACAAAGTCATTTATAAACTATTTTTCTTTCAAACACTTCACCCACTTTGTACCTTAAGAAAAAACATTTTACGACTCTTAGATTTATATTTTATTTCAAAAATAGCCAGTAATTAGCACCTATTATTTTGATAAAAGAAAAAGTACAAAGAAGTAACTTGAATTTTTAAACTTGAGTTTCTGAGTGTTAGAAACCTAACGGTTTACATGAAATAAAATTTATCCTTTGTGATTACAGAACCAAAATAAAAATAGATGTAGATGGTGCTACACAAAATTCTACTTCTACTTCTGTGTTGGCAGAATCTGTCTATTTGCGCAGCTAAAGGTTAGTAAGTTAATAACTACATCTACTACAGGAGGCCTGGGTGTGTCTTCTCACTCAAGAAAATGCCAAACTGCCAAATACGACTGTCTTTTTTGAAATAAGAAAAGAAGCACTGAGAAAATTCTTTCAACTTAGAACTTAGTGGGAAAAATATAACTCGGCATTCTGTGATACACTTCACAAATTCAATTTTTACTTTTAAACTACCAATTATTTTCAGCTAAAAATCTCTTTTATATATGTGAAAAATATCTGAAAGATGACATGGTAATATAAGAATTCAAGTCCATCAGTAAGTCAAATACCATGTAATATTTACTTGCCTAATTTAGTTTTTAATTAGGTAATATATTGACAAGGTTTAAAAAGCAAAACATATATAGAGTGAGTTTCTCTCCCATTCCTGTAGCCATCTGCCTAGTTACCCCCACACACTAGGTATACTTATCAGTTATATGTATATATATCTTCCTCCAAAGTTTCTTTATACATATACAAGCAAATAGGAATAGAGATTTTTCTTTTTCCCTTTTTTTACATGAAAGGTAAATACATATTTACCTTTGTTTGCATATTTACATATTATGCCCTATAGTGTCCTATTTTTTTAGGTTAATTTAAAAAGTATTGAGAGGAGGTGTCCCTAAAGATACAGATTCCTATTCTAAAGGCATGGCTTCTAGTGGTATCTCATTTTGGATTTTTACTGCATTTTGGCCAAGATTAATCTAGGTAATTTTTTAAAAACCAAACATTGAATTGAACGAGGAACAGTTTGGCATTATGGTGCTGTAATCCTGAATGCACAATTAAGATGCTCTCTGTTCGTGTTGAGGTTCATTTTTGGTAGTTTGTTTCCATATCATCGCTAGTGAAGAAGACATTGGCCAAAGCAGCTGGGAAGATCGTCTTAGAACACAGCACATGAGTACCACTGTTAATGCTTGGGAATGGTTCAAAGGAAATGTGCCCTGGAATTTGCTCATATTCTATTAGAATAAAGAACTCTTAATATTTTCTGAAGCCCAAATGCCTTGAAGCAGCATCAACCACCACACAGGATAGAGATGAGAGTATTAGGAAAATATATAACTAGATCTTGGTTACTGTATGAATTATCTGCCCATTGGTCAAGAAGTCATTAGAATATGTAAATAGTTGTCCAAGTTCAGTGTTCATGTAAGGTTGAATTTTTAGTCATCAATGTTTGAAGAGACTTCTAAATTCAGCATTAATCAGCAAAATCTACAGAAATCCATTTCTCTGCACAAGTGTCCACATGTGGAATTAAATGCACGTTTTACTCTACTTTTGACATTTCTTAAAGAAATGTTAGGAATTCTGGAAAAAAGCACAGGATTGTTGGAAAGAAAAAAAAGATTTTCATGCATCAGTCCTACCAGGTAAAAGCTAATGAAAGGTGACAGGGTTAAAGACTAAAGATAAAGCACATGTGTGATGACCCAAGATGCTTTTCAAAAGGGTTTTATGGTCTTGTTCTCTGGGCTTTGGGGAAGTTTTGCAACACCTGTCTTGCTGCTCCGTGTTATTGTGTTTCTTAGATGATAGAGTTTGAAGACGTGTGTGTGTGAGTGTGTGTGTGTGTATACACACGATCATACCTACACACAGATTTGTGTATTTTCAAACGCTTAATCCCAAGTAGACCTTACTCTGCCGCTATGGACTGCCTTCCCCCTGCTGTCAGTGGTGTGGGCTTGGGAAATGCAGACTTAATTTAACAATAGCCTAAGGGAGACATAATTAGGAAGGTAAGTCTCCTGCCAAGAAAAAAAAATACACGCACATATAAAATGCATTCCAGATAGCATTTCTGAGATTTACCCGCTGCCTGGGATTTGCCTTTCTGCATCACCATTGCTAACCTGAAGCTGACTGTAGCCCGCTGTTCTTGGTAATGCACTCACTGCATGGGGCAGTTGGTGCCAGGTTGGCCACAAAGAAAGAATCTGGTCAGTGGGTGATTCCCTGAACACGCATTAGGATCTCAACCCTCTTTCACTGCTTTTGCCTTTAAAGGTCTTTAGTGCCCCTGCTCTCACTTCTTTTTTAAAATGTCATAAAAAATTGTTACTCTGCTATTTCAGTTCTGAATACTTTGCAACAAGCTCTGGTGGCAGCAGTGAACAGTTATTTGGACATATTTACTGTGAAAAGAAAGTCGTTATTTGCTGTTTATTCACCTGTAATATCCCAACTGAGCAGTGAGGCGGGACCAACCTGTGTGCCTGGCACTAAGGCTAGGCCATGTTGGTTATGTCACACAATCCTGCAGGGTCGAAGTTGCTCCATTTTGCAGATGTGTGAAAGGACTCAGAGAGGTTAGGTAACTTGTCCATAGGGGTGACAGGGAAGAAATGCAAGAAACAGATTTGGAACCGAAGTTGGTCTGCCACCAGAGCCTGTCTATTTCAAGTGCTACTTGTCCTTTGATTATCCTTTTTCCCAAACGTCGTCTGAATCATCAGGAAGGGATGGGCCTTGTCAGGCTTGCTACAAATAGAGCTGTCCTGGCCCTGCAGAAGGACCAGGTTTTTTAAAAGTCATGACAGACACCAGTGGCTTGGCTGACTGAAGTACAGGTGAAGGAGTCAAAGACCACCCGGAGACAAAATCTTGATGATGAAAGATTTTCTAACCTCACAACAGTGGCTCCTTTCTCAGTGAACTTTAAAGCAGAAAGAGCTTGGATGATAATGCGTAGGGTTCATGTGGCCTCTATGTTCTAGTTCTGGAAGAACCGACATTAAGTCACGTGGTCCTGTCCATCCTCTCCAGGACAGCCTTATATGATCTTGTGTGAAAGGGCTCTGGGGTTGCCCTGGCAGCTGCGTTGTTGGGAAGGGTCAACTAGCTGAACACTTAAGCAAACACAATCTGTTGAGAAAAGTACCATGGTTTACCTAGGGAGAATTCATACTTGCTTAATCAGCTAGAACTTTATGAGGAAGTAAATGCATCTTGGGATAAATGGGGCCCAGTGAATATAATCTGGGTTTCTTTTTTTTTTTCTGTGAGGAAGATCGGCCCTGAGCTAACATCTGCCAATCCTTTTTTTTGTTTGTTTTTTTTTTTGCTGAGGAAGACTGGCCCTGGGCTAACATCCATGCCCATCTTCCTCTACTTTATATGGGATGCCGCCACAGCATGGCTTGCCAAGCGGCACGTCAGTGCGCGCCCGGGATCCGAACTGGTGAACCCTGGGCTGCTGCAGCGGAGCACGCGCGCTTAACCGCTTGCGCCACCGGGCCAGCTCCTGATCTGGGCTTCTTAAAGAGTCCTCGACAACATTCTACCTTAAAAATTATACGAGGGTCGGAGATTGGACACGCAGAAACAAGATAACAGGCACCGCTCAAGATGGGGAGTATAACAATAGGTTTTTCCTGCTGGACTGGTCTTGATGCACATAAGAAAAGACAACATCTAAAGACAACCTGTGCTTTAGGGACAAGAGATTTTGACTTGCCATTTCCTAGCCAGTGAAGGAACCTGGGAGCTTTCATTGGTTGTTTTCTCAACATATGTTGCAGCATGCCCATGAGACAGTACATGCTGGAAAAAAAAATGGAAAAGTCCTGAACTAGGAGCACTCAGACTCTAGTGTTTGACCTTAACCTTGATATAAGGTCCGTAGAGAAACAGCTAAGATCAGCAGGGACTGAGGGCTTGGCCTCCAAATGAAAGCCAAGTGATGCCTCACTAGTCCACAAAGAGAGGAGCTGAGAGGCAATGTAACAAACCTATGGAATCAGGGGCTGTGGGAAGGGTGAATTCCTAGAACTAAAGGCAAACTGCCCCCTTAGAATGAGCAAATGATGCGTTTTGAACAAAGAAGAGTTCTGCCCTACTCAGTGAGTAGTGACTCAGGTAATTGGTTAAACCAAAGATGCTGTAGGCTGATGGTGACCGGCTGATGATGAACAAAATCTGTGGACTCAAGAGGTGGAGCAGAGTGATATGGGAGAGGGAGGCAGCATCTGAGGTGGCTGTCAGAGGTTGGTATTACTCTTCAACTGCCCCTTGGACATTGGTCCACACACAAGTCGGGGCAGGATGGACCCTTGTATGCCCCACATTGCATAATTTAAACAAGTTCCCTTTTGGAGACTATAATTTATGTCCATCCAAAGAATTTGAAGGTCCTTTCCGGATTGAAACAGACTCCAAAGATGAAGTACCTAGAGAGGCCAGTCCTTGGTTAGCAGAGATCTCTAATGGCAGTCACTCTGGCTCTAGATGTGCGGGCCTTCAAAACCACATGAAATTTGAGGCAGTAATATGATTTATGACAGATCTGACCTTGGGCTCTGCATGGGAGGAAAAGAGGAAGGATGTAAGTAAGATAAGGACCTCATCCTCAGGAAGCTCCTAATTCCACTGGGGAGACAAGGCTCACCCAGGAAACATGCCAGTGAATAGATAAGATCTTAGATGTTTAGCAGGTCAAGGGAGAGCAGTGCACACTGCAATGGTAGGGTGACTTCCTGGGGGATGCCGGGCTCTAGCTGGGTTTAACGGAAGGGGAGGAGAGGGAAATCTCTTGTGAGCTCCTAGTGGGCAGGGCCCAACATTGGTTCTTAGTACTCTTTGGGTTCTATAGGTTGCCTCACACACTCAGTAAAGTACTGGCTGGTTTGAAATTCCAGGAGTAAGGGCCAGGAGCTGGGATGAAATGTGGTCTGGGGATGATAGTGAGATAAGTGTGGGTAGTGAGGGGGCAGTAAGGACATGTGTCTGAAAAACAGAGGCAATGAGTTTGCTAGTAGAGGACTAGGGAAGGGCGGGATCTGAGTATGAAGCCCTCAAAACCCAGGCAAGCCAGGCAATTTAAAATTCAAGTGGGCATGATCTAATGCAAATTCTTGAATAGGACTTGGCGTGATGCCTAGGGTGTATAAAGAAGATGAACTAAGAAGTATGTGGCATGGGTTGTATGGGGTTGTCCTTGGACTGGACCGTTTGCTCAGCACTGTGCTGTGCAACCCAAAGGGTTTCAGCTCCCTTCACACCCCATATGCTGTAGCCTCCCCCAGACTATCTTGATTTGGAGCTTTCTGGTGAAGACAACTCAGTTTCACACAAGGGGTACCTTTTGGCCGTAAGGCTCAGAATGCAGTGAGACACGTTAAAAGTGGCCCTTCCAGCCTCCCCCACCCCATCAGACCCTTGAGTTCTGGCCAGCCATATGCACATGTCTTCTCCGTTTTGTCAAGCATTGCTTCCAGCTCAACGGCACAGCCCTGCCCCCACAGGCATTCCAGGCTCTCGGGCATCTTATGCCACTCCATTCTGCTCTGGCCTCCTGGCTCTGTAGAAAAGCTCAGACAAGGATCCCTGGAGTCTGGTTCCCTAGACACCATCCTACAGGGACCTGGGACTGCAGGGGAGTTGGAAAACCTCTTCAAGCATTAGGCAGCTAGCTAGTGGGACGAGTGGGCCAAATATATATCAGGTTAAGGAGGATCCACTCTGATGAGGGGGGTGGGAGGGGCAGAGCCCTACCTGCTTTCCACCTGTCATCCCAGGTGGCTTATGTCATGTTACCTCTTGGGTGACTTAGATCACAGTTTGAAAACGACAAAGCAGCTGCTTGACTTCTTTCTGGGCTTTTCTCTTAAATGAGATGCCCTGCCCTGTCTACTACACAGGGTGTTTATGAGGAAATCCTGGGAAGATGCACACACCGGGACTTTGGGAGGTGGAAAACACAATTGTGTTCCAAGGTAGAGAGTGCCTTTCTAGGGTACTAGGGTGCCAGGAGCTGCTCCATCACAGGGCTTTGCCCAGAGCAGTGGCTGGCTATTTTACAATGCCTTGCTCACCAGGTTCCATGGCCACTTAGGCTCCTGGATGAGGGATGACTGCATTTCTGAGGCCTGGCCGCTGAGCCCCACCTCTGGCAGTGGGCACAGGTTGGAGCCTGGGCAGGAAGGAGCTCCAGCTGCAGGGACTCTGAGATGGACCCTGGCCCCATCTTCACTCTGGCGCCCTCTCTGTGGGCTATGCACTGTACCCATTTAGAATGGAGCTGGTCTGCAAAGGGGATGTCACTGTATACCCGCATTGCCAAGTGATAGCAGGAAGGCTGCATTTAGATCAAAGCCTTATGGGTTAAAGCCTGGTTCTTCATGGCAAGAAAAGATTCTAAGTCTCTAGTAATGACATATTCTGATTTAAGGGTTCAAAACAGGAGAAGCTCCAAATGGTCCCTTTACCCTGCCCTTTCACTATCCTCCATCCCTAAAACACACCTCTTTCTACTCCTCTGCCATTGCCGCTAGGGGAGAATTCCACACACTAAACTCTTTCCTAGGAGGCAGGCAGGCCACTCAGGTGAGCACCTCTCCATCCTCTTGATTGCCCATCCCCCCACCCCACCTACCACATCTCTCTCCCCAGTTTCCCACCAGACTCTGAATTCCTGGGGAGTTGCCATCTCCTCTGTAAATTAAAGCTCTTCTCTCCCGGTCACATAGTGAAGCTGAACCAGCTCCTCTGGTTCCAGAGTTGACAGGGAGAAGGCAGAAAGCTATGCAGAAGTGTTTCCCAGTGTCAAATTCCCATTGGTATTTCCCCAAAGAATTCAAAGTGGTCTTGGAAGGGCAGGGAGTGAGTAGGGGTGGTCTGGTGCCAAAAAACGGCCCTCTTGGGCCTTTTAGGCACTTTGCCTCTTTCCTCTTAGACTGGCCCTGGGGTTTTTAGTGTTCTGCAGAGTGAAAGCTTTGGTGAAAACAATAAAGGAAAGTGTACTTCAAGACACATCCTGTAATGGGAAGTAGGCAATACCCAAGGCTCTTTAGCATGACAGATTGCTGAGTGGAAGTCACACTCTGGGGTAATTTGAAGTTGTCTTCATTGTTGACTTCAAGTTGAGAAAACATGAGAGTCAATTTATCAATTGTACCCAGCTTAGAGAGAAAACATTGTACAATTTGAATATCTTAACTAGATAATTACCTTAGGAATTTGCTGAGTTAGGAGGGAGCAAAATATGCCATTTGATGTGGCCCATGAGGGCCCTTCTTCACCCCTTCCACAAACAGATGGAGCACATACTATGTGCCAGGCATTGTTCTAGGCACTGGTGATACAATAAAATAGACTCAGTGTCCCTTCTAATGGAGCTCCCCACTAATGAGGGAGATAGACAAATAGTCACAGCAATGAAAGTATAATTACAGAGTGAGATGGGGCCCTCACAGTGTAAAATAAAGTTAGAGCCCTGGGAAGCCCCAGCACCCCCAGTTACCACTCATGGCAGTAGCCAAGTCTAAGGCAGCGGTTCTCCAACTTGAGTGTGTCAGAATCTCCTGGAGGGATTGATTAAGCCACAGATGGCCGGGCTCCACCCTCAGAGTTTCTGATTCAGCAGATTTGAGGTGGGCCGAGAATTTGCATTTCTACCAAGTCCCCAGGTGATCCTGATGCTGCTGGTCTGGAGACCACACTTTGAGAACCATTGGCCTTAAGCAAAGGGATTTTGAGCCTGGCCCTCGATGCAGGACACACAGCCCTGCTGGGCAGTCAGTCAGAGGCACCTCTACAGAAATACTGCAAAGAAAGGAATGAAGTAAATTGCCTTAGACTACAATCATCTTGCCACACTGACAGGTTAGGCTGTAGTATGGAGCCCAAGCTCTGTCCACCATACCCCAGACTCCAGAAAAGGCCAGGCAAGTGTGGAGAGTCAGTGAGGTGGACCCAGTAGAGGTCTCATTTTATAAGGCATCAAGGAGTTACCTGAGCATGATCACACCACAAGGGAAGCTCGAGGAAGGATGCTGGTATGGGGCTGCTTATAGACCAGTGTTGGAGGGAAAGGGTGATTCTGAGTACTCCTCTGGTCTGTCTGTCCTGTAATCTTCTGGCCCAGACCACATGGAATAAAAGAGTGGTTTCATCACATCTCTGTAACATGTTGAGAGAACAAGATCCCATCAAAGACTGTGGTATTAGTTAAGACGCTCTTGGCTATAAGTAAGGGTAAATCCAACTCAAAATGATTTAAACAGTAAGGGACTTATCTCATCTAACAAGAAGCCACAATGTAGGGAAGCTCCAGGGATGGTTATTTCTCAATGTGGTTATCAAGAGTCCAGATTCTTTCCATCTTTCAACTCTGCCAACTTCAGCATGTTGGATAGCTTCCCTCATGGTTGAAAGATGGCTGTAAAACCTCAATAAAGCTGGAAAAAAAAGATGGCTGTAATAGTTGTAGTAATAATACATCTTCACACACCACTTTCTGTTAGTAACAATAGGTGACTATTTTTTTCCCCTCAAGTCTCTTGAAGAGCTAAGAAATCTTTCCTAGGAGGTACCCTCTTCCAGCAAACATCTCCTCACCTCTCATTGCCTAGAATCAGCTCACATGCCCTAAGCTGTTGAGTATAAAGGCTAACCAAGATTCATGCCCTGGGCTGAGGCTAGTCCTACCTGAAAGATGCAGCTTCAGAGAGGAGGATGGACACTGAAAAAATTAGGGGATGGTTAACAAGGAAGAAGGGAGGAATGGCTATTGGGTAGGCAAACAAGTGGGTTGGCTACACCTGTGTACTACCGAAATGTAGAGCTACACAGAAATCAATTCATTACCTTTTAGACATATACCAGCTCAACTCAATTCCCATGGTCCCTTAAATGTTGTCCAGGTCAATCTTGAATCCTTGATGATTGACTGTCCTCTACAACAGTCCTGGCAGGTGATTGCACAACCACTGCTTGAACACCTCCAGTGACAGGGATCTCACTACTTATGATGGTGTTCTATCTCCAGAAAGCTCCAAATATTAGAAACGGCTTTCTGCTGACTCCAAAGTGTACACACACACGTACTGTTTGCTCAGTGATTAGGTGGCAGAGCCTTTGAAGTTGCTGTCAGTGTTTCCACTGGAAATGGAAGTTTTCAGATGTTTCTAACTAAAATTTCCTTGCAGATTCATATGTGTTGCCAAGAGATACTTAAAAAACTAAACAACCAAATAATTTTGGGCAAATTTTGGCTTGTCTGCATTGAGATCTTTAGATATTTTTCACAATTCAAACCCATTTTTGCTTTGAATGGTTTAAATTTTAACAAGAGATTAGACCATAGCATAATCTAATAACTAACATTTTGGGGGAAAATGTTTTAAGGAAATGCCTTGTGGTATTAGCTTTGAAAGTAGTCACCATATGTGGGCCCCACATTGCTTCTTCCCCAGGCCGATTGGAGAAGCCTAGCTGAATTCCTGGTTGTCCCTGTGGGAGGAGGTGTCACCTCACACAACGAGAGTAGGATGGTGTATTTGGTGTGTTCACATGAATCCAGAAGGATGGGGAATAACAATGGCTCCTGCCCTGGCCAAGACAGTTCAGGGGCTTCGTAGCATTGACTGCTGTGCTGAAGTGGGTGGAGGTCGGGAGCAGTGTCCCAGGAAGGGCCTAGGGTAGAGATCAAGGGACCATTTGTGCCCCAGTGACTCTGTTCTTCTCTGGCTACATGGATCACTACTCCCTGACCAGACCAAAGGGAGTTGCCCAGGTTCACCAGAGTTGTGGATTCGAGTCAATTGCTTTCAAATCTCAGTATGATGCTATGGAAAGATTTTTTCTGTTTCTAGCTGGGAAGAGTACCCTTAAGTATGCCTGCATCGTCAGAGCATTTTCTGCATTGTCAGAGACATGATATTATTCTTTATTTCAAAGTTGATTCCATCTATAATGTCATCCCCTCTTTTCACCGCCCTCCTGATTTGTGTTCCCTTCCTCCACCACCAACTCTGAAGCCACTGTCCTTACAGCAGTCCTACACGCCCCCCCTCCCCCCTTCTTTGGGCCTGGCCACCCCATGTTCAGACATGGGCTTTGGATTTGGTTTTGGCTTCATCAAAATATGGTTAATGCAGATTCATACTTCTCTCACAGTGGCCAAGAGCATCACCCTTCAGAAAATTGCTCCCACTTCCTAATAGTCATGCTTGTCCTTTCTCCTCCTTTGACAGATGTGCCCTCATTTTTCCAGTGGTGTCTGTTTAGGTTGTTCCCTCAAGAGGTTACCCACTGCTCCCGCAACTCTGCAGGGAATGCCTTCCCAGCCTGTGGGACACTTGGAGTTACCTCCGCTTTGGGGCATCTTCCTGCTTTTGATGAGGGATATAATTTTTTCAAATAGCCAGAAGTTAGTAAAGGCCAAGTCTTGAAGCACTGGCTGAAGGGTTCTGTCACCAACCAGATCCTTTTGTGTGTAACCTAGGTGCCGAGGAAGCCAAGTTCTCATGGGGTCCCTCAGCCTCAAGGTAAGTCATTTTACTCCGAAATGAGAAGTGACTATGAAAGGAGAAAGATTTTCTCACTTGGCTGAGAAATGGGTTCTGAAGGCAGGTCTCAAAGCAGTGCTTCAAGTCACATGAGTGTGACACCATGGCTCGGGCTAGTCGATGGCCTCCCAGGAACCTCTGTACTTGGAAGGAGCCAGCATTCCTTGGAAGTGCGAGTTCTGCTTTTTTTAAAAAAGTCATTGGTTTCGTGACTGTATAGGACACATAGTGGCTGATGCGGGGCTGCATCAAGAAGTCCCATCAGCTTGGTGGCAAGCCTCATTATTAGCTCTTTTCCAGATTCCTTGTCGGTCTCTATCATCTTGTCACCTATGACATACTTTTCTGGCAGTCACCGCTGGCATACTCAGACCAATCAGAGCCGTCATCTGTGTAATCTCTCACTGACAGATTCTGCAACTCTGGGAAAAAAAATGTGAGGAAAGCCAGGTTTGTCCCAGGCCCCCTCAGCCTCCCAGATATCAGCCTCTTCCTACCACCCACCCCCAAACCCCAGAGGCTCTGATGGTCTGCTTTCCCTCCTGGAGCATCTGCATTTTGACAGGGAGCAAAGTTTTCAGCCTAAGCAATGACAATGTCATTTAGGGATCTGAGGCAAGGGCGGGGAGGAAGGGCAGGGCATGGGAGGCTGCTTCCAAGTTTCCCAAATCACTCATTACCTCCAAAAAACATCAGCTGCTGGAATGTCTCACATCGTCAAGAGAACATGCCACCAAGATGGTCTCCAGAACCTTGTCATAATTGGCCAAAAGGAAGATGGTGTCCGTTTAGTCTATACTTTTGGCTGTTCCCCTGGGAGAAGGCATGGCTCGTCCCATTCACTGCTTTAATAACAGGCAGGAGCCTGTCTGGTGACGTGGCCAGACTTGTCGGGTGGCTATGTGGATAGCAGATAAGCTGAGTGAGCACTCAGGGTTGAGGGCACCGTGAGTGGATTCCAGCCAGACCACCACAGCCCAGGCGAGCTGATTATACAGGTGGATCCCTGTTCTGGAGAGGGCTGGGCTGGTGGGGAATTGGAGGCTGGTTCAGCGTTCGACCTAATTTGAGGCCTAAGTAAAAATGTATGGAGACGCTCATATTAAAAACAGGTGGTGGGCCGGCCCCGTGGCTCAGCGGTGAAGTGCGTGCGCTCCGCTGCTGGCGGCCAGGGTTCGGATCCCGGGCGCGCACCGGCGCACCGCTTGTCCGGCCATGCTGAGGCCGCGTCCCACATACAGCAGCTAGAGGGATGTGCGGCTATGACATACAACTATCTACTGGGGCTTTGGGGGGAAAAAAAAAATGAATAAATAAAATTAAAAAAAAAAAAAAACAAAAACAGATGGTGTTTGGGCTTTTGCCTACTCTCTAAAATGGATCGTCTGAGGCCCTCAAATGCTTTTCTGGCCCCAAAGTCTCAGCCTGCTGTGAGTTGGGATCTCCACTAAGGACAAGGACTACTTGAACTTCCATTCTGAAAGGGGCTCCTTGAAGGTCATAAGAATATGGGGTTGTTGTTGAGTTGCAGAACTTGCCTAATGGTGAAGGGCAGGAAAAGAAGTGGGGGCTGCCTGTATGAGCAGCAGGAGGCTCAAGTTCTGTCCTGTTGGTCAACACGTGTGCCCAGAGCTTGCTGGGGGCAAGTTACTAAGCAGCTGCAAAAATTACTTTGAGCCCCAACTATATGCCAGGCACTGTGTAGGCATGTGGGAGAGATAAAGCTGGGGCTTACATGTTAATGCAAGAACTAAGATGTACAGAAATTGATAACACAACTACCAACGAAATGGTACCAAGTAGGATTTTCCACACTGTTCTCGAGAAGCTTGCTGTAGTGCAATGGGGGTGTTTTATAAGTAGAATTGATTCGTTTGTACATTCCTTAATGCATTTATTCATTCATTCCATAAACTCTTCTTCCATGGAAGGAGAGGTCAACCAGGTAAGAATGTGGGGTTTTGTAAAAAAGTGAATGCTGGTTATTATTTAAATAATGCATTTCCTTCCTTTTTTCTCTGCAAACCATACTCTCTTGTGAGGAAGATCGGCCCTGAGCTAACATCTGCCAATCCTCCTCTTTTTTTTTTTTTTGCTGAGGAAGACTGGCCCCGGGCTAACATCCATGCCCATCGTCCTCCACTTTACATGGGACGCCACCACAGCATGGCTTGACAAGCGGTGCGTCAGTGCACGCCTGGGATCCGAACCAGCGAACCCTGGGCCGCCGCAGTGGAGCGTGCACACCCAACCGCTTGCGCCACCGGGCCCACCCCTGCAAACCATACTCTCATCTTCACCCTGTAGAGTGTTTCTTTCCAAGTGCAATCAGGAATAAGTCAGAAAGTGATCTGTCCAAGTGTTGCTACCTACCTATAAACAGAAAGTTTATTCCATTTGTATGCCCAATAAACCACAATACCCTCTGCTAGCCTAAGTGACCTAATTTTTAAATATGTTATGCTTTTTTTAAAGAAACAACACTCACCATTGTATATTGGTTACAACTGGTCAGTGGAGGGCTTAATTGGACTTGTTGTGGGCTGGTGCAGTTGATGTGCTGGTTTCATGGATGTGGAGGTAGGGCTCAGACAGGTTGAAAAGAGGTAGTGGTGGGACTCCCACCCCCACTAGCCCACTCTGGAAGCTTCATTTGGATCAAAAGGACCATCATGTTTAGGTAATGCTTGGGTGTTTGAATATGATTTCTAAACTTTTTACCTGCTCTGAATTTCAGTGATTTGAAGACAACTCAATGGACCACATTAGTTCTACACAGTTGAAGGAGGGTAGCCAGGGGCTTAAGAGAAGCCCTTATTGTTAGCATCACTTCTGATTGTGGCTTATATTAAAAGGCTTTGAATAAAATGAAGAAAATAAATTTACTGTGGGATTTTCCAGTGTGTGGACCACATTTGGCTATCTGTTGGGATGAATGGAATTACAAGGAAAATTACCTGCAATATTTCACATATTGGTCTCAAATGCTTACTGGAATGCAATGAATACAGAATCATTGACATGTACAAATCCTGACTAATTTGCAGCTGAGTGTTTTCTGGGTGTCCAGCAGTGAGCGAAGCAATTCTCTGTATTCAGTTCCAAAACTGGGTAGTTCAACCCCAGCACTTTGTTTCATGTAAAAATAGGGGCAAACTTGGTGTGGCTTTCTGGTTCCCATCAAAATGCCCTGCAGCCTTTCCGCCTCTCTACAGTATGTGAGACTGAGCCTGAAGTTGGACAGCATAGCTGTGTGGCCAAAGGGGATCTGAGATTGGAGGCCATTTAGTTTATGACCATTTTGGGGTCTTAAACCCTCATGAAACTGAGTGAGTCTTTTTAATTTTGTTGCTGAATTAGTGGGGTAATTGCTTCTGGCTGGAGACTCATTCTCTTGTTTATGTTTCTTGAGGACTGTACTTGATTTTCTCACTTGAATCCTGTAAAGGTGCTATCCACGGTGTCCCCTAGGGGACCATTCTTTGGCCATGTTCTCTGATATCTGGTAAACAACTAAGTCCTGCTCCTCATCAGTGACTTGGTGGAGGAGGGTATTTTGATCACTGTCATGAATCTTTCAGTGGATTCTCCTATGAAGCCCACTCAAACTGGTTCCTGGAGGACACCTCTTTGTTAAGGGAGGACTGAAAGTCTGAAGATAGATAGTCTACGTTGTATGTGACCAGAGGGAGGAAAAATGGAGTGGGAGGTGCTTCATATACCTTTTGGGAAGATTTCTTTCTGCAAATATGTGTGTGTAAAAATATACATTGTGCATTTGCCTTCCCTAGCATCAACTCACCAAAGTAACCTAAATAATGAACAAAATAGAGACCATTTGAGACCTTTTCTGGTTTCTTTATGCTTTGTTGAAATCTCCCTATAATTAGGCCTTTATTTTTAAATCCAGGAGACATTAGTCATATTTGTAGGTGAAAATTTTGAGAAATAAAGAATAAAGGGAAAAGGTAGAAAAAGATAAGGTACAGGCACAGTACATGTGTTTCAAATTTTTTTCCCTGAGACTTTGAAAAGAGAAATGAAGTTTAGCATTTACCAAGTTTATTAGGTTTTCTGATTTCAGAACAGGATAAGCTGCGTTTCTTCTTCCCAACTGTAAGCTAGAATTTAAATTGAGCCCAACTTCATCTTCCTGAACTTAGACAGTATTTTCCAGGCAGAGTATTTTAAGACACAACTTTCCTTGTAACTGATCAGTATATACAAAATTGTTTGAACAAATGCCTTCTTCATTCCATGGCAAATAAGGTGCTGATAAGATACAGGAATAAAAATATAAACACCTATTCAATAAGGAGTTTCAGAGGGAAGAGAGAAGGGAGGAGAATGTGTTTGTTCCTGTGTTCTCAACTCAAGGACATTCCTAGTCCAAATGACCTATGTTACTAAGAGAAAAGTGGGTGAGTCCCATTCGATGTATTCATCAAGTTTGCTGCTTTCTTAGCAAGAGGTCACAACCAAGCACTGGCAGTGCTCCTTGGTTTGGATGGGCATTGTTCATGGACTAGTTTGCAAAAGCAAAGTGAATGAATTGCTTGAATGTTCTTTGAAAAGTGTTGAGTAGGCCAAAGCTTCAGGGAGACTTATTAGTCATTGAAGTAGCTTCTACAACAAAGGAGGGATGTAATATCTAAATTGTATAAACCTAGTGCATTTGGGCTGGAAGGCAGCTGAAGGTGAGGCTGTAGTGAGAAGCCAGCATTTTACAGTCACCGTTCCTTTGTCCTCCTTTGCCTACCTTCTCGGTAATGGATTTGTCAATGACAGGATTGACCTAAAGAATTTCCTGAGAGCTATGCCTTGTTATTGAACAAATAATTATAGTAAGAATGTTAAGATTTGTGCTCAAATTGTATTTTGTTGCACCGACTTCCTTCAGACCTAAAGTGAGTATGGTATGTATAGCTTTGACATGAAATGATCTCTAAGAAGAATTTCATTTTCCCAGGATCTCTGAATGAAATGGATACTTATCCGCTATTGTTTCCTCCCAGGGCTTACCTGGAAGGAGAACAGAGGGGCTATAGAAGTGTGTGCTCCTCTCTTTCTTTGGAGGAGAGATCAAGCAGATAAGAGTGAGGGATCTTCAACCAGTAGGGACTCCCCTTCAGAGCAGGATGTGAGCAGGTCAGTTCTTCCAGCTCTTAAGGGTTTGGGTTAGGAATTTGTGTGTATTTACATGTATAGAATTGGACAAGCTAGCTCTCTCAGCTTGAGGTCATGCACAAATTTGATCAAGAGACTCTTTGCTTGCATCTTTCCTTGACAAAGAGTGTTCATCAGCACAGGGCTGGAGTTGTGGATGCCCCGCCCTTCCCTCCAGCCTCACGCCACCATTAATCAATTCCCTGGGTAGAGTTAGTCTGCTAGGTGCAAACCTCCTTAAAACGTTATCACCCAGCCCACATTTCTCATTTTATTGATGAGACTATCATCGAAGGCAACGCAGTTTAGAACACACAGAAGATCAGCAAAACTTAGAACCTGCGGGGAAAGAAAGGTACTTATTGGACCAGAAAATCTGGAGAAGGGGCTTCACTGTTTGGTAAGGGAGGAAGGAATTAGAGGTCATTATCAGAAACTCACTATAAGCTATTCTAGGTTGTCATTTGTATTTCTGTTTAAGTATACTGTTGCAAAATATAATCTATGCTGTAGGTTCAGTCATTCTCAGTGCTTTTCATTATCTTCATGATGTCCTGTATTGAAAACCTCCTCCAGGTGTTGTTATAGAAACAAGAACATTATGGCCCTTTCTGCTTCCCATCATCAAACATCTCTCCTTGACTGGAACAGTTCAGAGGTTTCCTCTTTAACCATTTCAAGCCCAATAGTGTGTGGGCTTCACATTCTTTTCTAGATATGCAAAAGCCACCTGTTTGATAATGTGGTCCAGAATATTGCTGGGGCTCAGTGTCAGGTTTACTGCTTTGCAGTTTCCGGAATCCACCCACATGTGTGTCTATATTTAGTTGCCACCATCAACATTTTCCATCTCTTACATGTTTAGCCAACTTTTGTGTGGGCTGTTCCTTTGACCTTGCAGGGAAGTTCTAAGCATGCATGGGACCCAAAATAAATAATTAAAAGATCACCTGTTCACTCAGTCAGCAACCTTTTCATTCTATTTCATTTCAGCTATGGTGGGGACCCAAGCCAGGCATACTAGTGTGGGGGAAGAGGGAGAATCCCCCTCCACCCTTTCCCTTAAGGTTCTTATGGCTGACTAAATAATTAACAAGACAGGTTAGCAGGAGAAAATACCAAGTTTAATAACACGTATACATGGGAGAAAGCAGGGACACTGCGTTTCTCAACACAATAGCAGAAATTCTCGTCTTAAATACCATGTTCAGCTAAAGACAAAGGAGGATGTTGGGGGTGGGGGGAGTCAGGTACAGGAGATTACCACTAAAGTACAGTAAACAAGAGTAAAGTTATTATGCAGATTTAAGGCCTCACTTTCCACATTGATAAGCCTCTAGAAATGAGGCCATCCCCCCCTCTTCCCAATACAGAGAGGGAGATACCTTTACAAATGGAGATTTCCCTTATAAATGTAAATGCTTGTCTGGCAACTCCTCGCAGGGCCATCCAGAGAATGTGGCCAGAGAGACAGAACTTCCGATAAGATGGGCTTGTTGGTGCCTTTCCTATCGTAACATCTATTTTACATTATATTACAGCCATCAGACAGAAGATCTGTTCCAGGAAGGAGTTACTACGTCAAATTCTTTAGGCAGTTAGTGGGGGAGGTCAAATGTCCTACAGAGAAAACAATCAAGGTAAAGAGATATATTTCAGGGTGGCCAAATCTTAATCTCCCACACTAGAGAGACGAACAGCTCCTCTCCTGAAGATCTGATGGGCAGCAAGTTAGCCAATGGCTTTTGGGTATGCTGCAGCTTGGGTTTTGACCTGTCGGGGGAAGAGGGAGAATCTCCCTCCGCCCTTTCCCTTAAGGTTCTTCTGGCTGGCCAAATAATCAACAAGACAGGTCAGCAGGAGAAAATAATACCAAGTTTAATAACATGTATACATGGGAGAAACTCAGAAATGAGCAACTCGTCCCTCTGTCTAAGCTGCTTGCTTAAGTATTGCAGCTAAAGGCGAAGGAACGTGTTGGGGGTGGGTAGTGGCCTGGGACTTCAGAGGGCAGAAGGACAATTCTTTTCAGGGTCATCTATTGATAATTTGGTCAGGGAGAGAGAGAGTTTTTTTGATAAAAGGGGCTTGGTGCCCCTCCCATTGTAACATCTATTTTACGTTATCTTTATAGCCATCATGATAGAAGATCTGTTCCAGGAATGAGCCACCATGTCAGATTCTTTAGGCAGTTAGTGGGGGAGGTCAAATGTCCTTATTGTCTTCAGCTCGAAATAATCCGCAAACCAGAGTGGTGTGGTGCTTCCTGGGGCAGCTTGCCCTGAGCACCATCATACCCCTCAACAGAACTCCTCCCCTCCAGGTGCACAGGAGGGCCCCATCCACTCGGGGAGGGGTGCAGGCTGGAGGATGGGGACTGGTTACAGATGCCTGGGCCACAGCATTCTAGAAAAGCCCAACCCTCTAGCAGCTTGAGTGGGACAGAGATTTGTGACAGGGGCTATTCCTGGGAGATCCAGAAGGGGGAGGAAATTACACTGTAGATTCCACTTATTCAATAATTTCCTCCATAAAATCTGCTGAAAATGAATATCCAGGGCAGATTAGTAGGGAGAGGGGATGTCACAAAAGGTGAGCCTTCAGGGGCAAGGGAGTGTGGTGAGAAGGGCCTGAGGACAGCCCCATGACAAAAGAATTCTCAGCTTGTTTACTGAGCTCTGTATGGAGAGTCATATGTTAGATCTGGTGCAGCATCCCCTCTTTAAGTGGCAGCGTAGGCGAGTGTGGAGGGAGCACTGGATTGTAAACTCCATGAGGGAGTGGCCTGTGTCTGTCTTGTTCATGATTGTAGTCCCCGTGCCTAGAACAATGCCTGACACAGAGTAGGAGATCAGGAATTGTTTGTTTGTTTAAATGTATGACAATAAATATCATAATGTTGCTTAAAGATCAAAAAAATTAATAAACTCATTGGGCTCCTTTGAAGATGTTAGGTAACTACCTCATTTGAAAAGTGGTGAATAAAAAGAATCAATCATTTATCCTCCTTTCCTACATAACCCATATGCCAGGGGAACCAAATATATTCTGAGGGGAAGATTTGTTTTCTAGAAAGCATTCCAGCTAATAAATGAAGAGAAACTGACAGGATTGGGGCGTCATCATTTTGCATCCACTAAGAAATCAATGGGTCTAGATGCTGATCATCAATCGCATTAGCATCATAAGAAGAGTGACAAGCAGGCAATTCGTGCTTCCTGATGACCTACACGGCCCCACCTGTGAAGGAGTCCGGCCAGAATAATCGATCCTGAACCTGATCAAGCCTCTAATTCTAACTTCTAATTGACAGGAAATCTAGGGAACAAAGGAGTATATTGCAATTAGTAAAATCCAGACTGTGGGAAACTGGACGAGACAAATGCCAAGAGGAAAAAAAGAAAGAGAGAGAGGAAAGAGGGACCTTATAGATTTTAAAAGACTTAAGAAATTGGTTGACTGGTTACAATGAATGAATTTGAGTTTGAGCCTAGTTTGAACAAATTATTTTAAAATGTTAAAAAAGAACTATTTGTTGATGAATGAGTGGCGGGAAGTGGAAGGGGAAGGCTGCAGCTTGACAAGCGTGTCTGTGCTCAGGGACTGGTCCAAACCAAGGAGCAGCGGGACTAATTTTAGTTCCCACCTGCTGGTGGAACTAGGGCTCCGAATATTCTGCCAGGCTTGATGGAATTAGTATATGCTCCATTTCAAAGCTGTAAAAGATAGATGGGAAGCTTCCAGAGAGCAGAGACCACGTCTACCTTATTTGCTGTTGTCTCCCCAATGCCTAGGAACAGCATGAGGCACATAGTAAGTGCTCTAAAGTATGCGCTGAGCTGGGAGAGCTGGATTCTCACCCTGCCTGTGCCACGAACTTGCTGTGACATAGGCAAATTATTGCTCCTTCTCTGGGTTTCCGTTTCTTCACACGTGCAAAGAAGGGACTGGGCCTGTTGCTAGCAAAAACCCCTTCCAGTTCACATATTCTGTGATTAAAGAAGCACTCCATTTCCTAGAAATGTGACCAAGCTTAACCCTAGTTGGATCCATGGGAATTATTTAAGTGACATGAACACCATGACACTTCCTGTGTTACTCCATTAAACATCCTCCTTGACCGCAGGAGAAAGACAACTGCCTTTGTCCAATCATTGTGCACTCATGGAATTTGAGTTTTCTTGTGAATTTCAAGTTTGCTTTCTGTTAACAGGAAAGGGACCACATTGACCCGGGGGCATTTCAGTTTGTGTCCCCGCAGGGAGCCAGCTGAGTGAGTATTGAACTCCCACCTGACCCGGCAGTGTGAGCTGGCTGGAGCTCATTAAACCAAAGGGCGGCAGCCCTTCAGAGTTGCCAGAACTGCTGAACAGCTGAGCGAGTTCCTTCTGATCCACGGAGCATGCTCACAGGGGTTTCCTTATCTGAGCCTCAAGGTAAGTCCAACTCTGTACCCAGAAGCAGCTCCCTCAGTCTCTAATCAGAGGAACCCCCAAGGAAGTATGAGGCCTGTGATGTAAGCGGGGCAAGCAGTCCTGGTTTTCTCATTTGTGGAAACAACTTCAAGCCCCCGGTCCCCTGCCACAACAGGCACCAGCTCCCAGCTCCTGTTTTTTCATGGGCTGGGAGCTGGAGAAGGGTACAGTGATCTAAGCAGACTCCTTGAGGGAGCAAGGACACCCTTTGGTGATGGTAGTTTAACTGCGCCCCACGTGGAGGCTTATTCAAGGCCAGTCATCAAGTCACTCAGAAGAAAATATTTGTAACTTCCAAGGGTTCTGTTCGAGAATGTGTTGTGTGATCTTTTTGCACCAAGGTTTGGGGAGGCTGCAGCCTGACGAGTGGCCCAGAGCTGAACACCGTTGGCATCTGTGAGAGTGAAGGGCAGTTAGAATTGTTAGTCTGAGAGGGAATATTAAAGTGGGAAAGGTGTCAATATGAGGTGGCCAGGTTCACTGGAGAGCTCATACAGGGTTAGGAAAGAGAAAATGTGAAATCTGCTCAGCAAGTGATCAATCCTGACTTACCCCACTAATTGGGGTGTAACTTCGATAAGGGATACCTTCTAGTTTGGTGATGGAGCATCACATGACTTTCTGAATTATGCTGGTTCCAGATTGATTTCTTACCTCATTTACCTGTTTATCGTTTGGTTTCTACCCTGTCCGCTTCCCCCAAAGGATTGGAGGCAGCTTTCTTCCTTAGTTAATTTTCAATGCAGGACCATTTTGAAAGGACTTTTCACACTACTAGCAGCAGCAGGAGCCAGCCAGGCTGCGGAAGGAGGGCCGGGTCCCCAGTTTGGTTACTGAACTATTCAATACGACAAGTATTTATGGGGCACCTGTGTGCTTAGCTCTGTGGGTCTACAAAAGAGAGAGAAAGGCTGTCTCGGTCCTTTCTACTTGGCTCAATCCACTCCCAGGGCCTCGGGAAGTTTAAGGGGTGGGGAGCAAAGGTGAGAACCTCAGAACAAAAGCAGACATGTGGCAATTAGGAACTCAGGAGTCTCCTTTAGAAAGTGGAAGATGGAGGGGTCCTTTTAGAGATCACCACCTGTGCTTCCCAAACTGAGGTCCGCAGACCCCCAGGACTCAAGGATAGTGTGCTGGGGGTGGGGTGCGGCTTGAAACCACTGGAGAAACATTATGTCTTCTTACTTAAAGATATTGATTTGAGAGCAGAGGCAGGGAGAGAACTCTTTTTTTTTTCTTTTATACCTGTTATTTTTATATTAAAACAAGCACATGTGCATTTTAAACCTGAAAACATGAGATTTCAAAGAAATCCCCTGCTCTGAACCAGCCTCCCCCTCTCCCTGTCAGTGGCACTTGTGTAAGCTTTGAGTGATGTTTCAATGGGAAAATTTAAGGAGCACAAAGACAGCTCTGTGACCCAGTGCTGCCCAATAGAAATACAATGTGTGCCACATGTATAATTGACATTTTCTGGTGGCCACATTAAAAAGAAAAAAGGAACAGGTGAACTTAGTTTTAGTAATATATTTACTTTAACCTGATATACCCAAAATATTATCGTTTCAACATGTAATCAATATTTTTAAAAATTATTGAGATCATTTACGTTTTTTATTTTCATACTAAGCCTCGAAATCTGGTGTGTATTTTACACTGACCACGCATCTCAATCCAGACTAGCCACATTTCCGGTGCTCAGTAGCCACATGTGGCCAGTGAAAACACTGTTGAACAGAGCTGGCCTCACCTGCTCATTTTACAAATGAGGAAATACAGCCATGCCCCAGGGTTATAGTTTCTGGTCTGCCTTCGTAAACTTTCCCCACAAAACTGGATTCTTATCTCAGCTTGTTACTCTTCCTTTATGGTATGACTGTTCTTACTTTCAGAGGCAGGCAGGCAGACAGATGCACATGCGCACGTGCACGCACACACGCATACACACGCATGCACGCAGTATTTGCTCTTATGCTTTGCCTTTTACTTTCCACTCTCCTTTCAACACCACTTTCCTAGCCCCACACAACCCGAAATTCTCTATCCTGTGGCCTGTTGTCCAGGGTCCAGCCTTCCAGACTTACAGACCAGACAACCCAACCCCTGGGCAGTAGTTAATGGGTGCTAATGTGTTCAAATGTGAAACCTCCTCTATCCCCACCCCAGCCCACTTCACACACACTCATGGATTTTATTTTATTTTATTATTATTTTTTTATTTTTTTAATAATTTTTATTTATTGATTGATTTTTCCCCCAAAGCCCGAGTAGATAGTTGTATGTCATAGCTGCACATCCTTCTAGTTGCTGCATGTGGGATGCGGCCTCAGCATGGCTGGAGAAGTGGTGCGTCGGTGCACGCCCGGGATCTGAACCCGGGCCACCAGCAGCAGAGCTGGTGCACTTAACCACTAAGCCACGGGGCCGGCCCTACTCATGGATTTTAAAAGAGGCCTTCTGGAAATCGGAGCCTTATCCCAACTCTGACTGTGGGAAATTTTACACACTAGAGCTGCAGCAGTGGAAAGGGGCGTTAAGGGTGGGGTTGTTACACGCTGTTACACAAGTATGCGTAGTCATTGTTAAAACAAATGAGAAAATACAGTGACTATAAAGGAAGAAAAAGAAACTCACCCACAATCCCTCTACCCACACATAAGCACTGCTCCTAGTATTTCCTTCCTGCAGGAGGCCTTTTGATGGGCCTCATAAGCTTACAAGGAGGTCCAGCCCTGACTGGGACCGCGGTAGCAGTAACGCTCACTTGGTGCATTTCCCACAGCCGGGGCTGCTTGCAAGACCTTCCTAAGGAAGTATAACTCTCCCAGCCCCTTCCCACAGGAATCCTCTCCTTAAAAACATGAAATAAAATGGAGACTATCCCACTCTGCTTCCTCCTTGCCATCTCTAGTGCAGCCTGAAGCTGTTCCCTCCTCCGCAGGCCGGGAGCCCCTTTCCCTGGGCCCCTGTGCAGACACGGGCCCAAGCTGCTGCAGCAGGAAGCACTGCGGTGGGGGCTTGCATTGTCCGCCTCCTCTGAGGCAGGGGCAGCCTGTGGAGGTTCCTTGACCTCAGTGGCCCCAGGCTGACCCCCTGCCAGAGGAGAGGAGCCGGACTGCCAAGAATGCAGTGGAATCCCGCTGAGGCTGGAGCCGAGGCTCGAGAAAATGTGCGGAATGCCATTTGTTAAGACACACTGGCTTTTGCACAGAAAAGCTCTTTGGGCTTCAACAAAGGTAGGACGCATTGTTTCAGGACGAAGGGTCTGATCCAAGTTCACTTCAGTCTGTCTCAAAAGGAGGACGCCAGCTCATTAAAAACAGCAAAGCAGCCGTGCTGCAGAGATGACTTGAACTTGACAAAGTTCCCACCGTCTCCATTTTGAGCCTGATGTCAAATCTCACGTTAAAAAAAAACAAAACTACAAAAAACCCTTGGGCTGTTCACAAAATGGGCATTCTTATAAGGATAAGTCCACTGTGATATACAGTGGAAGGAAAAGACTTAGAAATTACTATTATTTAGAAAATTATTTGGAAATTATCATAATTATTAATTTTCCTTAACTTGAGATTCCCTTCTGGTGATGGGGGAGGCTGTGTGCTAGGAAGAGGCACGTGGTAAAGCAACGTCAGAACTAGACTCGGGCTGCCTCACATTTGCCTAATACTTTCAAGTTGACAAACATTTTTAAATCAAGTCATTCTTTCACATATTTAAATAAAGTGTAACCCTGGAAATAACCTAAGAGGTATGGGCTGTTATTATGGTGAGATGAGGAAACTGAGGCCACTAGGAGGTGAAGGGACTAGCCCACGCTGACAAGGCTTATAGAGTAAAAATAATGTTAATAACAATCATCATCATCATCATCATCATCATCCTACCACCAATAACAGCTGGCATGTATAGTGCTTCCTTTGTGCCAGATACTGTTCTAAGGGCTTTGAGCATATTTTCTCATTACACTAACCAGAGTCCTATAAGGGAAGGTATTCTTCTTCTTCCCATTTTATAAATGAGGAAACTGCAGCACAAGAATGTTCAGTACGTTGCCTCAAGTCACACAGCTAGTGTGTGTCAGAACACATATTTGAACCCAGACCTCTCCAACTCCTAGTCCTGGCTCCTGCCACCCTTTTATTTTTTTTTTAATAATTTTATTTATTTTTTCCCCCAAAGCCCCAGTAGATAGTTGTATGTCATAGCTGCACTTCCTTCTAGTTGCTGTATGTGGGATGCGGCCTCAGCATGGCTGGAGAAGCGGTGCATCGGTGCATGCCCAGGATCCGAACCCGGGCCGCCAGCAGCAGAGCGCATGCACTTAACCACTAAGCCACGGGGCCGGCCCTCACCTTTTCTTCTTAGCAGAGTGGAAAGAGTATTTGAGAAATGTGGATACTGGTCCATTGCAACTCTGTCGTGTTTGACCCCAAAACACATTTCTTCTTTTAGCATTGAGTGAGTGACTACTATATGTACGGCCATGCGGGACTGCTATGTGTATGGCTCTGTGTGTGTGTGTGTGTGTGTGTGTGTGTGTGTGTGTGTGTGTAGGGGAGATGGTGGTGGTGAGAGGTGAAAGACATCTTCAAGAAATTTATGTATGTATTATAAATTTATTTATTGTTCCTGTCCCCACAGTTTATGTTCTAGGATGATAGACAAATGTGTAAATATCTAACGAGGTGGAGTGTGCAAAAGGGCTCAAGGGAGGTATTGGTAATCTACTGGGGGATCCAGTGCCTCGGCTTAATGTGAGAAGGGGAGAGAGGGAGTAAGCTTCCCCCTGGAAACAGCAACAAGGGTGGACGTGGGACCACGCAGAGCAAGACCAGGCAAGAGCAAGAAGCTCCATGTGATTGGAGCACAGGGTGTGGGGAGGCTTGAAATAGTGAAAGGCAAGTCCAGAAAGGCTATTGAGGGCCCGATGTTTGAATGGAGTGCTGAAGAGTTTAACTTTTATCCTGTAGGTGATGGGGAACCATTGAGTGATTTTGAGGAGGGGAATAAGAAAATGATGTGATGTATGCTTTCTAAGGAAGAGTATAGGAGAGGCTGGGGGAAGCAACTTCATTTGGAATGCTGAAAGATGGTCCTGAGTTCCAAACTGAATAAGAGACATCAGATATTTCCTATCAACTACAACTTCTGCCTCCAGCCACCACCTCTGAGATTCCAATTTGGAGGAGTAAAATCATGGAAATGATCTATTAACTTATTTCTTAGAAAGACATAAACAAGACCCGTTAGAGGGCATTCCAGCCCACTCCTAACACCTACTTTATTAGTTTCCTCATGTTGCTGTAACAAATTATTACAAAGTTACTGGCTTAAAGTCACGCAGATTTATGATCTTAAAGTTCTGGAGGTCAGAAGAATTAAAATCAAGTTATCGGCAGGGCTGTGTTCCTTCTGGAGGCTTCACCACAGAATCTGTTTCCTTCCCTTTTTGAGTTGTAGAGGCTGCCTGCATGTCTTAGTGGATGGCCCTCCTTCTGCTTTCAAAGCCAGAAATGCAGCATTTTCAAATCTCCCTCTGACCTCTGCTTCCACTGTTGTGTCTCCTTCTCTGACTCTGATCTTTCTGTCTCCTTCTTATAAGGACCAGGTGATGACATTGGATCCACCTGGATAGTCTAGGATAATCGCCTCAACTCAGGATCCTTAACTTAGTCACATCTGCGAAGTCCCTTTTGCCATGCAAAGTATCAGGTTCTGAGGATTAGGCTGTGGGCATCTTTGGAGGGGGTATTATTTACCCTGCCATGCCTACGCTCCTTTGTCATCTACTTCTCAAGCACCTTACAGAAAAATGGGTGTCCATCAGCGGTAACTGTTTAGGTTTTCTTCCTGGTACTTGGTGAAACTCTGGGGGAGACATCATATGGGCCAGTAGTGGTACTCTCCGTGACTCACCCCCACCACTCACAGAAGAACCTGATGAGGAGACAGGGTCATTGACCTCCGAAAGGAGCCACTTGGGGCCCCTGACTGGGCTACTGCTGAGTTCAGAATTGAGAATTTGATTTAAGAATTAAGAGAACCTCAAAAGAGCTTAACTCAAAGACTTTCACTGAGCTGCTATTTTTTTTTTTTTTTTCGCCAGGGACTATGCTAGGTGCTAGGAATATAACCGTGAATAAGAGTTGGCCCTGCCCTCAAGATGCTCACAATCTAGTGGGGAAGGCAGACAAATTAACAATACCATGCAATACCATGTGACAAGTGTCCCCATGGCTGCATAGCCTCCAGAAGGTTGAAGCCTCCATGAAGCCCTTGGGGAGGCCTGGAGGTGCTAAGCTGATCCAATGGAAGGAGGAACCAATAAAGAGCTAACATACATTGAGAGCTTTAAAATTAACCTAAGCACTTTATATACATGAACTCATTTAATATGCACAACTATCATTATGCCCACTTTACAGATGAGAAAACTGAGGCACAGAGAAGTGAAGTGACTTGTCCAAGGTCACACAACTGGCAAGCGGCAGAGCTGGGATCCAGGCAGACTGGCTTCAAAGACCATGCTTTTAACCACAATGTTATAATGCTCCCTAAATGAAGATGCCATGCTTGGGTTGGCTCCCAGGGGGCTGGGATTACTGAGGTAGATCTCCAGACTAAAGTAGAGCTGCCCCTGACTTGAATCCCTGAAAAATTTGTTCTTGAAAATAACCTTGAGCTGTAGCCTAAGAGCTGGCGTTCCCTTGCCTAACCTGGAGATGTCAGAGGCAGCAAGGAGCTCACAGGGTCCCTGTGAGCAATTGAAGCTGCGAGGTAGCCCGTTGGGAATGTTAGGCTTTGGAATTCGGCTATTTTCTTCTGTTACTCTAGCCCCTGAGGAACTGGGGGACTGCAAACTGGTTTTCTTGTTTCACCTAAAGAAAACAAAACAGGAAAGGCAAATGGGATGATGAAAAGAAAAATTCACTGATTGTATTCCTGAAAGAGAGCTAAGTGCTTTTAGCACTCTGAGCGAACACTTCCCTTCTCCTTAGGGGAGTTAACTAAGAATTGACTAGATAAATATCTTGACTGTATGCTGGTCCCTCTAATTTAAACCTTTTCCATTGGAATTTTGGACAAGGGTTGAGTTAAAGCTTCTTTTGTTCTAGCAATGAATAAATGGTTTGCTGAGCAAATTAATGGTGTAAACCCAAATGCCTGGATGAATTAAAGAGAACAAATGTGTCACCCCCCTCAAGCACTGCAGACGTATACACTGACGTAAAAAAAATAAGATGCTGATTAAAAATCATTCTTACTCATTCAGCGGATCCTCCAAGGAGTTCTCTGTAGTCGTTTTGTTAGGCTAAACCTAATGACTGTATGAAAATAACCTTGGAACCAGCTTGTGGGGTCTGGCATACCCCACCTCTGCTTTAGATCACTTTGTGTATGCATATAATAAGCTTTAGGGCTTTAGCATTCCTTGACGTTTAGTTTAGTTATTTTATCAACCGTTTTCAAAGCGATCTTTAAAAGGCTTCTTCCCCCCCTCATATTTCATGGCATTATTTGAGTTAAGTGTGTTTTGAATATGTATTGCAGCTGATCCTCTGGAAGTAATGTGGAAGGTTTTGAATGGTGTGGTTCTGGGACCTAGACTGGCCTTCCCCCAGACGAATACCTACCTGTCTTTGGTCAGCTGCCCACTGGCCACTCCTCCGATGATTGCCCAGGAGGAGCGGCTGCCCTCCCCATGCCCGCTGGACCTGGTGCAGACTTCTCCCACAGTGCCCACCACGCCGCCCAGCACATGCTCTGTCTCCATGTCTGTCTCCTTCACTACCCTCTGTAATGCCTCCAGGGCAGGGGCCCTTTCTAATTTTTTTCTAAAGCTTTTAACAACTATTTCAATTACACAAGTAATACCCGAAAACTGTTTCATTGTATTAAAAAAAAAAGAGAGAGACAGGACAGCATTTCCCCTTCATTCTTGTGGTCTCATTCCCTCCATATCTATCCAAATCCTTCTGTTTTAAGTTTTATTTTTAATTGTGATTACAAGCACATGACATTAAATTTACCATCTTAATCATTTTTAAGTATACAGTTCAGCAGTAAGTATATTCACATTGTTGTGCAACAGATCTCTAAAACGTTTTTTTCTTGCAAAACTGAAACTCTATGCCCATTAAACACTATTTCCCCCTGCCCGCTCTCCCCTCCCCCCACCCCTTGGCAACTGTTACCTTTCTACTTTCTGTCTCTGTGAATTTCGCTACTCTAGGTACCTCATATAAATAGAATCATACAATATTTGTCCTTTTGTGACTGGCTTATTTCACTTAGCATAATGACTTCAAGGTTCATCCACGTTGCAGCATGTGTCAGAATTTCCTTCCTCTTTAAAGTTGAATAATATTCCATTATATGGCTATACCACGTTTTGTTTATCCATTCATCCGTCACTGGACATTTGTGAGGCCATTTTTTGGCTACTGTGAATAATGCAGCAAGGAACATGGGTATACAGACATCTCTTTGAGATCCTATGTTGAATTCTTTTGTATATCTACCCAGAAGTGGGATTACTGGATCATATGGTAATTGTATTTTTAATTTTTTGTGAAACTACCATACTGTTTTCCATAGCAGCTACACCATTTTACATTCCCACCAACAATGCACAAGGGTTCCCATTTCTCTGCATCCCTGCCAACACTTGTTGTTTTCTGTTCTTTTGATAGTAGCCATTCTAATGGGTGTGAGGTGATATCTCCCTGCGGCTCTCATTTGCATTTCTCTAATGATTACTGATGTTGAGCCTCTTTTCATATGCTTATTGGCCATTTGTATATCTTCTTTAGAGAATTGTTGAAATCCTTTGCACATTTTTCATCAGCTTATTTTTGGTTGTTGAGTTGTATCAGATATATGATTTGCAAATATTTTCTCCCATTACATAGGTTGCCTTTTCATTTTGTTGATTGTTTCCTTTGATGCACAAAAGTTTTTAAGTTTAATGTAGTTCCATATATCTATTTTTGTTTTTATTGCCTGTGCTTTTGGTGTCATATCCAAGAGATCATTGTCAAATCCATTGTGTTGAAGCTTTTTATCTATGTTTTCTTCTAGGAGTTTTATAGTTTTGGGTCTTAAGTTTAGGTCTTTAATACATTCTGAGTTAATTTTTGTATATGGTGTAAGGTAAGGTAAGATTTTTGTGTATGGTATAAGATAAGGACTCAACTTCATTCTTTTGCATGTGGATGTCGAGTTTTCCATACACCATTTGTTGAAGGTACTATCCTTTCCCTCTTGTATGGTCTTGGCATCCTTGCCTAAGGTCATTTGACCATATATGCAAGGGTTTATTTCTGGGCTCTATATCTTGTTCCATTGGTCTATATGTCTGTCTTTATGCCAATACCACACAGTCTTGATTGCTGTTACTCTGTAGTGGGTTTTGAAGTAGGAAATGTGAGGCCTCCAACTTTGTTCTTTTTTCTCCCAAGATTGTTTTAGTTAATTGAGGTCCCTTGAGATTCCATATGAATTTTAGGATTTTTTTTTCTATTTCAGCAAAAAGTGCCATTGGCATTTTGTTGAGGGTTGCATTGAATCTGTAGATCTCTTGGGTAGTATGGACATTTTAACAACATTATTTCTTCCAATCCACATACACAGGATGTCTTCCATTTAGTTGTATCTTCTTTGATTTATTTTAGCAATTTTTTTTTTTTTTTTTTTTTTTTTAGTTTTCAGTATACAGGTCTTTTGTCTCCTTGGTTAAGTTTATTTAAGTATTTTATTCTTCTTGATGCCAGTGTAAATGGGATTGTTTTCTTAATTTCCTTTTCAGGTTGGTCATTTTTAGTTTATAGAAATGTAATTGATTTTTCTGTGTTAATTTTGTATCCTGCAACTTTGCTGAAATTGTTTATTAGTTTTAACAGTTTTTTTAATGTGGAATATTTAGAGTTTTCTACATATAAGATCATGTCATCTGCAAACATAGATAACTTGACTTCTTCCTTTCTAATTTAGATGTCTTTTATTTCTTTTTCTTATCTAATTGCTCTATCTAGGCCTTCCAGTACTATGTTGAATACAAGTGGCAAGAGTGGGCATCCTTGTTTTTTTCCTGATCTTAGGGGAAACGTGTTCAGTCTCTTTCACTATTGAATATGATGTTAGCTATAGCCTTTATTACATTGAGGTAGTTTCCTTCCTTTCCTAGGTTGTTGATTGTTTTTATCATGAAAAGGTGTTGAATTTTGTCAAATGCCTTTTCGGCATCAATTGAGGTGATTATGTGGTTTTTGTCTGTCGTTCTGTTAATATGGTATATTATGTTAATTGATTTTTATATGTTGAATTATCCTTGCATTCCAGGTGTCAATCCAATCTGGCCATGGCGTATAATCCTTTCAATGTGCTATTGAATTTGGTTTGCTAGTATTTTGTTGAGGATTTTTGCATTAAAATTCATCAAGGATATTGGTCTGTAGTTTTTTTTGCGGTGTCTTTGTCTGGCTTTGGTATCAGGGTAGTGCTGACCTCACAGAATGAGTTTACAAGTGTTCCCTCCTTTTTATCCAGATCCTTTTCGTGCATTTACATAGGAGTGTATATGTCCAGAAATCTGTAGTTTTGTTTAGAATGTTTTCTTAAAACTTAAATGATATCAGACCAGGCAGATTTTTTTTTTTTTTGTCATGCAACACTCTGGCTTGGAGAGCTTTCCGTAGAGGTACATATAGAACTCTCCCCATTCTTTTAAGCTGCTGCACAGTCTTCAATCGATATTTAATTGTCTCCTATATCTCAGGCACTGTGCTAAACTCTAGATGTCAGAGGGAAGAACATAGGTGCTGGGATACAGCTGTGAACAAGACAGGCAAGACCTCTGCCCTCAGGGAGCTTACATTCTAGTTGAAAGAGAGAGATAGTAACACGATCTGTAAGATAATTTCTGATTATGGTAAATGCTATAATGGAAATAAAAGGATCATGTGATGACATGGCCTAGAGGTTGGAAGGCTCTTGAGTTGGTCAGGCAAGGCTTCAGGGAGCCATCCATGTGACATGTAAATGTTTGTTGAATGAATGAGTGAATAAGTAAATAAAATATTGACAGAATGAATAAATAGAAGTAAGTTGTTTTCTGGCATGAACATAGGTTTATCATTCTGTAATGTATACAGCTCTGTATAGCTATGGCTGTCTATAGAGAGTTACTGTCCTCCAAGGATAGGTCATGGGGTGGGTAGGACCAGATGTCCCAAGGTTAGATGCTGCTCTAACTCAAGAAGGAGCCTACATGAGTCACCTTTGAAGACCAGGATTTTTGCTATTGGGTAATTTTAGGCTTTGAAATTCACAGGCAGATGCCCTTCTCCTAAGGGGAGGGTTTGAGAGATAAGGTGCCATGAGCTTGGTGTGGATAAAGTCACCTGCATACCACCATCTGGCATAGGCAATTACAAGATATGTGCCTGCAGGGAAGGTTGAACTGAGAAAGAGGGGTGAGTTGAAAGGTACAGGAAAAAGTGAGGAGGAGCTGGGGTGGCATCAGACCTTACCAAAACAGGGCCACCACTGGAGATGGATCACGTGTCAGCTCCATCTCTTTATCTAAGGCTGACAAAGAGTGAGAAAGCCCCTATTAAGCCTCCATTTCCTCCCTCACTGGGAGGGAGAGAGATCGGAGCAGCTCTGTCAGGAAGGTGGGAGAGCTGGGGGAGCCAGTGGAGACAAAGCTGATGTCAGAGCCAAAGACACCATCCTCAGTGACACTGTTGCCTTTTTGGTGCTGTGCAGATAAGAGTGGCTATGGGCTTCGAGTGGCCAGCCCATAGAATATTCTGTGGCTTTACTCCTAGAAGGATGACAGTAGCAACTTTTGGCCAGAGATGAGACTTCTCACTTGTTGAGGTCTTGTATAATGGCACCCGTGGGGATTTGGCTGGGATTTCATGAATCACTAACCTGGTAGGGAGTTCTGATGTTTCTCTTTGGATCCTAAATGAAAGTTACATATCCATGGATATATATATATATATTCTCTCTGAAAGTTCATTGCATGACTGTGGCCCATTAAACATATTTCCCCAATCAGGCATAGATTCAAACCACTTGAAGTATGTGCCATTAAAAAACTGGATTGGGAGTTGGGAGTCCTGGATCTCAGCCTGTGGCATTTCACATGCCCTCCAACCTCTTTGAACAGCAGTTTCCTCATCTATAAAATGATGAGGCTGGACTAGATGATTTCAACTGCTCCTTTCAGCATGAGATTCAACGATTATATGACTTTTGCAAATGTAGATATTCCTCTGGGGCCTGTGGTGATTTTGTGCAAACCACAAAGGTCAAATGTGCCCAAGCCTCTTGGGTTTGGAGGAGGAAATATAGTACATTATTTACAAGATTCCCTAGATTCTGAAGTAGTTGGGTTTGTCAAATATGCAATGAAGAAGGAAATTAGAAACACAAGATTAAACATGAAGGGACGAGAAGAAAAGATCAAAGCTTTGGAGCTTTATAACCCAGTTGCAAAGTATAGCTGTCAGGGACTGCCCTCCACACCCTCCCCTCCAACCCACTCCCACTCCCTCCACTACTCTCCCATCCCACGGCCCCTCCCGCTAGCTGGAGATAGGGCCTGAGTGGGACTGCTGAATAAGGGCCATAGAGCTGGGCCCTATTCAGTGGCCCTTCCCTACCCTTTAGGGACTGTGTGAGCACAGTCAGCTGGATCTTTAGACCCAAGAGAGCCTCTCATCTAATTGCCCTCTTCCCTTTTTTCCTAACTCTGGAGGACCAGGCTTCATTCCAGGCAGAATCTCACAGAATAGGTCAGTGACTCTGGTGGTCAAAGATTGGGATATCTCAAGTTTTTCCATTTTGGACTCATTTGCTCCCAATGGTGTGAAAATCTCCTTTCAACGAATTTTTCCCTTGAATGTTCCATCATAATAAGAGATGGCTATAGAGTTGGATCTAATTCTGTTCACTCCAGATGAATCTAAGGTAACATTAAATGAAACTATTTTGTCAATGTAATGGAGCAGGGAAACTAAAGGGATGTATAGCCCCCACCCCTGCCTCAGAAGTTAAGTGCAGGGAATAGAAGTTAGGCAAATAGTTTTTTAGAGGTTTTTAATTTTTGTAGTAATTTTTTTAAACAAAGAATATCAGTTTGGAATGTTCTGCTTTTTATTTTGATGTCACTTAGTCTAGAGGAGGCAGCCAATGGTGGGGGTCCTCAGCAGGACCTGCATTGCACGGCCATACCACCCTAAATGTGCAGATCTCATCTGATCTCGGAAGCTAAGCAAGGTCAGGCGTGGTTAGTACTCGGATGGGAGAAAGTGGTTGAGGAGCTAGCAGATGAGGAAAGTAGGAAGAAATGAAGATATGCATGGGGTGGCGCGTATGCTAATGAGATGAGAGTGCAAGAGGAACGGCAAGAAAGAGACTCACGAGGAGGGAAAGAGAGACAGTGAGACAGAAGGTGGTGGTGATGCAACTCAAAGAAATTAAAATATTTAAAGTAAGAGCCGACTCATTTATCTTTTTCCTTAGATCCAGCTGGAGAGACTTGATTAGGGGTATGGCTTGAAGGCCTGGGAGGCCTGGCCAACACTGGTCTCCTTCCCCGTCTTGCCTGGCCCCTCCCTGACCCTGAGGCTTTGGTCCGAGGGTTTTCTCAGTTCTGACCTCTTGCTCTGGTGCGCTGCGTGCCCTTCCTCTACCTCCCTCCACTTCTGGCTCCTTCTGCCCTTGCTCCTGTTCTCTCTTTCCTTGGCTTTTCCCCCCACTTTGCCAGCACCACTTCCCTTCAAGCTGGCCTGAGGTCCCCCATTTTTAAGGCCTCTAACAAAGCTGAGGATTAGGCAGGACCTGAGGTCTCCATGTTAGGGTGACAAAGTTCCAATTAAGGACGTCGAATATGTTGTGTGGTCAGCAGGAATGTTGGCCGTACTCGGCAGGACTGACAAGAAGTCCAGAGCCTGTGGAGTTTGTCAGATGTAGCTCTCACCTCCTGGTGATATCCTCTGGGGCCATGCACAGAGACACTTCTGATCATTGGCTCCCTGTCTCACTGCAGATAGGTTTTAATCAAGTCACGCTAATGGTATTTCGTCTGTTGCAGTAAGATTTGTAGACTGCCCAGATCGGCAAACGCAGGGGGAAAAACCCCCCAAAACAAATTAAGATCCACTTCATGTTTACTAGCCCAGTGAATGTGCTTTATAGACTCCAAATGTGTAAATCAAGGTTGCCAGCTCTTATGCCTGCAGCTGACTTCCCAAGCCCTGACCCTATCAGCAACCTGTGGCCCTTCAGGCCCCTGTGAGAAGTGACAACTGTGAGTGAGTTTGCCAAAAGGTGGCAGAAACAGGACTGTACTTTATGAGCCCTAAAGAGATAGTGAGCATATTTCCAAGCACTCCCCTCAAAAAAAATCAGGACCCGTGATGTGACCAGGCTGAGTGTGCTTACATGAATGGCAAAAGGAAATATTTGAAATCGGGACTGTTGTATAAAATACAGGACATGTGTTTGCCAGAATTATGACAACCACTACTTTCTGTGAACCCAGAGAAGGGCCTCTGCAGGATTGCCGGGGCCCCTTTGAAAACATGGTCTTAGTTCCTACAGCTCTGTTCCCCACCCCCATACCCCGCCAGTTCTCATTCAGCTTTTGGTGGCGTTTAGAAGGCCTTGGTAATCACTGAAGGCAAATGATAGAACACAGATTTTGAAAAGGACAGCTTTGCTATTGCCAACATCATGGGCATTGTTTGTTAGAGTTTGTTGTTTTTGGACGGAGATAGGAAGAAGGAGGAGGAATTCAATCAAGCCTTCCAGCTAGAACTCTGTGAGCCGCAAGACCTGTATTATGCTGCTGGGCCAGCATCTGCCAGAGCTAAAGCAGGCCCTTTCTTTCTCGGGCTTTCTCTGCCCACTGCTTCCTGGTGTATGCTGCCGCCACACAGAGGCAAACACAGAGATGCTGAAATGTTTTTCAGGACCTCCCTGGCTTTCTTGCAGTGCAGTTTAGATACTTTAAAATAAAAAAAACAAAGAGCAAAGTTGAAGTTCCAGAGAAGTTCTTGTGAAACACTGCATTGTAGACAAGGGTTTCCTGGTACAACAGTGGGTTGGTCATAGACTAAGGGTCCAGATAGTCGTTTCCACCATGACCGTTCTAGGATTCTTTGATGTCAGTGTATCCTATAGAAGAAAAAAGCTGCTGTTTTCTTCAAGGAGAATTTAGTTACCTGTATTAGTGTTTAATTGTGAAATTATGAAGATTATTGCCAACTTTTCATCCAAGCAGATGTCACACATAGCATGTCTATGTATGTATGTGTAACTGAGTTGCAACATGAACTTGAAGTTCTGCACAGGATTGGGGGTACTTCCTAAGAATATGGTATTTCTTCAGATAAACACTAGGTGGCATGGAGAACTTAATAAATAGAAAACACTAATATCACAAATTGGAAAATAGAGGAAGACCCTCTCCTTCAATTTGCAGCAATGGTAAAATCTCCCTGTCAAAGTTCAACAGAAAAACATCAGCAATATGGCTAATGTTGCTTATTGAGGCATTCCCGAAGAGAGCTGGGCGGGAGGAATTTGTTCACAAAACCTTTTATAATCTTTTCTTGAGTATCATTTTATAAACATGATGATAAATTCAAAAATATAATTGTTACCATGACCAGATTCCTTAATAGAAAACAGTCTATTTCTGTCAGCGTGGATGTGTTTTTCATCTGAGAAATCCTGACAGACTTTTCTCCTCCCTCTTTTCCTTTATGAAATCAGCCAAGGGGGCAGGAGGTGGGGGAAGACTCTGATCACTCTTCTCCAAACATCCCTTTGGATAAAAAGGCAAGGTTTTCCCTGCCATTTTGAAGTTCCCAACATATTTGTTTCCCTGTGTTCAGGGCTAGAAAGATTATCTTTCCCGTAATGCTGAGTATGAAAACATAGGGAGCAGGTGTTCTAGTTACAGTTCCATAACTAGATCACTTCTGACAATACTGTAACCTCTCCTTTGCTTAGCAAGTCCTGTAGGGAAAAGCAAAGCTCCATCACACGAAGACATTCTTGGCCCATCAGGTACTGATTATTAGAGAGTGGCCTCTTTAAGGGCCTCTTTTGGCCTTCTAGTAGATGCAAGTCCTAAAACACACACAGTTCCCAGCCATGTAGCAGTACCATGGCCTTGCCCCTGCCAGACAGGCAACAGGCTAGTCAAGTCAGAGGTAGAGGTGATTCTACTTAGAGCAACAGAGAGCAGTGCCTTCCAGGTATAATTTCTAAGAATAAGAGCAGAAAAGTGAGTATTCTGAAAGGCTTCGGCTATGTTAAGGAGAGCTGTCTTGTCACAGCTGAAACCTATGCTGAAATAGCTTGAAATCTCATGCCTAGTCAGAGCACGTGCAGTAAGTAACCAAGACACTGAGGTCTGGTCTTCGTAGAGACAGCAGTCAGGTGCCAGGCAATGTGAGTGTGTGGCTCAGCTCTACCCTTGCCCGGCTGTGTGACCTCTCTGACTCTCGCTGAGCCTCTGCATCCAAAATACCCCTCCTGTGTGAGATGGGAATTATAACAGGGTTGTATGGAGGAGCAGATCAGACTGGAAGGCACTTTGCAGGCCATGCCATACCACGGTATCATTAGTCCAAGCAGGGGAGGGAGAGCCCAGACTGCACTTCTCTTGTCTTCTGACTTTGAGCAGAAGCAGCAAGAACAGGACAGTCCAGTTGTGCAGACTGATCGCAGCAGTGTGAACCTCAGTGACTGCCCTCCCACCCTACATTTAGAAGGTGTCTCCTCACCTACATTTTTGCATTTTTTGTCTCTTGCTCTTGTTCCCTCATAAAGGAAATTCTGCACACAAGATCTTTTCAACCCACTTTAATGTGCAGATTTGCATCAGTCCACTTTCTGTTAAATAAATCATGTTAACTTTCACAGAAGAGAATGTAAACCACACACACACACACACACACACACACACTTAAGCAGAATTTAGCAGGCATTTTAAACTGAAGGAATATTTTCTTTCCTGTGAGTTTTTGGGACATTATATTAAAAACCGTCACAACCTGGTCTCATTTTCTCTGAAATTTTGGACATCTCTGTTTTTCATGTTCCCTCTCTCCCTGGGAATGAAGAGTCTGCTAATACAATTTCAGTAAGGATTACATCCACTTCATTAATGTACTGCACTCCTCAGGAGTGATGGACTTGTTTAAAAATAAATCAGGTAAATCCTTTTCTATAAAAATGACCATGCCCTAAATGATCAGTTTTGCAAATGTGGATATTTTTTCTGAGGGAGATTCTCCTTTCTACCCCCGACATTCTATTATGAAAAATTTTAAACATACAGCAAACTTGAAATAATTTTATAGTGAACATCCATATACTTATCACCTAGATTTTGCCACCAATGTCTGACTATATTTGTTTTATTACTAATCTATGGATCCATCCATCCCTCTGCCATCCACTAATGCATCTTATTTTCTTGATGCACTAATGTGGATTTTGGCCTATTGAATTTGCTCAAAATGATATCTGCTGAGACTCTTGCAAAGCGTTCACTCTTACCACTTACTTAAAAAGAAAAATCGATGTTCACCTGAAGACTTCATTTTCTCTGATGAGCCTGCTCTGCATAGATACAAACAAACTGCCCTTGTGCTGCCTCGGTCAAAGGATGAAGCACTGCTCTGCGGATGGACTGCTAGCCATGGCCCAGTGAGCTCAAGGTCAACCTGCCCCAGTTCTGTGCTGTGCCTATGGCTCAGACTAAATGAAGGGTTTTCCAGCCTTAGTGGCTTAGGTTACCATGAGTGACTGGGTACCAGCATGTGCATAGTCTTCCCTCCTCTCCTTCCACTCCATTCTCCCTGAAGTCAAATTAATCTTCAATCTCATTATGATTTCTCTGGATTAGGCGTGGGCCAGCCACAGCTTGCATACCCAAAGTGTCATGCTTTTATTATTTTCACCGGGTTGCAAAGATAGCTGACAACCTAGCCTGGATTTTTGAGCACCCTTCATCCTCCACTTTTATACTTTGGTCTTCCTTTCTAGTGGCCCTTCTTTATCTTACCTACAGAAAATGTATGATACCCCCTCTGACTACCTACTCAGAGCTACCCTTCCTCAAAATACTCTAAAAGTATTCTAAAAAGCTCTAAAAGTACTTCTCGATAAAAATTTTCATTGTCACATTGTAATAGATCTCCGATAGGGGAACATGACTGAGGATTAACTAAAGACATTTATACTAAGGTGTGAGTGGCTGATAGACTCTTATCCACCCAGAGATTAATTACATTTAAAAGAAAGAGGTGCTTATTAGCTCAAATGGATCTTGAAATGGTAGTGTATGTGAGATATCATCATGAGGCCCATCCTAGTGACCCTTGTCTACTTCCAGATCTATGTTCTCTCAGTTCTCTTCACCTCTCTGTGCACAGAACAAGAGTTTGCTATGTCTGACTCTCTCTTCAGAGAAGTTGCTAGCCCTTGCTGTAGAGCTCCAGCACAAAAGGCATACCTCTCCCTTTGATTTGAGCTTGTTTCCTGTGCCACTGCCTTGAGTAAATAATATCTTAAAGTGTCTTAGGTAGTTTCTGGTAAGTTTAGGAGTTTTCTAAACATGGAACAGATGCACAGAACATCTGGGTGGTAGGCTCTTGGCAATGCTTCAAGGGTCCCATTGTCCCTGACATCTGGGGCCCATTTGCCAGGGTGGGCATTTGGAGCTTCTAAAGTAAAAAAAAAAAACTCTCTCTTATTGGCTTATGTCAAATGAAGTTTTAGGGACAAAGACCCCCATATAGTGCTCAAACTTTCTGCCCAAATTTCCAAATCTTCACAGTGCACCAAATGCTTGTTTTTTTAAAATATTATTTATGTATTAGAAAGTTTTATTCAATTATTACAACATAACCATAACATACCCTACAAAACCAAAAAAATTATAATAATCTCTTGTACTTGTTATAGTATATGGTTTTCGAAGCACATTTATGTATGTTATCTTATTTGATACTTACAGTAGTGCTGATGGATAGGCAGGGCAGATACATAGATATCCACTTTATAGATAAGAAAATGGAGGCCCTGAGAATTGAAATGACTTTCTCAGGGTCACACAGCTAATGAGGGTCAGAACTCAATTTCAGATCTTCTAACTCCTAGACTGTAGGACCACACTAATTGGGTTGATAAGGAAAACCAATTTCTGAGGATATTGTTTGTATGAAATGGAAAGATTTGGGTTGGAGACAGTTGGTATGTGGTCTCTAAGATTGAGCTTTGGATGGTGGCACTTCCATTCTTCCTTGAGAACTGGGCTTATTTAAACTTGGTAGAAAGTTCTGTAGGTAAGAATTATTACAGAAAGAGCATGATGTTAAGCTCCAGGGCCAGCGTGTTATATGAGATTTGGGTGGAATCTTTGTGCTGTCCACTCCTACAAAACAGGATTAATCATTCCAGCAGATGACTCACTACTGCACATCTGAAGACAGCAAGGATTAATAGCAGTCCAAGCCGCTTGGCCAAAGTCATCTTCAACTTCGGTTACCTTGTGAATCTCTCAGACCGATCGCTTCATCCTTCTCAGCAGGCCTGAGGGTTCACATTCTTTCTATCTTCTCTACAAATAAGTGACAACTCTGATCAGTGCCAGAAGTTGGATGCTAAGAGTAAACTGGGGAAGTGCCAGTTTCCAAAGTCTTCTCTGAAGACTCTGTTGCATCCTGTCTTCCCAAGAGCCTCTTACCTGCATCCAAGCCAGACATTACAGACAGGGCTTGGTGCAACACTCTGTTTGCAGTGGTTTCAAAGAGAACTTTAAAAACGAAACCCAACCTCTTATTGATGCCCTTTGAACCATTCTCTACTGTTGGGTAGTTGAAGTGGAACAAATACAAGTCTTATTGCTTATCTTCAGGCTAGATCTACTTATCATCAAAACAATTGGTTGCAAAGTAAAAAATGCAGCTAAAGCAGTTTCTTGGTGTCATCTAGTCAAAAATGCACCAAAACAGTCTGTACCTGCACACAGAATGAGGAAACTGGTTTGTATCCAAAGATGGAGCCTAATTTTAGAATGTGTATAGTTCATCAAATAAGGTGTTTAAAAGAAAGTTACTTCTTTAGGGGTGGCTCAGACACAAGTGATAGATCAAACTAGAGAGGAAGACTTCTTTTTAAAGAGATGGAGTTATCAAAGCTAATCAAAAGAAGAGATTTAAGCATTATGCTTAACTCTGAAATGCAACTCCTGCTGCTCAGCATCAGGATCTGTCTTTGATGCTGAAAATCTATGTGATCAGAGTTGATTTGTGTCTCAGCATTTAGTGGCTACCATCAAGTCAACTGGCAATCCAAATCAGATACCATGCAAGAAACCAGTCATGGAAAGCTTAATTTTTTTTTTCATCAAAAAATGTCTCAACCTCATTTGGAAAGAAATGGGAAATGACATTTCAAACTTTAATCCCTTAATATGTAGTCTGGTTCTTTCCAAAGGTTGCAAGGTTTCCAAGTTCTGGAATTCATAACTAACTAACCATATGGAAACAGGATGTTCTTCATATCTTGGCTTCTCGAATATTGTCAGAGTATGAGTGACTCGCGTTGACACTGTGCAGGACCATATGTGCAGGCATCATCCCTCCTCAGCTGCACGCTTTGCCAGGGCAAACCCTCTCCTCTCTTAAGATAAGTGTCCTTACTAGGCCAAGCCCATGGAATGTTAAATTTCTACCACCGAGCCTTTGCCCTTGCTGTTCCCCCTGCCCCATACAGAGTGCCTTCCTTGCTTATCTTTCAAGAGCCATCTTTGATTCCACCTTCCCATGAAGTGTTCTTTGACTATTCCAGCCAATAGGGATCTCTCCAATTTCTCCCAGCTCGTGGGATTTGTTATCTGTATCACACAAGTTGAGACTCTTTGCTGGTCTTGCCGTTTCCAGCCACTCTGTTCCAGTCCATTCTCTAATCATATCACAACTGCCACAGCTCAACTCCCAAACTAGTCTCTCAGAGAATAAGAGTGGACCTGAAAGGCAGACCGACGAGTCTTCAACTTGGGGCCCCTCCACTTTCTAGCTGTGAGAACAGTTTAAATACCTCTCCGAGCCTCCCTTAGTTTCTTCATCTCACAGGAACGATGGTGTCTATTTCAAAGGGTTGTGAGAGAACGTCTGTAGTGTGCCAATAGCACAATGCCTGGAACATCAGAAACAGGTAATAAATGGTAGATAAGTATGTACTTCTCCATTATATCTACTCACTGCAGGGCACACAATGGATTATAATCATGACTTGATTAATTAATACATTTTTAATGCAGTATCCCTGAGACCTGGATAATAAAATAACAATTCTGGAGTTATAAGGCCGGGAAAGGTCATTAAGAAGTTATCTTGCTATGATGTATTTATTGACATGGACATATGTTCACTATGTACTGTTAAGCCAAAAAGGCAGTTTTTTAAATAGGATGTTTGGGGTCTGTATGCATTTGTGTGTGTGTGTATGTGTGCACACATATACATATTTGTGTGTGTATGTAGTTTTTTTAATTGGGAAGTATGCACCAAAATGCCAACAGTGGTTATCTCTGATGGGTAGGATTATAGACAGGTTTTTGTTACTTTATTTTATTGGGGTCATAATAGTTTATAACATTGTGAAATTTCAGTTGTACATTATTATTTGTCAGTCACCATATATATGTGCCCCTTTACCCCTTATGCCCGCCCCCCAACCCCCTTCCCCACTGCTAACCACTAATCTGTTCTCTCTGTCCATGTGTTTGTTTCTCTTCCACGTATGAGTGAAATCATACTGTGTTTGTCTTTCTTTTTCTGGTTTATTTCGCTTAACATAATACCCTCAAGGTCCATCCATGTTGTTGCAAATGGAATGATTTTGTGTTTTTTTTATGGGTGAGTAGTATTCCATTGTATATATAGCACATCTTCTTTATGCATTCATCAGTCGCTGGGCACTTGGGTTGCTTCCACGTCTTGGCTATTGTGAATAATGCTGCAATGAACATAGGGGTGCATAAATCTTTTTGAATAGTTGATTTCAAGTTCTTTGGATGAATACCCAGTAAAGGGGTAGCTGGGTCGTATGGTATTTCTATTTTTAATTTTGTGAGAAATCTCCATACTGTTCTCTTTTCTTTTCTTTTTTTTTTTTTGTGGGGAAGATCAGCCCTGAGCTAACATCCATGCCAATCCTACTCTTTTTGCTGAGGAAGACTGGCCCTAAGCTAATATCCATTGCCAATCCTCCTCCTTTTTTCCCCTTTTTCTCCCCAAAGCCCCAGTATATAGTTGCATGTCATAGTTGCACATCCTTCTAGTTGCTTCCATACTGTTTTCTATAGCGGCTGCACCAGTTTTTCATTTTTTATCTTGGTAATTATAGGCATTCTAACAGGTGTAAGTTGATATCTCATTGTAGTTTTGATTTGCATTTCCCTAATAATTAGTGATGTTGAACATCTTTTCATGTGCCTGTTGGCCATCTGTATATCTTCTTTGGAAAAATATCTGCTCATATCTTCTGCCTATTTTTTGATTGGGTTGTTTTTTGTTGTTGAGTTGTGTGAGTTCTTTATATATTTTGAAGATGAACCCCTCATCAGATATATGATTTGCAAATATTTTCTCCCAGTTGGTGGGTTATCTTTTTGTTTTGTTCCGAGTTTCCTTTGCCTTGCAGAAGCTCTTTAGTCTGATGAAGTCCCATTTGTTTATTTTTTCTTTTGTTTCCTTTGCCCGAGTAGATATGGTATTTGGAAAGATGTTTCTAAGGTAATGTCAAAGAGTGTAGTGCCTATATTTTCTTCTAGGAGTTTTATGGTTTCACATCTTACCTTCAAGTCTTTGGATTATAGACAGTTTTAATTTTCTTTTTGCTTATCTATATTAATTTTTATATTATGAATATGTACTACTTGCATAAATAAGACATAATAAATGATTTTTTAAATGTCATATATGTATATAATAAATGCATGAATATAGATCAGGGCTGTGAGGCAGGGAAAAATGAAAAATTGAGAAAAAAAGGGGGTTGTAGGATATGAGTGCTTTCTACTCCCCAAAATTTGCTGTTTTGTTATTGTTTCGCTATCTTTGCAAGAAAGTTTTTAGTTTATAGAAATTATTTTCTAAATCATTCCTATGCTTTCATGCTGATCAAATTCATTTTTGGTCAATAAATGATTAGGCTGTTTTCAACAGGCAGTATTCTGAGAGGGGACTCTTCTTCAGCTTCTAGAATTACCTAAATATATAAGATGGACTACTTATGCCTTGACCAATCTGTTAACTAGTTTCTTTCTGGTAGACCCCAATTATTTTCACTCTGGTGCTCAGTGTCATGTGGATCTAGCCATAACTTGCTGAATTGTTCTGTGGCTCTGGAAATTAAGAAGCTCTTGTCGTGTTGGCCAGGATGGAGGCTCTGCTTGTGTGCATCAGCCCATTTGGGTTGCCCTTCTGTAAGGCTAGAAGCATAGTGCCTACCAGGGCTGCGAGTACCCCTGGGATGTAGACTGGTTTTTTTTTTTTTTTTGTGAGGAAGATCAGCCCTGTGCTAACATCTGCCAATCCTCCTCTTTTTTTTTTTTTTTTTTTTGCTGAGGAAGACTGGCCCTGGGCTAACATCTGTGCCCATCTTTCTCCACTTTATATGGGATGCTGCCACACCATGGCTTGCCAAGCAGTGCGTCAGTGCGTGCCCGGGATCTGAACCAGCGAATCCCAGGCTGGGCCGCCGCAGTGGAGTGCGCGCACTTAACTGCTTGTGCCACGGGGCCGGCCCCTGCAGACTGTTCTTTTTCTCCATCAACCGCTGGACATCATCCTGTCCTAGACAGTGCATCCCCTTCCATACCACATCATCGTGGTGGCCAGCTCAGGACTAGGACATGAAGCTCTGATTCATATCCCATATGGTTACACATCCTGGACTTGTAGCAGAGGTAGAGATGTGAGTGGGGCCAAGACCAGGGGACACAGGGTAGGGTTGGAGGAGTCTTGTTCCTTTCTCTGTTGGTTTTAGGAACAGCTGAGCATATGCTTACAGCCATCACCTGGATTTTAAATTCATATTGCTTTCCAGTTAACAACAAGAACAGAAAGTATTTATTGAGTGCTTACTGTGTGTCTGACATTTATTTATGCCATGCAGCTAACCAGTGAGCAAAACAGATACAACTTCCTTCCCTCATAGACTTTATATACTCGTTGTGGAGACTCTGTCAAACCTGATATTGCATTTCCAGTTCTGATCAAAAAAGAAAATAAAGCAGATTAACTTTGGACTACAGTCCACATTTCTCAGAGGAATGGCAGATCTCTGGGACCTTATCTCCTTGTTTCATTCAGGTTGTGTGTCTGCCAGGAAATAAGCATTTTCATTATGAACACATGCTTTAATCTACTCTGCATGATCATTTCAGAAAATAGCTCCAGAGGCCAAGATTTCAGCTTTTGGGATAAGGATGAGCATTGGGGATAGACAAACTTCCTAACTTTCATGATGAGGTGGGATGAAAGTGTAGTCTGTCTTACTGTATACAGGTATATTGCAGGGAGTACAGTTCTCTAATAACAGTAGGAGAGAACGCCATAGAAGAATTATTTTATATAAAATGTAAGTGACCATGTTGCAATGTGATTCTTACACAATGTTCTGATTATATTGATATCTTGGTTTAAGACTGCTAACGAGGGGCCAGCCCCGTGGCTTAGTGGTTAAGTGCACGCACTCCGCTACTGGCGGCCCGGGGTTTGGATCTTGGGCGCACACCGACGCACCGCTTCTCCGGCCATGCTGAGGCCGCGTCCCACATACAGCAACTAGAAGGATGTGCAGCTATGACATACAACTATCTACCGGGGCTTTGGGGAGAAAAGGGGGAAAAAAAAAAGGAGGAGGATTGGCAATAGATGTTAGCTCAGGGCCGGTCTTCCTCAGCAAAAAGAGGAGGATTGGCATGGATGTTAGCTCAGGGCTGATCTTCCTCACACACACACACACAAAAAGACTGCTAACAAGTGTGGGAGTTTTTAGTAAAAAATTAACTAAGATGTCCCATATTTAATCCAGATAGTTCACAGTTTGGCTTGGAAAATGATGGATCAAAGTGCATAGCTCCATCCATTGGTCAGTTTTCTTTGGTGAGGGGTGTGTGTGAGAGAGAGAGAGAGAGAGAGAAGATATATCAGAGGATATAGAGTCGTTTTATTCAGAGAACTTGGCCTGAAGCTTATAACAATGCCTTAGCGAATCTCCTGGCATTGGAATCCAAGCATTGATTTTTATTAAACTTTGGAGCTCTTGCAATTAATTCTCACTGAGCTGAGGTCAGAGCTGGCGGAGCGCTGCCCGGCTGCATATGCCCTAATAACCACAGCCTCTTAGTATATGGTCTTAATGGCGAATGGAGCGTCCTCCTCTTCCTCCTCACCGTGACTGTCATTGCTTTAGAAATGCCCCAAAATGGCAATAAATGATGTGCAAACACACCAGATGGATTGCTAATCTCTTTTCGAGGCTTCCTTAACGGTGCATTCATAGTCCCTTGGAGCAAACTCAATTTCTCTCTGTGCACACTATTTCCACTTTTACAATACTAGAAGAAATGATTTTGGCAAACATATTTTGTAACTTGGATGAGAGGTAATTTATACAATTGCTCACCTACTATGACAACAGGCAGCAACTCCAATCACAGAAGGATGGATAGCTATTCATCAGTCACAGCTAAGACACATAAATGGACCTGGAGCCTTTTATGAGGCTTGAAGCCACAAACTTGGGGGCTACTTCAGGCAAATCTTATTTCTTTAGAGAGGGGCAGGGAATAGAAAAACAAAAGTCAGGTCTTTAGATCTTCACCTTTACACTGATCACCAGATCTTAAGAGAGCCTGAAATGTGCCCAACACAAAGGAGAAAGCTTAAGTGGTACAAATGCCACAGTGTTAAGGGTGGGCACTGCCAGGTCATCCATGCCAGGGATGTAGCTGTGACCCTGATCTTTGAGGGTGGTTAGGCAACTGAGTGATGAGACATGATCATTTCCCCTATTGGACCAGTCAGCCCATACCTTATCTCTCCTGAGGGAGCCTGTAGTCACCCCCGATGGAATCCCAAATCTGCTCAGAAGATGTTGCTTTACACTTCAGGCCTAGTAGAGACTTAAAAAAATTTAAATATATATATATATATAAATACGCACATACACAACCTTGGATGGAGGAGGACCTCTTTTCTAGGGGGCTGGCTGGGTTTGTTGTAATCCATTTGTTCACAACTACGACTGCATATGAAAATCAACTGGGAAGCTTTTAAAATTCTTGAATGTCCATCCACCTCCCCCCAAAACCAATTAAATCACAATTGCTTGGGGTTGGACCCAGGAGCCCGTATTTTTCTGAGCTCCCCAAGTGATTCTGGGGTGTAGCTAAGGTTGAGAACCACTGCTTTAACCAGTTAAGGCTGATAAAGGCAATGGGTCTCTAACTTTAGTCCATAGTGGAATCATCTGGGGAACTTGTTAAAATGCAGATTCAGTAGGTCTGGTTTTGAGGCCTGAGATTCTGTATTTGTAAAAAGCTCCCTAGGTAATTCTGAGACTAGTGGTCTATGGACCACATGTTGAGAACCCTAGCTAGAGAATTCTACCCTGGAGCTTTGCATGTTTCCCATGCTTCTTTTATTGTTTCATAATGGTCCTCTCTTCTCATACAGCTCCCTCTTCTGCCAGTGAATATGTTGGAGGTTATGATCCCTGGGGGTAATCAGGCTGAAAAGTTCAGACACTTCTTGTCACTTCCAGAAGAACCAAGACAACAGATCAAAGGGATACTGAGACACAGGGTGGAGAATGGAGGTAGACAGAGCACAAAGAGAGAAAAAGGGCTGGCTTTAGTCTAGCAGATGCTGGAGAGGGAACCCACATTTGGAGTTAAGAAGTCCATCTCTTAGATAGCCAGAGTTGGAAGGATCAGCTTTGCAGCACACTTCCTAAAAGGTAGGATATACTCAACCTGGGCCTAGGCAAGGACATCCAGACCAAGGGTTCCTGAGTATGCCTCTTGAGCTGTAGCCAGCTCTGCCCCAAGCACCTCCTCCCTGTACAGCCCCTACCGGTACAGCATTGTTTTCTTGCCCAGCCTTATGCTTTGCTGACCTCCAGGAGAAAAGTCTAACCGCGTATTGCTGCTGCTGAGTTACTATAAGATAAGGGGAAAGGGACAGAGTGGCAGGAAGCATAGCCACAAGAAAGAGATACCAAGTGAGTCTCCTAGTTGCCTGTGCTCAGATAGTTGTCCATTCTGTGTACCTTACTGCTCATTCCATGGACTCAGCTGATGTGGAATTGGGGTGCACAGGCTTTGATGTCAGGTAATAAGCAAATTTTTATGTGGAAAAGAGCATGGATTTTGCAGTTATACTAGGGTTCCAATCCCACCTCTGCCACTTAAGAATGGTGTGGTTTCCCTTTATCCCCTTCCTATAGTAACACTTCTGTTGGTCACCACTGTTGGGAGTGGGGGCGCATGAAATTAGGGAGGGCTTCAGAGAGGAGGTCACATTTGCCTGGGCCTTGAAGGGTGGGGCTGGATTTCCATAGGCAGATTTCCAAAGTTCTAGAAGGAACTTTCTAGAAGGAGGCAATGATATGAAAAAAGCTGGAAAGAGTGGTTGCTGTATTGTTTGAATTTGCTGTTGGGACCATTCCAGGTGGCTGCTGTGCATTACTTTCTTTACCAAGTTTGTTTTTTACCAAGTTTGCTTTCAACTTGCAGTTTGCAGTTAGCCTACTCTGACCAATCAGGAGACAGGTATGGGTTACTTTGTTGTTTATCCTGAACTTTCCAGAATTTCTGCAACCTCAACACAAGTGTAAACTTCCAAGTACAAGCCTTGGGGCCTTCTTACCACATCCAGCCCAGCTAACTGATCCCAGAGCCCCCAACACTCCCCTGCACCCTGGCTCTGATGTCTTCCCATATTCCCCACCCCATAGAAGCAGGAGAGAGCCTACTACCTGTTGAAGTGGGAAGAGAGGATCAGGGAGGCTTCGTGCAGGGGGCTGCATGTGAGCTGGGCCCTGAGGGGTGAGCATGGCAGGGAAAGGACATTCCAGTAAGAGGCAACCACACAAAAGGCGTGATTACTCTAGTATAGAGGCCTAAAGCATAGACATTGGGTTCAAACTCTAGTCTGGCCATTTCCTACTTCTTTTCATGATCCCATCCCTCAGTCCTCTCTCACCCCACACACATCCCCCCTGTTTAATAAACACTCTCCTAACTGCCCATGCTCAGTTAGATGGTTTCCCATTCTTTTTTTTTTTTTTTTTAATTTTTTGTTTATTGCAGTAACATTGGTTTATAACATTGTAAAAATTTCAGGTGTACATCATTGTACTTCTATTTCTGCAAAAAATATGGAATGCTTCACGAATTTGCGTGTCATCCTTGCGCAGGGGCCATGCTAATCTTCTCTGTATCGTTCCAATTTTAGTATATGTGCTGCCGAAGCGAGCACGATGGTTTCCCATTCTGCGTATCTAGTCTTCAATGGCTGCACAAACCCCCTTCCCCCATCCTACTTATGGCACATGGTGAAAACAGTCAGACCATGACTTACTAGCTGTAAGGTCTTGGGTAAATAGCTTAACTTCTATGATCCTCAGTTTGCTTATTTGTAAAATGAGGATATTAAAAATACTCCCTTATAGGGTTGTTGTAGGGATTAAATAAAATACCATGTATAAAATTCTTAGCACCATGCCTTGAATATAGTAAAGTCTTGTATTATCTCACTATATTACATCTTTCGCTATTATTTTTTTACAATATGAGATGAATACATGAATAAAAGTTGGCATTACTCTGAAAAAGAATTTCAAATCCTTTAAATGCTGTTAGGGAGCATTTAAAGTTTTGAGGTCTCTAAGAGTCAACCCTTTTTATAACTAAGTCCTCACCCCATTCATTCATTCTACAAATATTTATTGAGCACCTATAACATGCCAGGGATCATGCTAATTGCTGGGAACATGATGAACAAGACAAAGTACCACCCTCCACCCACATGGAGCTTACATTCTAAGAAAGAGAGAGAGTCAACAAACGGACCAGGAAATATATATTAAGTCAAGTTGCAACAGGTTCTAAGGAAAAACTCAAGCAGGGTGGGTGGATGGGGAGTTGTGGTGGTGAGGCGTCAAGTTGTCAGGAAAGGCCTCACACAGGAAGTTTCATCTGAGCAGAGACCTGAAAGCATGAGAGAGTGAGAATGAGTCATGGGGATATTTGATGAAAGAGCTTTCCAGGCAGAGGGAAGAGTAAGTGCAAAGTCCCTGAGGCTGGAGAGCACTTAATGTGTTTGAGGAACAGCAAGGAGGCCTTATTAGTTTTGTAAATCCGAGTGTTTGCTTTAAGGGACACATGACCGTCAAGATCTGTATATTTATTTAAAAGTCCTGAATACTGAAAGTCATGGAGAAGAAAGCGAATTGTGAAGTCTGGTGATTCTTTGTGGATTCTCCAATCCCTGGCAGACTGCTCCTTTCCTGTGCCGTGGACCTTTGGGTCACGCCTGCGTATGCTGTGTGCGTTTAGCCTAGAGAACTCAGGAAGGAGGGAAGTCTTCCTTTGGCTCTCACTGTAAGGCTAAGGACCCAAATTAATGTAATGGATTTATACGGCTCAATGACTCATTCCTTTATTCATTCCTCCACTCGACAAGCATTTATGACTGACTTTCTTTAGGTATAACTGTGCTAAATTCTGTGAAAGATACAAATAATTCTAAGATAATAGGCCCATCCATCTTGAAGCCTTTTTGGAAATGTTTGGGATAAATTGTAATTTTTTAGAACTATACAATGGCAGTCTTTAAGGACTAAATGGCGTGAGAAGACATACACATATGAATAGTTGACAAATTAGTGAGTTGTTCAGATAACATAGACTATAGCAGTTGGTCAGGGGAAGCTTCCTGGAAGTAGAGAGGCTCAGGTTGGGCCTTCAAACATACGCAGAGAGGAAGAAGGAAGGAATGAGAGAGCAAAATGCCAACCCTTTTGAGATGATCACTCCTGAGAAAAATGTATGCTAAATCAGTCATGCTAGCCAGCCCCATCCTCTCTGCCATTATGATCCATGGTCTAGAGTTGTCATAACATTTGTAACACTTCCATTCTCTAAAATCTTAAGTGTTTATGCATGCCATGTAATAAGTGAACTCTGATCCACAAAATTGGTGGTCTAGTGGTTAAGATTCAGCGCTCTTACCACCATGGCCTGGGTTCGTTTCCCAGTCAGGGAACCATACCACTCATCTGTCAGTTGTCATACTGTGGCGGCTGCATGTTGCTGTGATGCTGAAAGCTATGCCACTGGCATTTTTTATGTTTTTGTGAGGAAGATCAGCCCTGAGCTAACATCCGTGCCAATCCTCCTCTTTTTCTGCTGAGGAAGACCAGTTCTGAGCTAACATCTATTGCCAATCCTCCTCCTTTTTTTCCCCAAAGCCCCATTAGATAGTTGTATGTCATAGTTGCACATCCTTCTAGTTGCTGTACATGGGACGCGGCCTCAGCGTGGCTGGAGAAGCCGTGCTTTGGTGCGCGCCAGGGATCCGAACCCAGGCCGCCAGTAGCGGAGCGTGCGCACTTAACTGCTAAGACACGGGGCCGGCCTGCCACTGGCATTTCAAACACCAGCAGGGTCACCGATGGTGGATGGGCTTCAGTGGAGCTTCCAGACTAAGACAGACTAGGAAGAAGGACCTGGCCACCCACTTCCAAAAACTGGCCATAAAACCCTATGAATAGCAGTGGAGCGTTGTCTGGTAGAGTGCCATAAGGTGAGAGGATGGACAAAAAGACCAGGCAGGGTTCCTCTCTGCTGTACAGGGTTGCTAGAAGTTCAGTCAACTCCGTGGCACTAACAAAAAAAAAAAATCAACGAGATAACAGTATCCCCAATTTCCGAAGAACCTCGGCCTAAGGTAACAATTGGCCTCAATCCTAATTTGCTTCTAGTTTATGTAAATGATGTAAATTGCCATAGGAAAATGGATGGCCTTTTCTAGCTTGGATAGGCTTTGAAGGCAGAGGTGACTAGGACATTTTTGTCAAGTTTGAGCAGAAAAATATCTACAAAGGCCCAGACACCTAGGCCAAATGGCTTTGGTTGGCTTGATGAAGTTGTTTCTTCTGTGGGCTTCCAAGCTGGGTGGGCGTGGTAGCTGTGTCTGGTGAGCTCAGCTCTGGCTACTTTTCCACAAAGAACACTGCAGTCTAGTCTCTTGGATTAGGCTGGATCTTTGCTTTTAATTACAACAGCATACTGAGAATGGACAGGATTCTTACATTCATTCCTATGTTAACTCATACCATTCCTTTGGTTTCCTTCCTAGTTCTTTTCCCTAGAAGATCCTTTTGGAAATCCAAGTTCTCAGGATGGTACCTAGGATAATGAAGTCCAGAGAGTGGAAGTGGCTCATCTGTATTAGTACTATTGGTATTTGTGCCCATTGGTTTTTAACCACCCAACCTGGGCAAGGAAGCTAGGATCTATTGATGAATCCTGAAGGTGGATGCCGTAAGGCCTAATGGTGGAGAGTTCAGTCATGTTAATAACACTAATGTTAGCTACCATTTATTGAATGCTTACATGACGCCAGGCTGTCTGCTAATTTGATCTTTCCAACAACTCTGTGAAGTAGTGCCATTATTATCCACCTTGTTATCAATGGGGTAACTGACGGTGAAGGAGTGTAGGTGACTTACCCAAGTTCTTACAGCTAGTAAGCAGCAGTCGTAGTGGTTGGTCAGACTTGGGGTCTGAGTCCTAGGTTGGTCTTTCTAACTTATGTAACAGCTCCATCCCCTTTTCTGCAAAATTGTATGATAAAGCCCCTACCTCACAAAATGGCGATGAAGATGGAATTAGAGAACATCTGCAAAGTGTCTCACGGGGCCTGGCATGTAGTAAGTGCTTAGTAAATGGTAGCTGCTCTTATTGGGAACCTGATCCCCAGGTTTGGCGACCTAGTGCTGAAATTGTCTCTATGGTGGACCATGTGCACGTTTCACTGAGCTGCCAGAATGCACATCTGTTTGTATCTCCCTCATTTGATCGAGCAGTGTGCATGCTCCAGTGCCAACACTGGAATGTGTGCCAATTCTATTAGCTTGGGTAAATTGGGCAGGGAGCTCTTGACAATTTAAGGTATTCATGTAATATTCCTATTGGAATTTGTTGCGTGTTTGCAAATTGGTCCTATGGGAACATCGTTTTTTCAGAAATCCAATGGTTGATACAAGACACTGGGCTCTAAAGTGCATTGCAGGCAAGAAAATGTCCCTTGCAATGAGACATAAACGCCTTTCCATATAACGAGTTTGGTTACTCTGATGGACAGCTCCTGGCCCCCAGAGTATTAAGGCCTATGTCTCACTCCATCATGAAAAACCTGTTATGTGACATATGGCACTTGTCGCCGGATCCACCACTACAATGGGGAGATAATGCAACATCTAGAACATGGAAAACTGAATGAAGACTCACAATCATACTTTTTCCTCCAGCATTGAGATTTCACTTGATGGAAAACATGGGAATGAAACACGTGATTTCTCTGCAGAGCAGAGTGAATCACTAAAACCTTCTGTTGCTGACCTCCTCTTCCTCCTCATTTCCTCCTCCTGACTAGTCTCTCCTTTATGTCAGATGCGGCTTCCTAAAACACTTCATTTACCAAGTCACTCTTCTGTTCTATACCTCTTAGTGGCTCCCTGTTGCCTCTAGCACCAAGTCCAAACACCTCAGCCTGTCTCTTTTTCACAACTGCACTACCCACCTAACCAACTAATTCATTAATTCATTCAGACATATTTCTTGTATACCTACTATGCACCAGGCACTGGGCTAGGTGCTGGGGACATGCCTGTGAACCAGTGAGATGTCCTCACAGACCTGCTGCTCTAATCAAGCTTTTCTGCCTCTGGTCCTTCACCCAGTATGTGCCATTCTGCTGCTGCATCTGTATACACTCCTGGTCCTCTGTGGAAATGTCTGCCCTTCTCCTCTCTGCCAATATATGCTTCTCACCACCTCTAAAACCTCTATTAAAATGCAAGCTTACCACATATGCCCCACTCCTAGAAGTAGTAAGCAGGAGCCCAGGAGGGCCTGCCTTGCACAGAAGGCTAGAAGATCTGTAGTCAGAAACCATCTGTCTAAAGCCTTTGTGTGCAAGTAAAAGGAAAAAGCTTCCAAAGACTTGACATGTGCTGATTGATTTCATAAAGGGTCATGAAGTAGGCATGAGAAACACAGTTTCAGGCTAGCACATTCCCTGAAGGTGATAGACAGAAAATACAGCAAAACTTTTGTTATCATGGATTTTGTGTGTGTCCTGGGGGTGGTGGGGGGATATTTGGGTTAGATTGATTAACCGAAATTTTGGCCATCTTTGGTATGCTATGTTAGTGACATGAATTGTTTAGAATAAGTGGCTAGGACTTATTAATGTAATCACATTTAGACTCAGTGATTGAAATGTAAATCTGAAATGAAAACAGCAGCCTATGACATTCATTCAGCTAATTATGTATTGAGTAGCTAGTATATGTCGGCTAAGCCTGCCCCTAACATATGTGGGGCCCAGGGCAAATGTACAAAGGGAGTCCCACATACCATATGGCTAAAGATTTACAAGTTGTAAATTAAGCTAACACTGTTTAATAAAACGTGTCTGTCCTCCTACCTTGACAAATAAAGCATATCTTCATTATGATCTGGAAGCTCAAATACAAGTTTAAAATTCTTGGGTCCTTCAGCATTTCTTGCCAATCATGACAGCACAGAAGGCTCAGTTGTAGGCCTCCAGCCCCCAGCCTGATCTCCTGTCCCCCTTCTCTTCCACCCCATCTCTGTCCCATACCACAAGGGGCCTCGCACATGCGGTGGACTCCCTAGCCCTCCTGTCCAAGGGTTTTGCACAACGGTGGTGTGTTCTACCCCTAAGAGGATGGACAGGGATCAGAGGCCTGCGCAGGCTCTGGAAGCAGGCACCAGACTATTTAGGCAGGAAATTCCTGGGCACTGGGAATCCATAGTATGGACTAGAAGAGAAGAACATGGACTCTGGTTGGGCTTGTTCCTTTGGTCCAGTGGATTCCTGCTCCTGGGAGGTTCAGCCAGAGGAGGGCCAGAGTGAGGTTTCTAAAGTATGGGGCCAGGTATCTGCCATGTACTGGGGATAAGATGATTAAAATATGCTCCCTCCCCTCCAGGAACTTACAACCTGGTGAAACAGACGTACAAGTACATAGCCCACTCTAATGTAGGGGGATAAATAAATGCTCTCTTTGCTGAAACCCAGAACACAGAAAAGGATACAGTAGGAGATAATGGATCTGAGGGATGGCAAATAGAGGAAGAAGAGCCAGAGGAGGAGGTATCAAATGCCATGCCTTTTGTTCCATCTATTTTTTTAATGTTTAATTTTTTGTTTATTGAGGTGCAGTTAACATTCATTCAGGTGCGCAAATTCCACCTTACAGCTCCATGAGTTGTTACAGTTCCAGCAAATCACAGGCTCTCTTGCCCTGCCCTTCATCAGTCAACATCCCCTGCCCAAAGGTAACCACTATTCTGACCTCCGTCTCTGTAAATTAGTTCTGCCTCTTTTCGAACCTCATATGAATGCAATCATACAATATCTATCTTTGTCTAGTTTCTTTCACTCAACAGTATGTCTGTGAAATCCATCCATGTTGTTTTGTGCAGCTGTAATTTGTTTTTCACTGCTGTGTAGCATTTCATGTTATTACAATATGACATTTTATTTATCCATTTTACTGTTGATGAACATTTGGGTTGTTTTCAGTTTGGGGCTATTATGAACAGTGCTGCTATAAAATTTCTAGTTCATGTATTTTGGTGAACACTTATATCATTCTTTATTTTTTTTTATTTTGAAATAATTTCAGACTTAAATGCAAAAATATTTCAAAGAATTCCTGTATATTCTTCACTCAGACTTCATTCATTCAAAAATAGCTATATAATATTCCATTATGAATACTTAAAAAATTACCACTAATTTCCCCCAGACACTTAAAGCTTTTTAATTTCTTTTCTGTTTTTTGTTATAGAAATTTAAGCAAAATATATACTTAGCCTGTGATCTATATTTATTCTTCAAATTAAAAAATGCAGTCATACTTCAGATTTACATTTTATCAGTGCCTTTTTAAGTCTGTGGTCCGTAATTTCAATTGCTTGATTGTTTTTCAGAAAGAGCTGTAGCTCCTTACATTTCTAATCAAATTTTCTTATTTAAATTCCTTTCATTCCTCTTGGATTTGTAAAGACAGTCTGCCTTCTGCCCCTTTGAAACGTAAGAGAAAGTATCTGATTTCTCCCAAGCCTGCTTCTGCTCAGCTGGAGCTGTGAGAGGCAGCCGGGGTTTGGGCCTTCAGGAGCCCAAAGTAAGCTGACAGCAGGACTGACAGTCTGGCTGTAAGACTTACAGCCTGTGCTCAGTAAAAGGCTGTGTTTATAAATATCCATTGGTGAGTGATCAACCAACACACGCGAACACATATACACACACATATACACGTGTGCACACATGTACTCAGAGAGACTGAACCTGAACTTATGAGGCCTCCAATGGAGGCATATCTTTGCTTCAGGTAGCTTTAATGCCAAAATGGATTATCCACAGAAGCTTAATCAGAAAATTCAACTAATGGCAGGTCATTTAACTGAGGGGTTCCTGTCTATAAGTTTTGTGTACTTCCCATGCTCGCCCTTCCTACCCCAACCCTACATTGTCATACTCAGTGTGCACAGTGGAAGTTTGCTCTATTTCCCAGAAGACAATGAGATATGCAGTTAATGCTTTGGGCCTTTGATGCTCCTCATAGTTGCATGTCACCAGAACAGGGTTATCCCATAGGATATCTTCTTCGGAATCATATGACTATCTCGCTGAAAACCTACTCATTTCTGGCCTGTTTTTTGTTAACTGCCCCCTAACACAATTGGTGCTGAAAACACAGTAGACTTCACTTCACACTTCTTGCTTGATGGAAGCAAAATGTCTAGGCAAAGGAGAAGACAGAATAGACAGTCAATCCTTTGGAAATCCCTTCTACCCTATTATTCTAAGATTTCCTCATTGTTTGTGAATCCAACAGCACCCTCAGCTTTTTGTACATTTAATCCGTATGTTTCTGGTGCATGTATGTTTAAATCACTAAAAGGCAGATTTAGAAAAGCAACTCATTGTCAAAGATCCCTTAGGATCCATCTTATTTAACTACGAACCAGATGTCTCATTTTCCCAGTAGGAAATAGACTTTGAACTTGGAAAGTTCACATTCTGTTTTCTACTCATCTCAACACAGTGAGAGGATTTTCAAATTGGTTGTGTGAGCCTCTTCTATCCCAGAGCAATGGAGCATGGTTTGCATTGTGTGGGCTGTCACTGGAGTTGGGCTGTGAGTCAGGAAATCTGTGTTCTGCTTCAAATTCCGCTCCACGTTCAGGATGACCTCTGGGAAGTCACACCTTTTGGGGGCCTTTGTTTCACCATCAGTAGAGAAGCACGTCTTGACTACAATGTCAGATGGTAGAAAAGAGATGCGCAAAATGTTTTGAGCTTGCTGAGGGAAAGATAATCACATAACCCCAAAGTGGCATGCCATCACAGTAATTAAATTTTTTAATTCTGTAAAGTGAGTCAGGCCCTGTGAGACTGAACCTACTTAAATTTGATTGTGTCCCATGCATTCATATAGACTCCTATGGTGTTAGAAGGATCTTTAGAGAGACCATAGATCCCAACTGCCCATCTGGCCAGTAAGCTTTTCAGTAGCATCCTAACAGATAGACACGTGGCGTCTGCTTGAATACTACCTGCCCAGAGAGTTTACCACTGCCTGAACAGCACTTTTCTTTGTCTAACCACTTTCATCATTAGCAATGTCTTTCTTACATTAATCTGGGATTCACGTCTGTGTAACTTCTGCCTGCTGCTCCTAATTCTTTCCCCTGGAGTCACAAAGATCAAGTTTGTGCTTTCTTCCACAGGATGGCTGTTCAGATAGTTGAAGATAGCTTTCACCATGTCTCTCCTTCTCCAGAGAAAAGTTATTTTCCTTAGCATCAAATTCTACCCTTGTCCCGGAAACTCTTGCTGAGATGATAATGGTAAGACTCCAGGGACCATGGGCATACTCCCTGATATCCCCCAAGAGGAGCTCAGGAATCTCATCCAAACAATACCACATATACAGGCCTGAGCCAAGGGGACCAGAAGGTGGGACGCCCACAGACCCTCCTTCAGCTCTCCCTCGTGTACCCTGAAGGGCCAGGAGGGTTTTGTTTTGACAACTTGCCTTCTGTGGGAACTCTGTGGATTCTTGGGAGGTCTTGAAATTCTTCTGAGGAAAAATTAATAAAGACAGATATTAAACAAAAGCTAAATTGATAACCAAATGGTGGCCAATCTCTTTTATGCAAATGAAGGGATAGATAGTTTTTGAGCACCTGCAAGCCTCAACATTTTGTAAGTGAAGACACCGAGGCAGAGAGGTCAAGTGACTTTCCCCAAGTCTTGGGGAAGAACTTGGAATCCGTCTGTTTGCCAGACCCCCATCTGTTCCACTAGGCCAAGCTGCCTCCCCTTTTACATAGCTAAAATGTGTGTGAGCCCTCTTCTGTGAGAGGTCAGGAAATGCCTCTTCCTAATTCTGTCCTTCTTTCTCTAGGTGATCCGAGGTTGCTTTGCTCTGTAGAAGCACTGGATGCATCTTCACTTTCTGGAACCTTGTGGCAGACTCCTGGATCCCTCCAGTAACCTGCACTTGCCTCCTCCCCAATGGTTCTGCTGTGATAGGAGATGTAAGCAAAGGCTGGTAAGCTTTGCTTACATCCTTGACCAAAGCAAACAAACTCATAGGGACCAGAATCTCTTGGGAGGGCATGAGTATCAACCAAAACTTTAAAAATCATTGATGAGGTCCATAGCTCACATAGGTCCTTGCACCCAGAAGGGCCCAGCACTAGCTTTAATACTCCACTATCACCACTTTATTTTTTTTTTTTTTTTTTTTTTTAAAGATTTTATTTATTTTATTTTATTTTTTCCCCCCAAAGCCCCAGTGGATAGTTGTATGTTGTAGCTGCACATCCTTCTAGTTGCTGTATGCGGGACTCGGCCTCAGGATGAACGGAGAAGTGGTGCCTCGATGCGCACCCGGGATCCGAACCCGGGCCACCAGCATCACAGCGCGCGCACTTAACCACCAAGCCACAGGGCCGGCCCTCCACTATCACCACTTTAAAAGTCTTTAAAAATTTTTGAATAAAGGACTCCACATTCCTACTTTGCATAATACCCACAAATTATGTAGCCAGTCCTGATAAGGCCAGTGCTACACTTACACTTGGACAAGAAGGGCCTCTGCCCTAGGCCTTATACTTTAAAAGGCCCCACCTGTCCATTGGTGTGCTGGTAAATGTTGAGCAAATGGCTGTCTAGTGGGGTGGGTGGCGTAAGGGAAAGCCTTGGTTTGTAGCATTTGTTGATTTCCATGTTCTAAACAGTCCCACCACAGCTGATTTCAGGCTACCAATGTGATGTCACCAAACCCACAGTTGGGAAGAGATGCCCCCAATTGGTTCTCACAAGCCTGTATGAGCCAGTTCTAGTATACCGCTGTGACATATCTCAAATGCCAAATGAATGAATGAATGAGTGAATGAATGAGCGAATATAAGAACACATGGGTGCTTCTGTAACTCAGGACCCCTAATTCTGAACATCTATTCTCACAAATAATTCTATTCGTATTCCAGAGAAAACACCTCATATCTCTTGGCCTATTTCCTGCTCCACCAACAATGACAACAGCAAAACATGTCTGAATATCATGAAGATTTCTGGGTTGTGTGGCTGCTGATGTCAGAAATGGGCACTACTTTGGAGTACAGAAAGGATTTGAGTGCTAAGGTTAAAAAAAAGACAAATTAATTTATCAAATCCTTATTGTCTGATAGCATAAATGCAATAGATTCTTGCATAACAAATTGTTTCCCAGTAGTCCATTTCCTTGCTTTCAATTTGTGGTTCTGAAGGTATTCACAAATTAGCATTGAATTTACAACGGTTATACTTGGTGGCTGAGGGACATTTCACAATGTTAAACAATTCATATCACTCAAATTCATATCACATGGTCTAAGTGCAACATGTGTAGCATGATTACGATGGACATTAGATGCTAGAAATTCAAATAGTTTTATTTTTATAAACGTGTAATAAGATTGAATCAATGATAATTGAGCTCTAGCAAAATAATTTTAATTTAAAAATTTGATATTTATCATTTATAGTTTGTCTTTTATTTTTTACTTTGAATATTTGAGAAGAAAAATAACTTTTTTGAAAACATGAAATATTTTAAGGAATTTTTACATTTACTTTATGGTTTTTTGTGGGTTTTTTTGTGAGGAAGATCAGCCCTGTGCTAACATCTGCCAATCCTCTTCTTCTTCTTCTTTTTTTTTTTTTTTTGCTGAGGAAGACTGGCCCTGGGCTAACATACGTGCCCATCTTCCTCCAGTTTATATGGGATGCTGCCACAGCATGGCTTGCCAAGTGGTGTGTTGCTGCGTGCCCGGGATCTGAACTGGCGAACCCTAGGCCGCCACAGCAGAGGACACGCACCCAACCACTTGTGCCACCGGGCCGGCCCCTACTTTATGTTTTTTATGAAATATGTTTAAATTTTATACATTTAATACAATTACATTTTATTTTTAATCCTTTGTAAGGGGTTGGAGAACTACGACCCACACGTGAGCTGCCTGCTTTTATAAATAAAGTTTTATTAGAACACAGCCACACCCATTTTTTAACATATTGTCTAGCAGAGCTTTGGGCTGCAATGGCAGTTGAATAGTTAAGACAGAGACCTCATGGTCTGCAAAGCCTCAAATTTTTACTCTCTGGCCCTTAATAGAAAAATTTTGCTGGCCCCTGCTTTAGATCATAACTGACAATTCCACAAGTTATGTGAAAAATCTTGATTATAATAACATATAATACAAACAGTGATTTTGCTGTAATGAAGGCAAAAAAAATAAATTTTATGGAATAAATACAAGATAATTCCCAAATTATGTATGTCCTTAAGTTATTACTCACCCAAATATTGTTGGCCCATCAAAAGAACATCCAGACATGCACAATCATAATTAAAGTCAGTCCTCTTTGATATTGTGCTGACTTTCAAAAGTATAAAAACCATCACTTTATACATATTCATTGATTTTGTTGTTATAAGGTATAGTTGTCAAAGTAGTGGATAGAACATATTTTAATCGTTTGTTGCTTTGACTTATAATTTTTAATTATTAGGCATGTGGTATACGGGCCTCTGTTTGTATTGTTGCTCTGGGCCCATCAAATGTTAGGGGCGCATGGAGAGGCTTGGTAAATATGTCAACAATTAGGTGTCAGGAGCCATTTTTCAGTCTACTGGGGCCTGTGCTCTGTGCAAAGCTTCTGAGAGATTCTGCCAATGCCTAAGGAGTACGGTGAAGCCCACCTGTCTGCAGCCACCACTGAGAGGGCGCCGAGAGAGAATGCAGTAGAGCACCTGCTATGGACTGAATTGTGCCCCCTCAAAATTCATATATTGAAGCCCTGACCACCAATGTGACTGTATTTGGAGATAGGACTTTTAGGAGGTAATGAAGTTAAGTGCGGTCATAAGGGTGAGGCCCTAATCCTATAGGACTATGGCCTTATAAGGAGATCTCTCTTTCTCTCTCTCTCTCTCTCCTTCCCTTCCTCCCTCCCATATGAGGACACAGTGAGAAGGCAGCCATCTGCAAGATGGGAAGAGCACTCTCACCAGAAACCAACCGTGCTGGAACCTTCATCTTGAACTTTCCAGCCTCCAGAACTGTGAGAAAATAAATGTCTGTTGTTTAAGCCACCCAGTCTATGATTTTTTGTTACGGCAGCTGGAGCAGACCAAGACAGCACTTCTGTGAGTTCCAGGCTGAGGCGTATGCACGTGTGCACATACACACACATTCCCAAAGCTGAGCCACCAGAGGAAGGTGGTGCGGAGTGGAGGAGCAGGCCTGAGGAGGGAGAACCTGTGCAGCACAGTCATTAGCATGTTTGGTGATGGGCACGGTTATGACGAGAGGTGGGAGGGAGAGAGGCTGACACTGGGCCTCTGCTACTGCTAGGCTTTGTCTTGTTTCCTCTCTAGTTCTTCTTATTGGCAATGTGTGTGGCCTCCAAAGTGAGGTATAGATGGTGGCCTTAGTCTATTGATTGTCCCAAGCCCAAGAAATAAATGATACTGTATGTTGTTAACTCCCTTTTCCCATCTCCACTCCATCCATCCCGGAAGCCTAAGTGCAGATATTTGGGTGGAGAGAGGAAACCTGAATTCCTCTACAGCAAACTTCTTGACCAGAAGATGAAGAAAGAATCCTTGCAGGAGCCCAGATCCAGCTTTTCCTTATGGGACAATGGCTGGGAAGAAATGATAGATGGGTCTATAGGAGCAAACACATCTGCTTCTCATCAGTCCCCTTCAGACTGTTGGAGGCTCCTAGCTTGCAATCAGGGCTTGTCTACCCAGCAACCATTTGCTGCCTGGAAGCAAGCAAGATGAATATGTTTGATTCTTTTCAAAGTAGTAGAGAAGAATAGTGATGGAGCTTATGCAGATATCATGGTGTGGTGAGAAGAAACTGGGTGAGAATCTAGGTGGGGAGATCTTGGTTCATCAACAGGAAAAGGTTGCACCAAAGGTATGGCTGGGGGCAGCACAGGGAGCTGTTGCTTTCTTTGAGTACAGTCTCTCAAAGGGGCATCTTTCCAACCATATGTTGACCTGTCTGCAGTTAAAACTATGAGAAAAAGACTAGAGTAATCAGTGTGAAAGCAAGACCATGATACCCATAAGAGAGAGCAGTCAGTAATCACAATGAAGAGTGAGATACCACTTAACAAGCATTAGGATGGATACTATTTCAAAAATAAAATAAAATGAAAATAAGTGTTGGCGAGGATGTGGAAAAACTGTACTGCTGGCAGGAATGTAAACTGGTGCAGCTGCTCTGGAAAACAGAATGGTAGTTCCTCAAAAAATTAAAATTAGAATTACCATGTGATCCAACAGTTCCACTTCTGGGTATGCATCTAAAAGAATTGAAAGCTGGGACTCAAAAGATACAGATATTTGTACAGCCATGTTCATAGCAGCATTACTCAAAATAGTCAAAAGGTGGAAGCAACACAAGTGTCCATCCATGGATGAATGCATAAGCAAAATGGGGTATATACATACAATGGAATGTTATCCAGCCTTCAAAAGGAAGGAAATTCTGATCCATGCTATAGTAAGGATAAACCTTGAGGACATTATGCTAAGTAAAATAAGCTAGTCACAAAAGGACAAATACTGTGTGATTCCACTTATATGAGGTACAGAGAGTAGTGAAATTCATAGAGACAGAAAGTAGAATGGTGGTTGCCAGGGGCTGGGGGGTAAGGGGAATGGGGAGTTATTGTTAATGGGTACAGAGTTTCCATTTTGCAAGATGGAAACTCTTTTGTGAGTGGATGGTAGTGATGGTTACACAACAATGTGAATGTACTTAATGCCACTGAACTGTACACCTAAAAGTGATTAAATGGTAAATTTTATGTTATGTGTATTCTACCACAACTTTTAAAAATTAAAGGAAAAAAGAGAGGGCAGGCAGAAGAAAGTGCCTTTTTCACATGCCATGCCATCCCTCAGCTGGCTTCTCTTGATGTTAGAACCTGCTGAAATCTCTGAGTTGGACCCTGATTACAGTTACCTGTGGACCCTTTAAAAATAACAATGATTATTAAATCAGAATCTTTGGAGTTGGATCTCTGGGCATTGATATTTTAAAAAATTGCCTAGGTGATTCTCCCATGCAGCCAGGGTGGAAAACCGCTGTCTTAGATACCCACTGAGGACCCCTGCAACTCAGATTTCTAGGAGATTATTTTTTTGTGGTAAGATATACACAACATAAAGTTTACCATTTAAACCATTTTAAAGTGTACAATTCAATGGCACATTTGCAAAAGTACATTTGCCATGCGTGGAACCATCACCAGTATTTAGTTCTAGAACTTTTCCATCATCACACATCTATTAGAAGTCACTCCCCAATCACCCCTCCGCCCAGTCCCTGGCAACTACCATTCTACTTTCTGTCTCTATCCAATGTGCCTATGCAGATATTTCATATATGTGGAATCATATAATATCTGCCCTTCTGTGTGTGGCTTATCTCACTCAGCATAATGTTTCCAAGGTTCATCCACGCTGTAGCATGTATCAGTACTTTATTCTTTTTTATGGCAGAATAATATTCCATCGTATGGATATACCACATTTGGTTTATCCATCCATCTGTTGATGGACACTTGGGTTGCTTCCACCTTTTGGCTATTGTGAATAATGCAATAATGAACATGGGCATACAAGTATCTGTTTGAGTCTCTGCTTTCAATTCTCTTGGGTATATACCTCAGAGTGGAATTGCTGGCTCACATAGTAACTCTATGTTAAACCTTTTGAGGAACCACCTTGCTGTTTTCCACAGAGGTTGCACCATTTGACATTCTCACAGGCAATGTACAAGGGGTCTAGGAGATGGCTTTGATTAGTCCCAGAGAGAGAGACGACACTACCAAGGTCACCTGTGCATAGGGAAGGCACTGGCTGGTACTTATTTTTGAGCCAGTTCCCCTTGTGCTAAAAAACAAATTCTTTTTTTTTTTTTTAACCAAGTCTTACCACAGCGGCTCCACCTTGGAAGCCTTTCAATCCCTAAAAGATTTTGGAGGAACCTCATGGCACCGAGAAAGCTGCACTGCACCTTCCAGGGCCATGTCATATAACTCCACTTGCCCTGCTTGTTAGACTTGGACTCAAGGAAAGGGCGGGTGCTGCTGTGGTGTTCAGCCTTTTGCCTAGCTTCCCTTTGGCACTGGCACCACGAGCATCTGAGTGAGCAGTCTCCCAAGGCCTGGAGCAAAGCCTTCCCAGCCAAGTGCAGCCAGGCAGCCTGAGAGGACACCTCCTCCTGCCTTCTGGCCTCTTAATATGCTTTGCATTAAAATACACATTTTGGCTTTGCCTTTGAATCAGTTCTCAGGGGAGCAATAAAAGATGAGCCGTTAACATGTGGCCCATGGAGATGTAGTGGATTGAAAAATGACTACAGTTCATTCAATTCAGGCCCATTCGGCTCTTTTCCCACACACCAGCACTGCCTGCAGTGATGTGTGTCCTAGTTTTTGCTCTGCCACTAACTGGAGGTGCAGTTTCAGCAAATCCCTTCCCTTCTCTTGGTCTCAGTTTCCCTATCTACTAACCGAGCAGGGGATCTCCAAAGAGCCCTTCCAACTCTAAATATTCTATGATTAACATTCAGACAGAGTCTGGCTCTGACAAATACACTGGGCATCCGCTCTGTGCAACAGAATGGTAAGCAATACTTAGGAAGATATTTTCTTTCCCTGGTGAAACGGTATGAAATAAATTTCTTTTATTATGATACCAGTCACAAAGCCTCCAAAATGGAGCTCCACCCTTGGATATGTTGTGGGATAAGGTTTTATTTGCAGAATTTGAGTGTGACCTTTTCTGAGGCAGAACACTGTGTTGGGAGGGGGGAGGGGGAGGGTGGGAGGGTGGGAAATGGGGGTGGGAAATGCTGGATTGTGATTAACCAGATAATGAACCCCGTCTGCTTTTAATCAGCCCCTTCCTGTTCTCCCAGACCTCTAAACTTGTAATATTAATGGAAACAGATTTGAATTCTGGAAAGAGCTATTCTGGAAAATAATTGGATATTTACTAGGTGAAAAGTGAAATTGCACAGGCATTTCATAGGGTTTGGTGTTTGACAGGTGCCATTTTTCTTTCCAGTGTGTTGCATACCTCTGTTTTATAAACCAATATGGATAGTGGCATAAAAAGATTACAGGTTTACATGGGGGTTCGGCCTGGGAATGTGTTCAGGGGAGTGGGGGGAGTTGGTGGGCAGGGAGAGAGAACTTCAACTGGGGACAAGGCTGAAATGCTTGCATTAGTAGGGCAGAATTATCTGAAGGCAAAGAACGATATGTCTTTGAAAGAAATAGAGCCATGTTCATGAACGGAGATTGCACCCAGAGAAAGAGAGAGATGTTACTTAGGGAACTTATCTATGGAAGTCTGACTCCATCCAGGAAGGTAACGTCTCCCTCGGCTTCAAAAAGGACTTTGCAATTGGAGGAGGTAGGGAGGCGCTGGAAGGGAGCGTGGAGCTTTTATTAAAATAAAATGCAGGGTGGGAGGCGAGCGGAACAAGCGGTAGGCAGATCTGCTAGGAAGGAAGAAGGAGGGCTGCCCCAGCGGGTTGACTCCGGCTTCTTGGGCTCTTTCCCTTGAGGGCCTCTCCAGTTGTTACTGCTGTGAGCATCACAACCCCAACGTGTTCCTCCTTGAACTGTCTGGTCCTAGTGTGGACAGAGCACTCCTTTGGAGGAATTCCTCTAGATAGAGTTGAAACAGGCAGATGGTTTTAAAAATTATTTTTCTCTATATGAGAGAACCAAAAGAAATGCTTTACACAGAATACAAGCAGTCCTCAAAACAGGCTTCCCAAGGAGATATTTTCCTGATGCTGCCATAATTCACTTGTAGTCCCTCCCAGATAACTGCTCTAATTTCACCAGAAGCTTAGCTGTTTTTTGGCCCTACTAGCTCCCTATTAGTCGCCACGCAGTGGTCGCCATCTTATTTCCCACCTGGAGGGTGTGAGCACCCCGTCATCTTTTCCTTTCTAGAACAAAAGTGGAAGAGCTCATTTTCACTGGTCCTATTTTGTTTCTCCCTCAAATTGCTGGTTCTGGTTTTCAAGCTAAAGGATGCTCTAGTTTACCATTGATTGGCAGGATGAGATATGTCTTTCATCTGTGAGGCGATGTTGGTCACGGGTGAGGCTGGGCAGCAAAGTTTGGACTGCTCAGTGCAAATTGAGCCATTGCTGGGAGAACATTGGAGCCCCACACCTATTGATGAAGTAGCATATTTAGGTTTTAAGGGACAGAATTACTTTGCAGGACTTTCTTCATGTCCTTTAGGGAGGACACTCTAGGAGCATTAGGAAAGTATCTCAATCATATAAAAAGCTTTCTTCTAGGGGCTGGCCCTGTGGCATAGGGGTTAAGTTCGGTGTGCTCTGCTTCGGTGGCCTGGGTTTGCTGGTTTGGATCCTGGGCGCAGACCTACACGCCGCTCATCAAGCCATGCTGTGGCAGTGTCCCACATACAAAATAGAGGAAGATTGGCACAGATGTTAGCTCGGGGCAAATCTTCCTCAGAAAAAAAAAAAAAAAAAAAAGACTTTCTTCTATGAAGGAGTCTGAGATGGCCACATGTACTATTCAGCCTTTTAAAGCTTTTTTTAGGTGGTTACTTGGGCCATAAGATTAAATGTTTTAGCTTCTGCAGATTCATGAAGAATATGGTACACTTTAGCTTATCCTGAAAATTAGGCCTTTTAGACCAACATTCTTGCAAAAGAGGAAATTGAGTCCAATACAGGGGAAGGAACTTGTCAAAGTCACTCAGTAAATCACTAACAGAGTCAGGACTAGCCTCCAAGCTACCTGAGTGCCAGGGCAGTGCACTGCCAGGTAAAGAAATTTGGGGAACCAAATTAAGGCAATAGAATTAAGCTACCTGGCTCTCACAGAGATCAAACCCAGGATGAAGGACATTTCGATATTGCTTTCTAATCCAAGGTTCTAAAGGCCCCCAACTGGTACAGGAATCCTGAGCAAGAAAAGATCTCTTCATTTCCACCAGGTTCAGTCCCATCACTTGGTCTCTCAGGTTATAGCTAAAAGCTAGCCCCTAGTGGAAAATTCCTATTACTTTCTTTCTCAATTATTGCTTCCACACCTCTAAACTTAAACTGGGCACTGTATTCATTCTATAAGATTCACACAAGGTGTGTCTGGAGTGAATCGGGTTGGGGAAGAAAAGGAGGGGGAAGAAAAGGAGAGGGAAGACAGGGGAGAATGGGTTTCCTTGAATCCATGGGCCAAGCTCAGCCCAAGCATATGCAGTCTGTTGGGCTATATCTCCTGAGGAGAGCTCATCTTCAACAGACTATCCAGAGAGACCTGCGGTTGACCAGATACCCTCCAAGGACCACCTCCCCTAGTCTGCAACTTTCTTGCTCTGCAAAAATGCAGCTGAAGAAACCACTGCCCATTTTATAGTTTGAATAAGACAGTTTATCTATGTGCCAGGGATTCACTTAGTGGAACATTTATGGCAATTTTTTTTATTGAGGTGAAATTCACATAACATAAAATTAACCATGTTAAAGTGAACAATTCAGCGGCATTTAGTACATTCATGATGTTGTGTATCCACCACCTCTTGAAAATTAATAAAGAGAAACCACATTTAAAATGGAGTTGGGGGCCAGCCCCGTGGCTTAGCGGTTAAGTGCGCACGCTCCGCTGCTGGCGGCCCGGGTTCAGATCCCGGGCGCGCACCAATGCACCGCTTCTCCAGCCATGCTGAGGTGTCGTCCCACATACAGCAACTAGAAGGATGTGCAGCTATGACATACAACTATCTACTGGGGGGCTTTGGGGAAAAAAATGGAAAAAAAGGAGGAGGATTGGCAATAGATGTTAGCTCAGGGCTGGTCTTCCTCAGCAAAAAAGAGGAGGATTGGCATGGATGTTAGCTCAGGGCTGAACTTCCTCACAAAAAATAAATAAATAAATAAATAAATAAATAAAATAAAATGGAGTTGGGAGTCCAGAATAGAGAACCCTCAAGCACTTGCCACTTAATGCATACTACAGACCCCAACAGGAAGAGACACACCTTGCATCCTGGACAGGAAGTGATACTACTTACTATCCCAGCAGAAGGAAGGAAGGAAGAAATTCCTCCTTGCCCAGCAACAGCTCACCCAATGAGAGACTGCCATAACTCAGCCAATGAAAAACCACTATACTTGAAACTCCCAGTTTCCTCCAATGGACTCTTCATTTATAACAGCCCCTCCTAAATTTATAAAAGAACATTCATCCATTTTGTTTCTCCAGACATGCCTGTGGTTGGACATGTCCTTAATTGCAATTCTTTGCTGTTCCCAAATAAACCAGTTTTGCTGGTAAAACAACTGTTTATTTGTTTTAGGTCAACAACCTCTATCTAGTTACAACACATTTTCATTACCCCAAAAGGAAGCCCCATACCCATTAAGCAATAGCTCCTCATTCCCCACTTTCCCCAGCCCCTGGCAACCACCAATCTTCCTTCTGTCACTATTGATTTACCTACTCTGGATATTTCATATAAATGGAATCATACAATATGTGACCTTTGGTATCTGACTTCTTTTACTTAGCATTTTGTCTTCAAGGTTCATGTAAGTTGTGGCATGTATCAATAGTTCATTCCTTTTTGTGGCTGAATAATATTTAATTGTCTAGGTATACCACAATTTGTTTATCTAGTTGTCCATCAATGGGCCTTTGGGCCATTTCCACCTTTCGGCTGTTGTAAATAGCACTACATATGAATGTGTATGTACATGTACTTGTTTAAGTAGCTGTTTTTAATTCTTTGGGGTATATCTCTGGGAGTGGAATTGCTGGGTAATACGGTAATTCTATGTTTAACTTTTTGAGTTAATGTGTGGCAAATTTTTAATATCATTCTGACTTCTCCTGGCCACTTCTCATGCTCCATGGCCATATTCTTCCACTCCACAGCTGGTGGATTTTCAAGGGATATTAATTGGTTTTAAAAATAATCTATTTAGTCTAAAATTAGTCAGATGCAAGCCTTCAAGTAAGTTTTATTGCAAATTCATCATGAAATGCTTTCAAAACCAAACAGGAAATTATTTTTGGATTATAGACCAGCATTATACAACAGAACATTTTGCACTATCCAGTAGGGTAGCCATTAGGGACGTGTGACTGACTATTGAGCACTTGAAATGTTGCTAGTGAGGCTGAGGAAATGAATTTTAAATTTAATTTAATTTTAATAAAAATAAAATTTAAATTTAAATAGCCACATGTGGTTAGTGGCTACCACAGTTATAAACTACATCCCCGATCTTTTCCAGCAGAGTAAAAATTGAAAGTTATCCCCAAGTAGTATTTATTTTTAACATTAGTGAAAGGAGATAGCCTTGGATATGGGGAAAATTGAATTTACTTTTCTTTATAGATATCAAGCATAAATATTCAATGCTTGTAAGGTTAGTGCAAAAATGGTATTTTCAAACAGTGCTGGTGGCAGTGTATATTTTTTCAATTAAAATTCATTTATTCATTGATGCATTCATTCATTTATCCATATTGTTCAATATATATTTTAGTTGAATGCTTATTATGTGCCAGGCACTGTGCTATGTGCTGGAGACACAGAGATGACCAAGACATGATCCTTCCCCTCAGAAGATCACAGTCAAGTAGCCGAGTAAACACAAAATTGCAATACGATGTGATGATAATAATGGGTTTCATTTTTTAAGCATTGACTATGTCAGTGCTAAAGACTTTATATACATTATTTCATTTAATCCTTGCAATAGCCCTGTGAGTTAGGTGTGATTAACCCCATTTTACGGACAAGGAGGCTGTGGCTTAGAGAAGTTGAATAAGTTGACTAACGTTGCACTGTGATTGCTGTAATTCAGGTATAGACAAGGAACAGTTCGTTCTTGTGCAAATAAGGGAGTGATTCACTATGCTTGGAGTGCAAGTAGGAGTGGGGAGAGGGAAACTTTGAGCTGGATTCTGAAAGATGAGCAAGACATATGTCCAACAACAATTCATTTGGTTCTATAGCTTTAAAATTTTTTCACGTAACTTGACCTAGTAACTCCACTTAAGGGGATTTATCTCAAGGAAATATCCAAAAGTAAGGAAAGAAAGCCCTACATGAATGAGGGTCTCCACTTCTCTATTATTTATAATACTGAACAATTGGAAACAACCTACATGTCTAACGATAGGGGAATGGTTAAATAAATTATGGTCCCCCTACTTTATGGAATATTAATGAAACCAATGAAAAAACTTTAAATGATAATTAAGAAGACTATGTGGCAACATCAAAATCACTTATGGTATGATATCAAGTGATAAAAGCAAAATAGCACCTTGTATATTCACTACGAATGTAATTATGGAGAACATGACTACTTATGGACAGGATTATAAGGGACATACATACACACAGTTGCATTCAGGCTGTGGAATCAGGGGTAAGAGATTTTCTTTTTTTCAAAATGTTATTTAATATTATTTTGTCTTTTACTATAAAATAAGGGGAAATTTTGAAAGAGACATCAAGCCTTTTCCACTGGTTTTAATGTGACTTTTTAAAAAATTTTTATTTATTTATTTTTTTCCCCCAAAGCCCCAGTAGATAGTTGTATGTCATAGCTGGACATCCTTCTAGTTGCTGTACGTGGGACGCGGCCTCAGCGTGGCCAGAGAAGCGGTGTGTCGGTATGCGCCCGGGATCCGAACCCGGGCCGCCAGCAGCGGAGCGCGCGCACCCAACCACAAAGGCACGGGGCCGGCCCAAATGTGACTTTTACTTGTTCTGAATAGGCATTTTTACTGGAAAATTTGAGATTCCTTTTAAAATGGATCAAATATGGAGAATATTCTGTGGTCCATTCTGTCTTAGCCAACTCAGAATCAGTCTCTGGGTAACGAAAGTAAGTTGAGAACTGTTTTCTTTGCACATGTTTGAGTGGTCTTGATTTCATCATGACGTACAGCAGAAATCACATTGCTGTCAAATATTTGCTGATGTTTATGAGGCCATGGTTTTGGAATAAGAGAACTAATGAGAGACAGTCATTCCATTTTCAAAGTTCCTTTCTCCTGGGACCAAAATCAGGTCTGAGTGTATTTCTTTTTAATTTATATGATGACATTAATATAAATCCAAGTCTTGATTTTGATAATGGGCTGCTGCTGATAGACACATGTGGAAGAGAGAAGGAAGTATTTGTTTTTCTTAAGTTGTTGGGATGATATAGCTGTACAAATACAACCTCAATAATGCTGTCACCTTGGTGCAATGTGGGGTAAGCCCTGGAGGCACAATCTCTGTTTACCAATGGGACTGTCTCAAGTCTGAGATAAGCAGTACAGAAGTGCCATTTTTGTTCAGGGTTTATTTCTCATGCAACAAGTAAGTTGGACTATTAGACCCAGCATGACATAGTGGCTAAGAATTACACAGACCAAGCCTCAAGTCCTGGCACACTATGTACTAGCTGTGTGACCTTGGGTAAGTTACTTCATCTTGCTATGCCTCAGTCTTCTCATCTATAAAAAGGGAACAGTAATAGAGCCTACCCCATAGGGTTGTTTTGAGCATTATCTGAGACATTACCTAGTGCTTAGCCTAGTATCTGACACACACTGATAGCTTAATAAATGATAACTGCTATTGTTAGCATGTATAAGATACCAGGCTAAGAGATTGTTCCCTTGTCTTGTTCCTCTCTTACTTTATAAATTACTTGAGGGCAGGGGCTATGTGTGACTTCTTTTTTTTTTAAATTTTTTATTTATTTTTTTCCCCCAAAGCCCCAGTAGATAGTTGTATGTCATAGCTACACATCCTTCTAGTTGCTGTATGTGGGACGCGGCCTCAGCATGGCCGGAGAAGTGGTGTGTAGGTGCGTGCCCGGGATCCGAACCTGGGCCGGCAGTAGCGGAGCGCACGCACCTAACCGCTAAGCCACGGGGCCGGCCCGTATGTGTGACTTCTTAACCATTGTAGGCCCAGTCTCTAGCACATGGTTTGGGACATAGTAGTTACTCAAGAAACATGTGTGGATGTTTTGTATTCTTTTATGAGATGGTTAGTGGGATGTGGCCACAAGAAGAGGCAGAGGAGAAGCTCAGGAAAACAACGTTGTTATACTCACAGGTGCTACAGAGAGGAGTCACTGCGTGCCCCACAGGGCCACATGGGAAAGACACTAGGGTGGTTAGGAGGCAGAAGATAGCAGCGAGAGGAAAGTTTAGGCTGGCCTTTATTGGCGTTTCTGAGGGAAAGGCAAGGCAGGGCAGGGTGAACAGTTTTGGATGGGCTAATTTGAATAATTTCCATGGGCTTTGGACTGTAGGGGTGGCCCTTAGTTGTCTGGCACCTGGCCCTGGGATGATTAAGGCAGAGGAATATTGTCTTCAGAGGTGTAGGGGCCAGACAGATGAGATATGGCTTTGGACTGGTTAGTTTGCATATCAAAGGCATGCTTCTGGCTAGGTCCTTTGCTATTTCTAAGAATTGGCTAGCCCTAGGAGGGACAGTCTCTCCCTAGCCAGAAAGGTTTTTTAAGATATTGAAACATCATGATATACAGAAAATTAAAAATATTTACAGTACAGTAGAATGAATTTAATGGCTGCCTAGTGATTTTTGGAAAAACCAGGAAGCATGAGATATAGCCCCTGCTCTTCAGGAGTTTGCAGACATCGTGGGTGAGGGCAGGGGGTGGGCAGGGAGATGTGGACAGGCATCTGGGGGTTTGAGGGAACAGGTACTCAACTTAAAACCAGAAAACGAGGTTTTGACTATTAGTTCTGTTTATTAGCTACGTGGCCTTTAGAATGTCAGTTAACCTTTCTGAGCTTCAGTTTCCTTAACCCTAAGATGGGAATAATAATAATAATAAACCTCACAATGTGTTATGAATTTATGTGATAATTGTATATGAATGTGCTTTGTGAACTGAAAAGCAGTATATAGAACTAAAGAGGTATTAGTATTCTAGATAACATCAGTGCTATGCTGGAAATGGTAAGTTTCACATGGATGGACCTCATTCTCTATAAAATCTATAGGAGTTCCAAAAAGAGTGGTGGGGAGGGGGAAATTCCCTCCCTTTACCCCTCTTGAGTTCTTATGGCTGGACGAATAATAAAATTGACATGAGACCAGATAAACAGGAGAAAAAGCAATTTAATATGTGTGCATGGGAGATCATAAAAAAATGATGCTCCAAGAGTGAACAAGGCAGACAGTTTATATATCTTTTAACACAAAGAAACAATAAATTTGTGAGGATTTGACAGGACAAAGAAACTTAGGTTTGGAGTATGTAATTAGTGAGGAATTTGAGCAGAGTTTAGGCTTGAAGTAGTAAATTAGTAAAAGTAACAAAGTTTTTTTAATACAGGCTTCTTGGCCCTGAATTCCTTAGCTCTGCTGATAAGGATGTCTCTATCTCCTGGTGCAAGGAGGCTCCCTTTCACATGGGATATTTACTTCCTGCTTGCAGGGGGAACAGAGATAAGGGTTGAAACTTTACAAGTCAAAACAAGTAATTTTAATTTAAAATAATCAATGTGCCATTGTGGAATATTTTGGAGTGGCCTGCCCTCGGCCCCAATGAGATAAAGACTCTAGACTAAGTGTTAATTAGATTACTATTATTATTATATTAACTTAGTTTAAAAATGATATTCATTGTTCTTCACCTTTTAGAGATAGAGGATAAGGCCTAGGAAATCATCTGCATTTTATCATGTCTCATCTTTGCTTAAATTGTTTCTAAGTTTGAGGCAATTGATTGGGAACTCTCGAGATTGCCAAATTTTCCTTCTGCTGTGATAATGAATGATATCGAAACCAATTTGGAAGTGTGGTAGTGAAATTAAAGTTTGGAGTTTTTTATTATCTCTACTTCCAAGTCCCTCTCCCTGTCCTCATCCTCCCAAGTGACTCTTCAAATTGTTTCAGCCCCTGAGCTATGGTAGAAATACCAAACTGATTTACTTGGAGAATGGGAGGGGCAAGTTAATGCATAGATAGGCACAGAGAGGTTACTTCTACTGATTTGATTACTGGGCAAAGGAAAAGCACAAAGCATATGGGAACCAGATATATATCTGGTTATATTATATACATATAACCAGATATATAAGCATTGCCTTCTCCATTGATAGATATATCTATATCTATAGCTATATCCATATATATATCTGGTATATTATTCCTTATGTAGATTCTTCATATCTTCCAACCCACTTGGTGATCTGTCATTGCTGTTGGTATCACTAAGTTGGTACCTTATGTTTGGCCCAAGAGGAGTGGATCTAATGGATCCCCAGTGCCTGGCACCATAGAATCCTAAGAATTTGCAGAAACCACTTTTCCGATATGTTCAGAAAAGAACAAAATGCAATTGTGACTTATGCAGATCAATCTGTGCTTTGAGCATAACAACATAAAATGCTTGATTCTGTGGGGGAGGAAAAGTAATTTTCCCTTTACCCTCCTAGGTTCTTGGCTGAGACCTCCCCTGTAATGAAAGACAGATTAACAGGAGAAAAACAGAAGTTTAATAACATGTATACCTCCTTGTATACATGGGATAGACCCAGGAAATCTGAGTAATTCCTGGAAGAGGCCCAAGATACCACCTTAAATATTACCTCTAGCCAAAGACAAAAGAAGATGTTGGAAGTGAGGGAGTCAGTAATGAGAGGTGACCAGGAAAAGCACAGTAAACAAGGGTAAGGTTGTTATGCAGATTTAAGTCATTGCCTTCTCCATTGATAAGAGTTTCTAGAGATTCAGAGCCATCCTTCTCTTCCTGGTACAGAGTGGGAGACACCTTTACAAATGGAAATTCCCTTATAAATGTAAATGTCTCTTAGAAAAAGTTAACTTCTACTTGGTTTTCAGAACTTCTGTGTCTGCTCTTTCCTAAAAATAATCAGCTCAGGGCCAGCCCCGTGGCTTAGAGGTTAAGTGTGCACGCTCTGCTGCTGGCGGCCCGGGTTCGGATCCCGGGTGCACACTGAGGCACTGCCTCTCCGGCCACGCTGAGGCCGCGTCCCACATACAGCAACTGGAAGGATGTGCAACTATGACATACAACTATCTACTGGGGCTTTGGGGGGAAAAAATAAATAAATAAAAAAAGTAAAATTATTAAAAAGAAAAATAATCAGCTCAAAACAATCCTTATGCCAAAGAGACATATTTTAGGGTGGCAAATTCTGCTCCCCTTCAATTTGGTTACTTTTAATTTTCATTCTTCTGATTAATTCAGCTGGGAGACTATTGTGCTGTAGTAAGACAAACACAGACTTTGGGGTCAGACACTTTGGGGTTTGAATCTCAGCTCCTCTTATCAGCTGGCTAATGTTGGGGAAAGTCCTTACTGTCCTCTGAGCCCTAGTTTCTATATGAAAACTAAGAAAAGTTTTTGTGAGGATTTAATGTGATACTGTATGTAAAGCAACTGGTACATAGTAAATGTTCCAAAAATAGTAGGCCAAGAAAGAAAAAGTATGTTTTGGTTGCCTCTTCAAAAGAAAAAAAAAAAATCACTGGAAAGAGAGGTAGTCTCTCTGGCTCCTACAGCATTGACTCTTGGAACCTTTATTAAGTATTTTATGGCAACATTTTTCATATATGTTAATCAACAAACACATTTACACTATGAGGAGAATATGTTGAGAATGGAGAAATTTCCCCCTTCCCTTCTTGGTTCTTTTGGCTGGTCAAATAATTAAAACGACATAAGACAGATTAACAGGAGAGAATCAAATTTAATTCTGCATGTACAGGAAATCTACATTAACATGAGAGATTTCAAAGTCAGGCAAAATGAGGTATATCTGCCATTCTGGACTAAGGAGAAGCGGGCAAGGGTCTGGGATTTCAAAAGGAAGGAAGACAATTCACAGGAAAAATGAAAAGAGTAAATGTTTGGTAAACAAATGTTTCCTGGGCTTCCAGAAACAGGGGGACACAGAGAGGACTTTGATCAAACAGGCCTTGTTAGGTTCTTCCTTGTCTACCATACCTAGTTACTGTTATATTATAGTAATATACAGTGATATCTCCTTCCTGGAACAGGTCCTCTATCTAAATCCTTTTAGACAGTTAGGGGGAAGGTCAAAGGTTCTTCCTGAGTCTTTTGGTTTTTACAAATAATCGGCCTAAAATGATCTTTATGCCAAAGAGACGTATTTTGGGGTGACAAATTCTGCTCTCTTACAAATATAAGTATCTTCACTGGTTGAACTGGGGTCTGTATAACAGTCATTTTATTCTGCATTATAAGCTAACTCAGATTTTTTGTAGAAATAGTTAAGTTTTTATGTAATTTAATAAAACATTTTGATCTCCCCATCTTCTGCCCAGGTTGGTTCTCTGATTCATTCTTTTTTTTTCTTAATTTTTTTATTTATTTAAATTTTCCCCCAAAGCCCCAGTAGATAGTTGTATGTCATAGCTGCACATCCTTCTAGTTGCTGTATGTGGGATGCGGCCTCAGCATGGCCGGACAAGCGGTGCGTCGGTGCACGCCCAGGATCCGAACCCGGGCCGCCAGCAGCGGAGCGTGCGCACTTAACCACTAAGCCACGGGGCCGGCCCTCTCTGATTCATTCTAAACAACACCAGTAGATTCTTGTCCTGAAACAACAAGTTGAGAGTAGCATTTCCCTACTCAATAGAGTCCAGTGGCTCCCTACTGCCTACCAACTTCAGAACTTGCCAGCCTGGCAGTCAACGCCATCTGTGTGAACTTTATAGTTTTATCTTATACTGCTCTGTCCTAAGGGATCACTAAATGGCTAACAGCCAAAGTGAACCTTTTGTTATTTCCTATATACAACATGTGCTTTCCTGGAAAGTGCTTTAGAAGGGAAGGACAGAAGAGAGGAAGGAAAAAATGGAGAATTACTATGGGGATTTCAGTAATTGTCTGTGTGGGTGTGTATGTGTACACACATGCATGCGTGTATGTGTGTGTGTGTGTGTGTGTATAATGCAGACAACTTTTCTCATGCTCTAAGAGGACTTAAGCTGTGAAAAAGCTGGAAAGAGCCACTTCTGTAGTCTGTGCTGCTACCAACTGAACTACCATTATTTCTTCAACTTGTTTCAGTTTTTCTTGACTCCACCCTTTGGCTCACATTATCTCTTCTGCCTAGGGTGTTCCACTCTCCCCTGCACCTATCCCCATGTCCACCTGTGAAAATCCTATTCAGCCATCAAGGCCAGGTTCAATTTCTACCTCCACTTCATGTTCCTTCCTTCTCTTCTGAGCTCTTTATGTACTGCACATGCAGTGTCAATCTCTTCTAACCCTGTATTTTAGTGGTTCGTGTTTCTTTCCTGATACCGGGGCTGCCAAATACAGTTGTTCTGGTTGTGCCTTGAATAAAGGTGCCTGGCTGAGGGGGCAAACAGGGGCTGAAATTCACCTGCCAAGTCATGGTTGGAGGGAGCACCTTTTCTAATTTACACAGAGACACAGTGTGTGCCAGCAGCTCCATCTGTTAGATTAACAGCTCCATGAGGACAGGGACTAGATTGCAAACATCTTTTGCCTCCCCCAGCACTTTGACAAGTGCTCTCTGGAGGCCTCCTTATGGGCACCAAACTCGACTCCTCTCTCTATCTGATAGTTAATTTTATGTGTCAACTTGACTGGGCTAAGGGATGCCCAGATAGCTCGTAAAACATTTCTGGGTGTGTCTGTGAGGGTGTTTCTGGAAGAGATAGCATTTGAATCAGTAGACTGAGCAAAGAAGATCAGGCCTCATCAATGTGGGCAGGCCTCATCCAGTCCATTGCGGGCCCCCGTAGAACAAAAAGGCAGATGAAGGGAGAGTTCTCTCTCTCTCTTCTTGAGCTGGGATGTCCATCTTCTCTTGCCCTCAGATTTTGGAGCTCCTGGTTCTCGGGCCTTCGGACTTGGACTAAATTATATCACCAGTTTTCCTGGTTCTCCAGCTTGCATATGGAATATCATGGCATGTCTCAGCCTCCATAATCATGTGAGCCAATTCCTATAATAAAGCTTCTCTCATATAGCCATATGTATCCTGTTAATTCTGTTTCTCTGGAGAACCCTAATACACTTTCTCACCCACCATATCCGATTAATCACCCTGTCTTGTTGGTTCTACCTCTTAAATAATCTCTCTAATCTACCCATTTCTCTCTATTTCTCTTGCTGCCCCCTTAAGGTATTGTCGTCTTACTTAGAATTCCATAGAAATTCAATAGAAAAAGTTTCTCAGCCTCCTGTCTTGCTCCCTTCCCACATATTCTCCTCATAGCTGCCAGGTAATCTAAAATAGAAAATTGATCACGTCACGGCCCATTGCCATGCCTTCATAATCTGTTTCTGCTTCAACTTCATTTCTCCCTCCCCACTAACCGCTTCTTCCCTACCCCGGGTTGCCTAATCTTTCCATTCCTCAAAGACCTTATATTCTCTCTCTTTTGTCCATATTTTTCCCTCTGCCTGGAATTTCTTCCTGCCAACTTCTGCCTTTAACTGGATAACTCCTATTCATTTTTCAGGTCCTCGCTTGGACATCACATTCTCCAGTATCCTAAATCAACCCCAAGTTCAGGCTAGATACTTCTCCTAGATACACACACACACACACACACACACACACACACACACACCCTGTACTTGCCCTATTACACTGTATTGCAGTTGTCCATTTATGTCTCTGTCATCTCCACAAGACTGTGAGCTCTCGGAGTGCAGAAAGCCTGCCTATCTTTTTTTTTTTTTTTTTTTTTAAGATTTTATTTATTCAGTTTTTTCCCCCCAAAGCCCCAGTAGATAGTTGTATGTCATAGGTCCACATCCTTCTAGTTGCTGTACGTGGGACTCGGCCTCGCGTTGGACAGAGAAGTGGTGCCTCGGGGCGCTCCCGGGATCCGAACCCAGGCCGCCAGCATCAGAGTGCGCGCACTTAACCGCCAAGCCACGGAGCCGGCCCAAGCCTGCCTATCTTATTCATGATTATTTCTCTCTCCCATCTCTTCCCACAGTCCTTGATACATAGTAGGAACCCATTAGCTGTTTGTTGAGTGAATACTTGAACTCCAGAGGTTCATTAGCTCTCATTCAAGGAGAGTTTTTTTCACACAAACTCATATGGTGCCAGTGGTAAATTTAACTTTATAATAAGGAAGAAAATTTTTTAAATGATTGGCTGTCTTTCATCAGCAGTGAGTATAATGATATATACCTAGCTGCACTAATTCAAATATACAGATCAGAATGAAGAGTTTGTATTTCAGAAAAAAGAAAACAAACCCTGCAGTTTTTGAATTGAGACAGAGCATCTAGGAAAATTTCTGCCCCATTTCAGCATTCTTTTAACTGTTGTTTACTCATTGGCTATGGTTTTCTTCTTGATTTAGTAGTGGTTGTTTTTTTTCCCATGGTTTAAAATGTCTTCAGCCAAAGCAGCATTTATGAAAACCCCCAACCAGATGTGTTCTCTCTGTAATCTGAAATCTTCCATAAGGCCCTTATGTGGTTCTCATCATAGTGAGATAGTGTTGCAGTTAGGAGGTTACACATCGTACCACCCATCCTACTTTGTCAGCTCATTGAGGGCAGGGACTGTCTTCTTTCATTTTTGTATCCCAAGCTCTTAGCAAAATGCTTAACAGTAGTAGTATCTAGGGCATATTTGTTGAATGAATGGATGCAATAGGATGAAGGATCCATCTTAAGAGCAAAAAGTCTCATTTGTGGCTCAGGCGTGGGCCAGGACTAAACAACCTCTAATGCAATATACAGCGTGCAGTCTCCAGTCTGCTGTTTCCTGTTCCCACCAGTAGTCATTCCTTTCTAAATGTTTCGTGTAGTCTATATTTATTTAATTGGAACTTAAACAACTGCACCAAAAGAAACGAATGCAGATAAATTGAACTTCATCAAAATTAAAAACTTGCATGCTGCAAAGGGTACAATCAAGAAGGTGAAACGTCAAGACACAAAATGGGAGAAAATATTTGTAAGTCATTTATCTGATAAGGATTGAGCATCCAGAGTATATAAAGAACTCTTACAATGCGCCAATAAAAAAGACAACCCACTCAATTAATACATGAGCAAAGGATCTGAATAGACATTTCTCCAAAGAAGATACACATATGGCCAACAGGCACCTGGAAAGATGCTCAATATCATTAGTCATTAGGGAAATGCAAGTCAAAACCACAATGAGATACCACTTCACACCTACTAGGATAACTATAATAATAATAATAATAATAATAATAATAATAATAAATGTTGGCAAGGATGTGGAGAAACTGGCTCCCTCCTACATTGCTGGTGGGAATGTAAAATGGTTCAGCCATTTTGGAAAACAGCCTGGCAGCTTCTCAAATGATTAAACGTAGTTATCATTGGACCCAGAAATTCCATTCCTAGGTATGTACGCAAGAGAAGTGAAAACGAGTATTCACACAAAAACTCATCTGTGAATGTCCATAGAAACATTATTTATAATAACTAAAAAGTGGAAATAATCCACAATAGATAAGGAACTCAAGCAACTCAATAGCAAAAAAACACAAATATCCTAATTAAAAAATAAGCAATGACCTGATTAGACATTTCTCAGAAGACACACAAATGGCCAACAGGTATATGAAAAGGTGCTCAACTTCACTAAACAGAGAAATGCAGATCAAAACCACAATGAGATATCACCTCATACCTGTTAGAATTACTATTATCAGAAAGACAAAAGGTAAGAGTTGGTGAGGGTGCAGAGAAAAGGGAATCCTCGTTGCACTGTTGGTGGGAATGTAAATTGGTGTAGCCACCAAGGAAATCAGTATAGAGGTTCCTCAAAAAATTAAAAATAGAACTACCATATGACCTAGCAATCCTACTTCTGAGTATTTATCTGAAGGAAATGAAATCAGCATCTTGAAGAGATAACTGCATTCTCATGTTCGTTGCAGCATTATTCACAACAGCCACAATATGGAAACAACCTAAGTATCTATTGACAGATGAATGGATAAAGAAAAATATATATACAATGGAATATTATTCAGTCTTAAAAAAATAAGGAAATCTTGCCATTTGTGACAATACAGATGAACCTGGAGGACATTATGCTACGGTGAAATAAGCCAGATGCCGAAAGACAAATACTGGATGATCTCTAAATCTAAAATGTCAAATTGATAGAAACAGAGAGTAGAATGATGGTTACCAGTGTATGTGGGGAAAGGGATATGGGGAGTGTTGGTCAAAGGGTGCAAAGTCTCAGTTATGCAAGATGAATAAATTCTGGAGATCTAATGTACAACAATGTGACTATAGTTAACAATATTGTATACTTGAAATTTGTTAAGAGGGTAGATCTAAAGTGTTCTTACCACACACAAAAATAACTGTGTGGTGATGAATTTGTTACTTAGTTTGATTGTGATTAATATTTCAAAATGTATACTATATCAAATCAAGTTATACATCTTAAATATATACCATTTTAATTGCCAACTATAGTAATAAAGTTGGAAAAAATTTAAAGATATATATAAACTACAAAAAAAAGTGGAAAAAACCCAAATGCTCATCAACTGGTGAATGGATAAACAAAATGTGGTATATCCTCACAATGGAATATTATTCAGCAACAAAAAGAAATGAAGTACTAATACAAGTTACAGCACAGATGCACCTTGAAAACACTATGGTAAGTGAAAGAAGCCAGTCAAAAAGGACCATGTAATGTATTATTCCATTTATACGAAATGTCCAGAATAGGCAAATCCACAGATGCAGAAAGTAGATTAGTAGTTGTCAGGCCTGGGTGGAGAGAGGAATGAGGAGTGACTACTTAGTGGGTAAGGGTTTCTTTCTGGGGTGATGAAAATGTTCTAAAATTAGATGGTGGCAGTGGTCGTACAACCTTGTGAATGTACTAAAAGCCACTAAAGTGTATACTTTAGAAGGGGGAACTTTATGGTATGGGAATTATATCTCAATAAAGCTGTTATTAAAAACAGGAAATGAACATAAATGCCTTATCACCTCAATTCACTTGCAGTCCTTGTCAGTGCTTACATGTATATTTATTTTTATATTTGTAATCAGTGAGTGCCCAATATTTTGTGTTATACTTTCATTTAATATCATTTCACATACATTTCCATGGGCTATATTAACCTAGTTTATATGTTTGCTGTTTTTAAAATAAAATTTCATCAAAGTGTAACATATGTAATATACAGAAAAGTACACAAATTATATGAGTACATCTTAGTGAATTTTCTCAAAGTGAGTTACACCCATCTGTTTGTCATTTTGCATAGCAAAAATAAAGTGCATCATGGTGCCATGCCATACTTTGCTTAGCTATTTCCCTATCTAGGGGAAAACTTTTGAGTTGTTTCTGATTTTTCAAAATTATGAATAATACTATGATCGTTTTTATATATATTACTGCTGCCCCAAGTTATTTTTATAGAGTATATTCTCCAAAGCAAGATTAATGGATCAAAAAGCATGTCAAATACTGGTGGACTGCTTTTTCTGAAAACACAAATTAATTTCTAGTTCCGCTTGCAATGTGTAACTATACCTAATTCACCACAGCTTCACAAACATTAGGTGTTATCGTCTTAACCTTTCCGCCCCTAGTTTATAAGGTGTGTAATAACACTGTACATCTGTTTTAATTTCTACTCTGTCATGGCTAGGGTGACTGTTCATTTTTCTATGGGGTAGTTGATTGACTGTAGTCCTCACGTGTAAGCTGCCCACCTCCTTTGACCACTTTTCTAGTGGTATCTGGATGTTGATTTCATATCTTTTTCTCACTTCTAAATACATTTCAATAGTACGATCTCAGCGATTATGTTTTCACATTTGTGTTTCCATCTTGCAGCTTTAAAAATATTTGTTTTATTTTATGTCATTGCAAAAATGTCTATTAAAATGTGACAAATGATAGCATTCATTTATTTGATAGTAGAATGATTCCCGTCTTCTGCAGCTGGGGCAAACATCTTAGTGCATTTTCTTCTTAATGTTTTTTATTATAGTAAGTCTTTGAATCATCTAGAGTTTATTTTACACTATGATTTAAGCTATAGATCTAAGTTACTTTTACCCATACTGAAATCCATTAATTAAGCAGTGATTTCTTTTTCTATTACTCTGTTGTTTCTGGTTTGCTGTGTTGGTATTAAATAATCAATTCTATTCTGGAATATTAATAATTCCTTGAGCATTTAAAAAGCAGAAATCAAATAGTTTTGATAATTTTTTAAAACATCTTAAGGAATGAGTCTACAATAAATGTATTCTTCCAGAAGAATTTTTCTAACAACTTGTCAAAATCTATAAAACTTCTCTCGGTCACTTTTGTTTGTACTGCATTAAATTTATATGTAAACCTAGCTGTCTTTTATGATATTGGGTCTCTCAAGTATGATTTCTTCTTGGTAAACAGCATCTTTTATTCATGTCTTCCTTTACTTCTCCCATTGGCATTTTATAATTTTCTTTTAATATATTTTTATTCTCTCACATTAAGTGAAAAATCCAGTATTTAACATTTTGTCATTATAGTGAATCACCTTTTTCATTATGTTGTCTAGCTTTGTGTCACTCTTATTAGGAATGCGACTAACTTTTGTCAGTTATCTTATATTATACTACTTTGCTGAACATATTTGTTATCTTTAATGAATTTTATGTTGATGCCTTGGACTTCTTTATATAATCCTGTCACTTAAGTGGAGTGATATTTTTATTTCTTCCTTCCACATATTTATAACTCATTTATTTTTCTTCTTCAATCTCACTTTATTACAAAGTTAATTAAGACTGATGAGCAAGACATCCTTGTCATATTTGTTTTTAATAGTGTCTCCAGTGCCTCTGGTCCTGTGAAGAAAGAAAATCTTCCTTGCCTTTTTATTTTGTTTAACCAATGGAAGCTTTGAATTTTAAGAAATGTCTTCTCACCATCTTTTGAAATATCAGGCCTCAGCTCAAACATCCCCAGAGAGGCCTTCCTTGATAACCTTATGTAATGTGACCACTCACCTCTGGTCACACTCTATCGTATCATTCTGTTTTATTTTCTTCAGAGTACTTGTCACTATGTGAAACTTCTAGTCACTTATCGTTTTATTGTCTCTCTCCCCCATGAGAATGGAAGCTCCAAGAAAGCAGGGCTTTTTGCATGTCTTGCTCACTGTTGTATCCCCAGTGCCTAGAATGGTGCCTGATACATACTAGGTACTCAATACATATCTTTTGAAGGCAAAAATGGATATAATTTTTATAATTTATCCATTAATGTGATATCCTATGTTAAAAGTGTTTCTAAGGGGGCCAGCCCTGTGGCCTAGTGGTTAAATTTGGCGTGCTCCACTTCAACAGCCCGGGTTCGGATCCCGGGTATGGACCTACATCACTCATTGGCGGCCATGCTGTGGTGGTGACCCACATACAAAATAGAGGAAGATTGACACAGATGTTAGCTCAGGGCCAATCTTCCTCAAGCAAAAAGAGGAAGATTGGCAACAGAGGTTAGCTCAGGGCAAATCTTCCTTAGCAAAAAAAACCCCACAAAAAACTGTTTCTAAGGTTTTAACATTTTTGTACCTAGCTCACAGCAGTTCTGTTGTATTTTTTTTTTTTTTGGCTATGATATTGTTTAGAATTTTTGTGTCCATATTCATAAAACTAACCTATTATTTTCTTTCTTGATATTGTTGTTTTTGAGTGTTTAAATAAAAGCCATATTTGCCTCATAAAGCAAGTTTGGTAGTATACCCTTCTCTGTATTTTTGGACAGACTGTTTAATAGAAGGATTGTTTCTTGGAAAAATTCTCCAGTGAATCGATCAGAGCCAGGTGCCTGATTTTATATTATTTTATTTTTTATTTCAGCTTTACTGAGATATAATTGACTATATTATTTTAATATTCCTTTTTTATTGTTTCCTCTATGAATAGTCTATTCATGCTAATTTTCCTGTGTCATAGTTGGTATTGTATATATTTGTGTAGGTCCTCATTCATAGCTATTCAGTTATCATTTTCATTAGTATGTAGCTGAGAATGATAACTCACTCAATTCAATCACTCGCTCATTCAACAAATACTTTCTGAATCATTGCCCCTAGGTACTGGTGGCACAAAATGAATAAGACGTAGTCTCTGTTCTCAAGGACTCGGTAGTCAGGTTGTAGAGGGTGCTGGTTAGTCTCTGTTTGTGGCCCCCTTAGCCCATCCCAATCCATTCTCTGCCCTTCTCTGCTCTGCTCTGTGCCCTGGGAGGCTGACCTCTACGGACTCAACCACCAAGGCTCTCCTGCCCTCTGGCTTCAGGTAGGATTCCGTCTTTGGGAAGAATGGCAGGAAATGAGAGGTAAGGAGGTAGGAGGGGTTGGGGTATTTATTCCCCCTGGCTTTCTCCCTTCCAGGTTGTGTTTGGGTGTTGGCTTCATTCTACCTAGCACCACAGCTCCTGTCAGGCAGCCCCTCTCTCATAGCTCCAGCTCTTGTCATGTTCCCCTAACACCGTTCCTGCTCCTTGCCCCTTAGGGCTCCAGGCAGTATTGACTTGTTGCTGTCGGTAGCCGCGGTACTTCAGTGTCCCTTGCTGGTTCCCTTAACCCTGCGCATATTATTGCAAATAGTCCCTTCGTTAGTTTCTTCAGTAAAACCTTTTGGAGTGTGCCAGCTATTTCCCGACGGGAGCCTGGCTAATACAAAGAGACAGACAAATAAATATATAATTAAAGTCTAGCGCAATAAATGTTTTAATAGGGATATACACAGGGTGCTATAGAAACAGAGAAGAGGGGCGCATAACCCCAAGTGTTTTGAATTTCTCTCTTATTCGTTGTTGTCTCTTTTCCTATCTCTGCTTTATCATGTTGTCTGTTTTTTCCTTTTTTTGTAAATCATTGGGCCAAAAATTCTGCTAATTTTTCGGAGAAACAACTATTGGTTTGTTTACCAAATGGTTCTTTTTATCTCTTCCATTTTGCTTATTTTTATTTGGCTGTTCTATTTCTATATTTTGCGGGGAGTTGCTTTATTCTCTTGTAAAGGGATTTAGAGCTTTGGCTCATTGTGTTCCTCCCGCTCTTTCGTACCTGTGAATGCAGGCACCGACGGTGACAATGCTCCTTTAAGTACTGCATGGGCGGCGTGCCACGTATGATGAAATTCTTTATTTCTATTTTCAATTAAAAATATTGTGTCATTTTGTATTGCATTTCCTCCCTGACCTGGGAGTAACGGAAGCGAGTCTCTAAAATTCTACACTGTTGTTTATTATTTAGTTCCATTCTTGCTATATATTTTTAATGTTATTTCATTGTAGTGTGAGAATATGCTATGTCGAATTTTTAATATTTACAAAATGAATTTTTGCATTTTCTCGATGTGACCGATTTTTGTGACATTTCCATATTAACCAAAAACAAAGTGTCTTCTATTGTCTGATCATGAAGTTGCTTCTATGTAGTAATGCTGTTCGGCCCAGTGAGACTCCTTTAAAAAGTTATTCCAGCGCCTGCTTCCCTCACCATGTGCCACTTCTTAAAGAGAGTTCCCTGGAACATACTCTCCTTTTTGTTTGTTTGTTTTTTGTGAGGAAGATCAGCCCTGAGCTAACACCTGATGCCAATCCTCCTCTTTTTGCTGAGGAAGACTGGCCCTGGGCTAATGTCCGTGCCCATCTTCCTCTACTTTATATGGGACACCGCCACAGCATGGCTTGACAAGCAGTGCGGAGGTGTGCCCCTGGGGTCTGGCTGGTGAACCCCGGGCTGCTGCAGCGGAGCGCGTGCACTTCACCGCTGCGCGACCAGGCCGGCCCCCATACCCTCCTTTTTTAAACCAAATCTGAACAACTAATCTGACTCAAACCTCAAACTTTGTCCTGATTTGTTTTTTTTTCTTTTTGTAGGGGGAGGTGGCTTGTTTGTTTGTTCTACTCCCCTAGCCACTGACTTTGTTATTCCTTTTCTAGTATGCCTTTAACTGGCCCTTTGGAATTAATGAATGAGTACTTCATTCTTCCCTCTGACAAAGTTAGGTGCTCCTTTGACTCTAACGTTAGGCCACTTCCGGTAATTCATCTCCTAGTTTCGTCTGCAGTTCAGACTTGCGATGAACTCATGGACAAATGGTACCTTATTTTCCATGTTTGACTCTGTTTAATTGTTTGTTCTTTGCCTCTCTCTAGTGGAGGTGGCTAGCTAGTCCATCAAAAACAACCCTGCTCCCTCTTGCCTAGTGTGGAATTGTTCCTGCGAGGTGGCTGCAAAACTAGGGACCAAATTTCCCAGCCCCCTTTGCATCTAGGCATGGTCATGTTCTCTCCAATGGCATGTGAGCTGATATGGTCTGTGTCACTTCCAGCCTGGGGCCTCTGAGAAGTGGTGGGGTTTTTGCACACTTCCTTTCCTCTTTTGACGGCCAGCAGCAGAGGACTCTGGGGTCCTATGAGAATGGTGGAAACACAGAATGGAAGCAACTTGGTTTTTAATTGTTACAGGAAGGAAAGCTGCCCACCGATCAGGAGCATCCACTTTCTACTATTCAGTCAGGGAGAAACTTCTAATGTGTTAAGCCACTGAAATGTTGGGATTTATTTTTATTACAGAAGCTAGCATCACCCTAACTAATATACTCTTTGAACTGTCCTATCTCAAATATTAAGATCTCTAATTAAATGTAATGTGATTCTTTCTTCTGAAATTTCTGCCAGTTTTATTTTATTTATTTATTTTTTTGAGGAATATTGGCCCTGCACCAACATCTGTTGCCAATCTTCCTCTTTTTCTTTTTTCTCCCCAAAGCCCCAGTACATAGTTGTATATCATACTTGTGGAGTTGTAGCTCTTCTATGTGGGACGGCACATCAGCATGGCTTGATGAGCAGTGAGTAGGTCCACACCGGGATCCGAACTGGCGAACCCTGGGACACCAGAGCTGAACGCGGGGACTTAACCACTATGCCACTGGGCTGGCCCCTGTGGGTTTTATTTTTAAATGCATGTTGTTGCTTTGCAGCTTGGGACATAAAAATTCAGAATATTATGTTTTGTTAACTTTTTATCATGGTTTCCTTGTTTAATCTCCTATTCTTTTGCTGTGATATCTATTTTTTTAATATAATTAGGAATCACTGTTTTACTGACATTTGCATCGACTATAATAGACCTTAAACCAGCTCTTAACTTTGAATCAGTTTATGTCTTTTTATTAAAATAAGTTTCTTGTGGGCAATGAGATATATTTTTTAGTCAGTCTGTCACTTACCATTTTAGAAGAGAATTCAAGGGCCGGCCCCGTGGCTTAGCGGTTGAGTGCGGGCGCTCCGCTGCTGGCGGCCCAGGTTCGGATCCCAGGCGTGCACCCACGCACCGCTTCTCCGGCCATGCTGAGGCCATGTCCCACATACAGCAACTAGAAGGGTGTGCAGCTATGACATACAACTATCTACTGGGGCTTTGGGGGAAAAAAAAGGAGGAGGATTGGCAACAGATGTTAGCTCAGAGCCGGTCTTCCTCAGCAAAAAGACGAGGATTGGCATGGATGTTAGCTCAGGGCTGATCTTCCTCACAAAAAAAAAAAAAAAAGAGCATTCAAGCCATATTTACTGTTCCTATAATGGGTATTCTGCCAGTGTGATTCAGTGAAAGGGATACTGCATGTAGAGTTCAGACCCATCCAAGTTCTAGTTCCACCATTCACTAGGTGGGTGACCTTGGCCAAGTCCTGTACTCCCTATGAACCTCAATTTTCTTTTCTATTAAATATGAACCAAATATTACAAGATTGTTGTGAGAATTAAAGGAAATAAAAATGTGCAATTTCCCTATCGGACCATGTTGACAATTTGCTGCAGTTTTTCTAGAACCTGAAATATATTGCTTTCCAAAAGAAACCTCAATTTGGTTGGATCCTTGTGATAATAGCCCCAATTCAATTAGTTTTGCATAGATTTTCCTTCATAATTTTTTTCTTCTCCAGAGCATGAGGGGCAAGATTCGGAAGCATCCTTTAAATATTTTCTTTATTTTCCTTGGGCAGCTCAATAGTGTCCTTCATCTTAAAGTGGAAATATTTGATAGGTAGGTAGCAGGATCTGAACCCAGATTTTCTGACTCTTAAATCCAGAGCTCTTCTGTGCATTAGGATTGCTAGTAGAAAATGAGGCAATAACTTCCCTCCTCATGTCTCATTACCACCACCATTAAAACAAAGCCACAAAACCAATGACCCTTTACATAACTGAAAAAATCATAAAAGGTGTAGTAGGTGGTTTAGGGCCATTGAGGTTTTATTGAATTCCGGGATTTTTTTTTTCCCTTCAATTAACTTGGTAATCCCTAGATATAATAGCTTTCTGGATGATTAAGAGATTTGGAAACAATGATGCAAGATAAGTTTCATGAGAGACAACCTTATAATGTTGCTGATTCGTTGTATAATTGTCCTAAGCCTGAATGCTGGTGGTACCAGCATTGTTTTGTTGTTCTCAGAAACTTTGAGAGAGCAACCCTGGCATAACATCTTTCACTTCTCAGAGAAAATATAGCTTTCAAGAAGCAATCCAATTGTGGGTTTAGGAAGAACGTTTTCTGGGGACAGAAAATGAGTATCCAGTGTTGTGGTTTTGCAGTGAGATCCATAATTGTGTGTTCCCAAGGGAAGAGGTTCATGAAGTGCATCTCAGAGGGAAATTTCAGCCCTCCTCTGTGGCTCAAGTATGACCATGGGAGCTGAGAAGTAGATGTATGAAAAGGGTAGAGCCAGGCCTGGTCTTCCAGAAAGACAATCACTTGTATGTTGTACTTTGAGGGGCATCAGAAAAGTCTTCCCTCACTACTTACTGTCCCCCACCCCAGATGCCAGCAATTACACCTGAGCATTCTTGCATTAAGCATTGCCGTCTTTAAAAACACAGATCACCCTAGTACCAGTACCCGTTAAGCTGCTAGCTCCTCCATATGAATGAGTTTCTCAGATGCCTTTCCTCTCCTTTCTGACCACAGAGGCAAGGCTTTGTTTGATTTGGAAGGAAAGGTGGGTTGGGAATGCAGAGAGGGCTGTTACCTGCCCAACTCACATTTTCCCCAGTCGTTTTGGACCTGGTTCCCTTGGCGTTGTTAGACAGCTCCTCTGTACATCATCTACTCTACAAAGACTTCAGGTTCCTGGAGCCTTGGGTCTCAGCAGGAGCCCCAGAGGCCTTTGCAGGAGCTGTCTGTGTGGCAGGGTTGGTTCACGACCCTTAGTGGGCCCTGTGTCTAGGAATGCCTGCCATGGTGCTGGCAGAGGTGCGTGCGAGGTGGCCCTCTGGCTGGGGACCCAGAGCTGGAGCTGCCTTTCCAGCCCCTCTGCTGCTCATCCACAGAGGGAGCCCCTTGCTCTTGGAAAGAAGAGGCTCTTTTGGCCTTCCTTGAAGGAGTTGGCTGCTAAGGAGGGGAATGTGCCAGGAAATGGAAGACAAATGTTCAAATTCCAAAGGGGAAGGGTGGAGTTCAGAAGGAAATCACTGACTTATGTATATTATCTCGTGTATATAGGAAAAAAATGTTACCTGACTCACAGCTGGTGGAAGAGAGAAAGGACATGGCGATACTGCTTGGGGGAGGGACACTTCTCTGGCCTAGCTCTTGAGGAGCAAAGGCAGCTGGCCTGTGTGAGTTCCTTCCTGGTTCCTAAGGTTCCTAAGGCTCGGGCCTTCTTGGGCCATTAGACTGCCAGGGAGGGCCTGAGGCCTAATCAGGAAGCAGGTAGGGCTGAGCTCTGTTGTTCTCCTCCTTCCCCCCTTTCCTGGCCCTGCTCCTCTCGGCATTCTGAGTTGAGTGCTTCTGAGTTCTCTCTAGTTCCTTGGGAGAAAGAAGCTAAGGCCTCATTCAACATGTAGGGGGTGACATCTTCAAGTGGCATCCTACCCAGGAGAATTACCTTTTTTAAGAGCACAGTGGAGGCAGAGGAGACTGCCTCACCACTAGGCCTGAATCTCTAATGGAGGAACTTCAGGACAGGGGGGATGGGTCTCAGTGTCCCCGGTAAGGTGGGGCCTGGTATTGGGAGCCTTGAAGAGCAGCCCGAGAGTTACCATCCCCAGCAGAGGGAATTCTGAGCCATTTTCCAGCCTGCGACTGTGTGTCCTGGGTTCTCTCCCGCTCCCCCAGAATGCACGTCTCTAGCAGCCACCCTTTCTTTCTGTCTACTCCCTTCAATGTACACAATGATACTTTAGGCTGAGGCTGTGTTTGAATGAAATCCAAACAGTCTGCCCTGCCTTAGATCAGAATTCAGACAAGCAGGAAAACTCTCAAACCCTCACCTGTTTGTGGTTAATCTCCACCAATCAGAGTTCTACATTCTAAATGCAGTTACAGAGAAATTGAGTATCCAAAAGGAGGGGAGAATCTTCTAATCCCCCTTTCCGAGGCCCAGAACCAAAGAGAGCCGAGCAGAGAAGATGGCTTTAATGGAGTCCGAGAGGCTCCTAAACAAATGTCAAGTTTAACATTAATGTGTTTAGAAAAGTCACCCAAGATCATTCTTTTTAAATCTATTTTGTAAACTAGCAGCTAGCAGGCCTCCCAGGATCATTTTTAATTTGTTGGGTCTTGTAGATGAAAACTGTCCCTCTGAGAGCACAGGCAGCCAGAAACATACTTCTATTGATAAGAAAGAAAGAGGAATCAAGAGAATTTTAGAGTAAGAGCTGAATGTATTCAAAGACAAATTAAAATTAGGATTCAGCCTGAAGAAACATACGGCTTGAAAATGACCGTTCCAGCCTCCATCGGGGAGTTTTCCATTCTCTATGCCAGCCCCTTAAGTGCATCCCTGTGGAACCAAACAGGAGTTCCCAGGCCCAGTCTTCAGGCAATTGTGAGAATCAATTGCCTTCTTGTTTGGTAAAGGGAGTGAGCCATTATTTACAATTGTCTCTCAGGAGCCTCCGGGAGAGGCAAAATAATTGTAGTTCCCAGCAATGTGATTACATTGAGTGTAAGAGATGCCCTGCAGCAAGAACAGAACAGAAAAGTGAGGAAGTACTTTGTTCCAATGGATGTTTAAATTGGAAAAGCTCACACATGACTTTCTAGCCAAACAAAGGAGGAAACTTGAAGGATATCTTTAAAATACATTGTTAAAGCTTGTTGCGGCAAAAGTCTTTCTTGGATTTAGGGAATCCCTTCAGACTGGTGTCCTCAGAGAGGGCTGGAGCCAGAAGCAGCCCCAACCATGGGAATTATTGGCCCTGCCTGCATCTAGGGGGAGCCTAGCTTTAGAGTGGGCCCTTCTGGTCTCTCCAAACACACAGCGGCTCCAGGAAGGGAGCCTTCACCCAGCTCGTTGCAGCCAAGAGAAAACCTGGGGGCCCCTCATGAGAGGGAAATGGGGAGAGGGGAGAAGGGCATGGGAAAAACAAGAGGATAAACATTCCAAAAGGCACGAGGGAAGCCTCCAGAGAATTCCTGCTTTTCTCTAAATCTACTACTTGAAATGTAAGTGTATGTGCATTTTTTTCTTTCCGTAATTTCTAAATTAAAAACTCAGGGGCAAATCCCCTTGCTATGGACTGAGAGCTCAGGCTTGTCAGCTAGAAAGCACACCTGCATCGGGGCGGGGCAAAGAACATGTCCTTCCACCTTAACACTGGCCTTTTATTTGGGCAAATCAGGAAAGAATTCCTCTCAACCCAACTGACTCTGGAGGAAAGGAGACCACTGGGGCAGAAAAAAGAAAGAGTGCTTGTCTGGCCGTCAGAAAACAGCTTCTAGTCTCAGCTTTCCTCCTCCTTCAAGTTCTATGACCTTGGGTCAGCCACTTCCTCTCTTGGGGCCTTAGTTTTCTCATCTTTAAAATGAAGAGATTCATCATCTTTAAAATTGCCTTCTCCTTCTAGGAATCTACCAGCTCTGAGGATAATAGCTGTCATCTCAGGCCCTACGTGTTCCACTCAGGTTCCTTTTCCCCTTTTCAAAGGTCATGCTTCCAGCAGTTTAGGGCTCATACTCTATTCTCCCATTTATTCCCATCATCCAGTCGATTCTCCTTGGCAAGTGAGTTCTTTATGAAGATGCCAAGAATTTGAACCTATTTGTATTCAGCTAGCATCTTGGATTAGTCTAGCATGATTGTCCTCTCAAGGAATCCCCTAAAAAGTAGAAGGATACTTAGCCATTTTATGAACTTCTACAATTTTTCTTAGACTACAATTCTAAATGAATTGTAAGTACACCTCTGGGTGTAATCTGGTGCCAACACGTTTCAAACACATAGAACTCCCAATTGGGAGGCAGGGACACGTGTGTGTGGAGCATGGGCTTTGGAGTTAGGCAGACCCGAGTTTGAATCCAGGGCACTCTGTACCTCTTACTAGATGGGTGGTGACCTTAGGCATGTTACCTGATCTCCCTAAGCATAACCTTCCTCATTTGGGAAAGGGTTGTGGTAAAATTCTCATAAGGCTACGACGAGAATTAAACAAGCTAACACATAGAAAGCACTAGTACAGTGCCTGGGACATAGTCAGTATTTAAGCAATGTAGCACTATTGTTCTTGTATCTTGTTGTTGGCTACTGTCAAACAAGCACCTCTACGTTCTCCATGGTATGTGGTTAGAAGCACCCACTTCCTTCACGTTGTTGAGCATTTGCTGTGGGAGTCTCTGCCCCTCTCCTGCTCTTTCCCCTGGCCCTGTCCATCTGTCTCCCCACCTTATTTTCCTCTTCCTCCTTCCTCCCTGACCTTTACGTTTTCCTCCTTTCCTCCTTGTTCTCGCCCTCACCTTCCTACTCATACACCCAGACTCACACAAGCACCCTTTGTACCTGTCTTGGCTGCTTTCCTGGTTCAGTCTAACTAACTCAGGATGTAGCCTTAATGTTAATAAGAATAGCAGTTAACTCACACAGCCCACACTATGTGCTTTACACATAACAACTCATTGAATCCTCATAATCCTAAAAGGTAGCTACTATTAGTATCCCCACTTTACAGATGAACACATGAATTACAGACAGATTAAGTGACCTGTGCAAGGTCATATAACCAGTGAGTGGTGGAAATGGGATTAAAGCCCAGAGAGTTTGGCTCCGGGACTTGGGTTCCAGGATCTGTGCTCTTAGTCGCTACAGGACACTGCCTCCATGAAGCAAAGAGATGCGAGACTCTTGTGTCTCCACAGATGATCCAAACAATGAACAATGCACTTATTGATAACTGAATAGAGTTTGAATGTCCGTCATTTCCGAGGTTGTCATACACTATGAGTTGAACCTTTGCTTCTCTAGGTCACAATAGCAGGAAGGGAGGGGGGGAGGTAGAGTGGTAGACTACAGAGGGGTGTGGGTAATGGTCCCAATGAGAATGAAAAGAGCCCTTCGGTCCAAACCTTCCCCAAGTCGCATCCCTGAGCAGCCCCTGGAAGCTCATTCACAGGCACCACGAAGCTGAGGCTTCTACTTCTGAGGCCACTTTTGCTGTCACACCTTGGATGGATCTTGCCCGTCCTGTTGCTGCTGAGGAGGGTCTTGCTGAGGTAGCTAAAGGTTTTTTCCCCACCAGGGTTAACAGCTATTTTAGTGGGTCTCTTGCACTACTCAGTTCGTTTCCTCATCTGTAAAATGGGAATTTTCATACCTACCTTGTCAGGTCGAGTAACTATGTGGACTTAAAGAAGATAGGGTGTAGAAAGCACACTTAATACTCTTCATGGCTCAGAGTGGGCACTCTTAATAGGCTTCCAAAAGGATGGCCTGTCCTGTCAGTTTTCTTACTGGCCCACCCTATCCTCTACCTGACACCACCCCTACTCTCAATCCCTTGGGGAAATTCTGGTACCTGGGGAGAATTCCTTGCCCATCTGGGGCATACTCTTCTCCACCTTCACGAGCCCCTGAGGTGAAGAATAGTAGCCTTTGACCTTTCTTTGTTAGGGAGCTTAATCCAAGTGTTTGCCCCCCTCCCCATGGCAAAGTGTGCCACCTTATGTAAGTCATTTCCCTTTAATGGGCTTAGTTCCCCCTATGTTAGATAAGAGGGTTGGATTTGGTTCATGTTCATAACTTGGGTTCTTGGAGGTTGTGGGAGGATCTGTGCACATGTACCTGGACAGGATAACTCAAACATCTGATGTCTGTGCTGAGACAGTGCACATGTCTTATTGGAAAGTTATGTGCATCTTTAAACATGTTAGTTGCCGCAGCTTTTGAGAATTTTCCCATTGGTTAGTCGTTTAAGTTGGTTCAAATTTCATCAGTTGTGTTCAGTGAGTTGTTTCTTAGTGTAAGAGTCCCTAATATATCTGTTGGTGGAACTTACCTCATTCTTTCTCCAAATTCATTAACCTCCAAAAATATGAGTCAGGAATTGGAATTAGAAGGCAAGGGTGATATATCTTTGATAGCAATTTGTTAACCCTTTTATTATCTGAGGTAGTCAGGCAATGAGGAATTCAGGTTATCTGGTGAGAGTTGGAGATTCCTCTTTATACAGTGAAATGGCTCTAGGGGAAAAGTCTCCTGGCATAGGAGTGGGGTCTGGGATCTCAGGAACATCACTCTCCACTGTGCCTCAGCTCCTTTCTAAGCCCAGGTTTTCAATCCTGTAGGTAGACCAGGAGTCAGCAAACTATGGCCCATGGGCCAAATCTGGCCCACGACCTGTGTTTGTACACCTGTTTTGCAAGCTAAGAACGGTTTTTACATTTCTAAATGGCTAGAAAAATCAAAAGAATACTATTTTGTGACGTATGACCATTATGTAAAATTGAAGTTTCAGTGTCTACAAACAAAGCTTTATTGGAACACAGTCATGCTCATTCATTTAAGTATTTTCTATGGCTACTTTTGCACTACGACAGTGGAGTTGATTAATTGCGGCAGAGCCTGTATGGCTCGCAAATCTAGTAGCTGACCATCTACATAAAAAGTTTTTTGGCCCCTGAGCTGGATCATCAGCCCTAGTGTCACAGACTTGGGAAGAGGTTCCCAACCCCTTTGGGTATTTGAAGACCCAAAGTCCCAGCTACCTTTAGACTGGCAGAACAAGCCTAGAGGGAGACTAGCAACCCTCCACTCCCAGCCCATCCAACCCCACCCTGCCCTACCCACTATCTCACCACAGATTCAAACCTCAAACAGGTAGGAGGCATAAAGCGCTAAATATCTAACTCCTTCATATCCCTGGGTGACCAGTTGTTTTGAAATGCTCTGGCTTGAGGCCCAGAGGCAGAGGAGAGGAACCTCAGACCTGTAGAACCCACCTCTGCTTTTGTTTCCAGGGACAGAAGAACCAAGGGGCCATACTGTTCTAAGTGTAACTTTCTGAACTCATTTGTGAGGCAGCCTCAAAGAACAGATCTGATTCATTCTGACAGCTTCCCAATGGCCAAAGACTTCCAGATGGAGACAGTCAATCCGCTGACCAATTTTTCACCTTCCGAAACATGTGTAAATCCCAAGTTATCCCTTCACCTGTGTGCAAATATAAAACCCTCATCCTTTCATGAAAAAAATTCTTATTTCAGAAATAAACTTTGGGGTTTAGAAAAAAGGTGGAAGAATTGCTTCCAAGAACCAAAAAAAACAATGTATTTCATTGTATTACAAAGCAATTGTATTTCAATGTATTTCAACTTCCTGTGAAGGCCAGAGTTCAGGACAATAGCAGGCAGTGGTAAGTTACACACCCAGCACCCCCTAGTCCTGCAACTCCCTGCCCGTCTCCCTCTCCTCCCCGCTGCCTGTCTTGCCCTTTCCCTCTGGCTCTGCCTTTGGACTGTTTTTATCCTCTATCTCTGTTTCTGGCTCTGTCCTTTTCCCCTTTTCTTCTTTCTCTTTTTTACCTCTCAATCTGTCCTCTCCCCTCGTCCCCTGCTTTCCACCTCCCTCTCTCTCTATCTCCTACCCCAATATATCCATAATATAAAATGGAAAAAAGTCTTTTAATCGTTTGTAAATAGTATTTACAAATACTTCAACTTTTAATTTTAAAAGCAGTTGGGTGAAATATTTTCTGGGTTTTTTTTTTTTTTTTTTTTTTGGTGGGGAAGTTGGCCCTGAGCTAACGTCTGCTGCCGATCTTCCTCTTTTTGCTTGAAGAGGATTGTCCCTGAGCTAACATCTGTGCCAATCTTCCTCTATTTTGTACATGGGATGCTACCACAGCATGGCTTGATGAGCGGTGTATAGGTCCAAGCCCAGGATCTGAACCCGTGAACCCCAGGCTGCTGAGGTGGAGCCTGTGAACTTAACCACTATGCCGCCAGACCGGCCCCACATTTTCTGTTTTTGAACTAACCAAATTGCTTTTTGGTGTGCCTTGGTAACAATGTTAATAGCTACCATTAATTGAGCATCTACTTAGTGCCAGGCACTGTGTTAGGCACTTAAGATGTTATTAACTCAATTAATACTCACAAGATGAAATAGGTAGTGTTATTATAATTTTCATTTCAAAGGTGAGGAAATGGAGGCACAGACATTAAACGTCTTGTACAAAGTTCTCCAGCCTATAACTGGCAGAGAGGTTGAAATCCAGGCAGTTCGGTTCCTAATTCCACATCCTTAACCATGAAACTTAACAAATGGGCTTCTGTTGTTAGATGGCCCTCAGTCGAGAGAAGGCACAAAGGCTTCCCCATTTATTATTCAGGCTCCCCTGCAGGATTTTATGCTTTGTACGGGCACCTCTTTCATGGATATAACAGTCTACTTTCATTTTTCCGGAAGTATTTATAGAGGTGGAGAGGAAGGTCTAGAATCCTCCAACCACCTCCTCACTCTACCTAAAAGGTGTTGATTTTCTTATATTCTGTCTTTCGCCTACACTAACCCCAAGTAAATGTCTCTCTTTTCTTTACTTTTTGTATTTCACAGGGCATGAAAAAGGTGAGGTCATCGTTTTCCCCTGCCATTTCCAGACTATTATTCCCATATTATGTTTCCACATAGTATGTGGGAAACCTCTTGGAAATAATAATAACTGTTAGTGTTTATGGAGCACTTACTATGTGCCAGACCCTGTTCCAAAGACTTTACATATATTATCTTATTCAGCTTTATTAAGACGCTGGTGACAACTTTGTGAGGGAGACTGGGCGACGGATGAGGGAAACAAGGCTGAGCGAGGTCCAGAGACTTGATCCAAGTCACACAGCTGGTGAGAGGTTGGACCCTGGTTGAAACCCAGATCTGTCTGACATCAAAGCTTATTCTTAGAAAGCAAACTGCTGTATTGATGACCTTCAAATCATACCATGTAGATGAGTAATTATTGCTCACAGCTACCTCTGGCACTGATCCCTCTCCAAGGTTCCAGTGACTTAAGTTTCTGCAAGCACAAACTCATGGCCTCTCAGGCAGACTTCTTCCATTCCTGTAGGCCATCTGATTTAGATGAGCTCGATTTGCTCTTTTTCAGTGGGGAGTGAGGGACTTGCCCGGAGCCGGCATTTTCTTAAATTCTTTTCCTGACTCTTTTTCTCGTTTCATAAAGGCTACTAAAGTTACTTATCCTCTGAGGATGACTTTGTGTTGTTTTTCCTTTGGAAACTGTTAAAAAGCTTTCTTAACTGTTTTGAACTTCTACTTGGCAATCTTTATTTTGGTTTTAATTAGTGAAGTAATTTGTCAAATTATGAAAGTAAATATAACCATGATGAGGAAAATTTGGAAAAGAAGGAAAAGTAAAAAGACATAGGGAATCCTATCCCCTGGCACAACCATTGTTATCATTTGGCAGAAGAGCATAGAGGAGGGGCCCAGGCTCTGAAGTCACACTGAACGTGTTTGGATCCCCAGCTCTGCACTCATTAGCTCTGTTAATTAACTTTCTCACCTTCTAAATAGGTTCAGATCCCAATTTCCAATGTGTGTGTGTGTGTGGGGGGGTGTTCCCCCACACCACCCAGTTCTCCAACACCAGCTGGATATCCTACAATTCAACTCAATTCTGACACTTATCTACCCAGAGATAGCATCAGATCTCACAGATTAAGGGTTCAGTCCTACAAGACTGCCTCCTCCTCCACCCCCCACACCCCTACCCCCACTTCAGACTCCAATCACAAGCCCAGGTTGTCACCTGTGCTTCTGACCGATCAGCTATACATAGGAGGTTCCAATGACCCTCTCCTTGGGTTAGATTAATTTGCTAGAGCAGCTCACAGAACTCAGGGAAACATTTTACTTACTAGATCACTGGTTCATTATAAAAGGATATGACTCAGGAACAGCCAGAGGAAAGAGATGCATAGGGCAGGATATTGGGAAAAGGCATGGAGCCTCCATGCCACTCTCCCCGAATCTCCGTGTGTTCACCAACCTGGAAGCTCTCTGAACCCTGTCCTTTTGGGTTTTAATGGAGGCTTCATTACATAGGCATGATTGATTAAATCATTGGCTATTGGCAATTGATTCAACCTCCAGCCCCTCTCCCTTCTTGGGAGGTCAGGGGAGTAGAGAGATCCAACCCTCTAATAACTTGGTTGGTTCCCGGCAACCAGTCCCCATCCTTAGATTCTTTCCAAAAGTCAAAGTAACAAAAGACACCTTTACAGCTCTCTTCACTTAGGAAATTCCAAGGGTTTTAGGAGCTCTATGCTTAAAATGGAGACGAAGACCAAATATATATTTCTTATTATAAATCACAATATCACACCTTCATTTTCCACAGCTGTAAAATGGGGATCACATCATGTCAGTGTAAGAATCCAATGAGAAGGTATAAAATGCTTATCTTTGCATCATGCATAGAATAGGCACTCAATAAATATTTGATGAATGAATAGTTTATTTCTTTCCAGTCTCTTTTCCTAAGCAAACTCTAAATAATTATAATAATAATAATAGAATTTCGTATATTGTGGTTCTTCACTGAACCTAAGTTTCCATGGTGCTGCCTAGTCTTCCTGGCCATCATTTTTAAAGATTTCACGAATGTCCATCAAGTGGAAAACTATAATTTATTTAACTTCTCCCTTATTTGGGGGCACTTAAGTTGTTTTCAAGTTTTTGATTTTATGATGAACATCAGCATATGTGTATGTGTGTATGTATAATTTGTCATATTTTCATAAGGTACTAATAGATTCTTTACACTGTGATTTTTTTAGTTCAATTTTGGTGGTGTTTCTTTAGTCTAATTAAACATCTTAAGAACATTTAAAAATACCCAGAATAAAAACCACTCACCTGGTCCTTGAGGTGGTTTCTGAACCATGCCCTCTGTCCTGGAAGGCACCCATCAGATAAGGAAGGTGGAAAGGGATTGTCCCCCTAGTTTAATAGCTTCTTTTAAGCTTCCCCACGTGGAAATCATTTATCTAATATAAAGGCAAGAGATTCTGAATGAAATTATCTTACTGTCATTTTTGGTCCCTATGTTTGGGAGATACTTAAACTTTTCTGATCTAGTGGGATAGGCTGATGATTGACTTAGAAGGCCTCTTTTAATGAATGATTCTGAAATGAGAGAACAGGAGGCTAGAATCTCACTTCCATTAGATGCTGCTCCTCAATAGTCCTTTGAGTTCTCTCTTCTCCAGCCCCATAGCTACTGCCTTGGCCTCAGGGCTGGGCTAGGGTGAGGCCAGTGAGGCATGCTGCAAAATTTAAGAGTGGTGCCAGAACCCTCACGTTTTAATGCAGTATTTCCAATATCCAAATTAATGCAAAAAAATCTATGATGAACAAAATATCAAAAATTTAAGTACAGAATCCAACAGTGCCGTTCCAAGCCATATTGGAGCCTAAGGCAGAAGAAAAAAATGTGTGTCCCTATGTACATGTTTTTATGTATTTCTTAAGGTTTATTTTTTTTCCAGAAGTAGATTTCGAAAATATCATTGATGTGTTTGTTTCCATTAAATTCCAAAAAGTAAAACTATAATAAATTCTGTTTGGAGTATAAATAAAATATTGAAGCCTAAAATAATGTTGTGAGTTTTGATATATCTACTTTTGAATTTTTCAGTGTTTTTTTTCTACTACTTTAGTTTTGATTTTATGAGATAATTTTCCCATCTCCTTTGTCTGGCTCTACAAATTTGCCCAGCCAACCAGCAAACATTTATTAATTACTATCATCCAGTACTGGACTGGGTCCTGGGGATGACACAAATGTGAGTAAGATAGAGTGGTTGCCTTGAATGAGCTCACAGTCTACTAGAAGAGAGTTCGGCCAATGGACTCCAGGGCTTTAGAAGAGGGAGGAGCTGCAGTAGGTTCTTCAGCTAGAGAACACTTCTTGGAAGAATGGCAGTTTCGTTGGAAACAGAATGTGCAAAAGCCTACACTCTGGAAGAGGCACACCCGCTGAAAGCAGCCTAGAATGTGTGTAGAGGAAACTGGAAAGAGATGAAATGGGAAAGGCAGGTGAGCCCGGAAATGAAGAATCTGATAGAGTAGTTGAGGATGGGTTCTGGAGTCAGACAGCTCTGGGTTCAACTCTCAGCTCTACCACTTCCTCGCTGGGCAAGTTATTTTCCCCCATTTTGCTTACTTGTTAAATGAGGGTGTGTTGGATATTCTCTGCATGCCCCTTCGGATCCATTCTCCACCCTTCTCTACCCTGCTCGGTTACCAGGAGGCAGATCTTAATGGACTTCATCAATGGGCACCCATCCCCGCTGGCCTCTGGTTGGATTGGACCAATAGGAGGCACTAACTGGAGATCAGGAGGAGAGTGAGGGCAGTGTATTTATTCACTTGGCTTCCTCCTTGCTTCATTGCTGCAGGTTGGCTGCATCCCTCTCCCCACAGCCACCCACAGCTTCTTTTAGGCACAGATGACCTGAGCCACTGCTCTTTTGCTCCCTTAGCCTAGGGATGGTAAGGGCTCCCAACTGATGCTAGCACCAGGGTGCTTCATCATCCTTTGTTGGTTACCTTAATTCTGCCCGTACTTTTGTAAACAGCCTCTTCATTAAACTCTCCTTATTTACCTGTTTTGAATGTGCCGTCTCTTTTCTGCCAGTGCTTAGCACATAGTAAATGCTCAGTAAACATTAGCCGTTAAACCACACTGCCTAGATGAAATCTTCGATGGGGACATCTCCTGCTAGAAGTCTCCATTCTTTGCAAATTTCTGCCTGGGGGCCCTGCGTTAGCCTATATGTCAGCGAAATACAACAAAGGATTCTCAACTCGAAGTCAGCAGCTGTGCTGGGGCGGAAACGTCAGAACTGGCTTCCCTAACAAGCTGGCTCTGTGATGCCAGCCAGATAATTATTCCAGGCAATTTCTCCTGCTATTGTCCCCTTGGACTGGGTCCATCACTTTGTCACCTGGTTCAGAGGCTTCAATGAGCAGCGTATTAACATTCATTACAAGCGGCTGTGTTTCCGTTTCCGTTTTTGTTTCTGTCTTTGGATTAGTGCAGGTCAACCACTCACTGAACTCACAGTCTATAAAATAAAGACCTTGGCTGAGGCTCTTTCCTCCTCCCTCGCATTCACACAGGCGGTGAGACTGAATGGGAGAGTGCAGCACTGTCAGGACCTCAGCTGCAGTACCATCGGCGGTTTACGGGGAAGCTCCTTGACTGGCTTTTTATGTTGCGTCGATCAGGCAATGGAGAGGAGTTTTATTCCTGAGAACGTTGTTTCATAAAGCCATAATTCATGGCCTTGGCAGAGATATTACATTGGTCTCCTTTTTCCCCCTAAAGCTGCCAGAAATCCCAATTCTTTCCCTCTCCCTTCAACGTTGGTGTCATCTCTGAAGATGCTGTTCTGAGAACAGTGCCTCTGATTTATCCTGTAAGTTTACAAAGGCTATAAACACTGCTCTGAGATGATGTACATCAATTCTTCCAGGCGATTTTACAGTTACCTAAGAGGTGTGTACTTAACATCTACTGCACGTTGATTCTGAGTTTATTTATTATTGGTGTGTCTGTTTTAATCGCTTCTTATTAAAGTAGAGCACGGCAACCTTGGAGTATTAGGAAAAGTGGGAAGAAAATAATGGCATAGATGATCTAAGCCACAAATAAGGGAAAGGGTGTGCAAATTCGACATGAACTAACCCACATCACCCTAAACTCTCCATTTAACTAGCACAATCCAACCTTTAGATAAAATGCTTAGAGAATCTGGCAAGTCCTTCCCTGGAGAAACCAAGCAAATCTTACTTATTGCTGTACCAACTTACACAAACAATCCACAGTTCCATATGGTGCTGCCGCCAATGTGAAACTGGGGGAGGGACAGCTGCAATCCAGGCATGGAAACTGCATTTCCTCTCTGTCCTCTTCTCTTCTGATAAAGATGCAGAAAAGGACAAAGGCCCAAAGGTGGGAAAAGCAATAGCAAAAGAGATGAGCAGGTGCTGCGTGGCTTCTGCATGGGCACAGCCGTACGTCTGGCCAAGTTATCTGGAGAGAGGACAGACATGCCCCAGCAGTGTGAGTAGTGAAGCCATGGCTTCATTGCCAGGGCCCCTGCCTGCCTGTGAAGGAGTCGAGGTAGGCAGTGTTTGCATTGTTGCTGCAGTACTGGCCCTCCAAGTTGCTCTGGTGTCCTAGCTCTCCCGTAGGGCCTCAATTCCCCTCTCCAGAGACAAAGCCAAGGCCTTGGGGTTTTGGCCTGACATTTCTCTAACAAATTGCAATTCCTCGTTAGGTCCATTTGAAAAACCTGATATCTACAAATGCGATTTGAAGTACAGGCGTATGAAAAGTAAATAGCCCTCCTTAATTCTAGGGAAGGGAGTACTGTTCAAACAGAATGCATACTGCCCGAAAGTGTCCAGCTAATCTACAGTATCATTAAAACTCTGCTTGAGCCCGTCACTGTCGCAGTATTGTGTTTCTAGGCCAGTCCGTTTGTTTGCTGTGTCACTATGTCATCCTTCCAGTGTTTGCTCCCTTTCCAGAGTTGATGGACTTGGATTTCAATACGTGCTTCACTACTAAACAGGTTTGGAACCACAGCTGTATTTTTTTACCCCCCTCATTTGCTTTTATTGTGAGCTTAAACAACTCCACTGGAAAAAAAAGACTGAGAACCTAATGCACATTCAATTCTATTTGTGTCACTCCGAGTTCACTTATGATGTTGGCTGATGTACAGACTTGGTTCCTGCACGGCTGAAATCAATGTGTACACACTGTTTCACTTAACATTATTGTGTATACACATTTCCATAGATCAACAAAGTCCACATACGTGTCATCTTTAATGGCCATAGAGAATTCCACTGCAGAACCGCAGCACTTCAGAAGACATTGCATTGGCATGTTTTCTTATTTGTGGGTGGCACTTCAAAACGTCCCAGCTGTAAAGAGAGCTCTGCTAAACTCTGGCCACAAATCAATAGCAAGACACCATATGAATTAAGTCACATTGGAACTAAACCGCACCAAGCTGAATTTAATTAGTGTATATTGTTACAGCATAGTCTATTGTCTCCTGGGCTAGGCCCCTGATGTTTCCAGGTTCCAGTTATTATTCACTCAGCCGAGTATAGAAGATATGATTCTGAGCTCTTTGGGATTGCAGTTCTAAGTGAGCTTGACTTTCATTCATCTTTGAGATGCCCACATTCTGCTGGGTTCCTCTGCTCGGATCCTTTACATTTGTACCACAGGGAAGTGGATCTACGTTGTTTTCCTCCAAGCGTTCATGTCTTTCTAATTTCCTACCTGTTGTGGTCTAACAAAGCTTCACTGACCTGAAGCGTTGTGAGATGGCCGTGTTACAAGCTGGCAAGATACCACGCATTTTATTTATTCATGTTGCTGCTGGTTAGTCTAAAGATTGTCAGGAATATTCTGCTACTGGCTTCACAGTACTGTTTACTTTAAGGGAGCAATTTTCATTTTCAGAATCTGTTTTGCACCCCTTGCCAGTTGGAGTTGGTACTGGGTTCATTTTCCTTCCAGTGAGGGGTAAGTACATAGTCTCCTGCTGAGGATAGACTAGTCCCCCGGATATGATCATTTAAGACTATTCAGGGGCCGGCCCCGTGGCTTAGCAGTTAAGTGCGCGCGCTCCACTGCTGGCTGCCCAGGTTCGGATCCTGGGCGCGCACCGACGCACCGCTTCTCCGGCCATGCTGAGGCCGTGTCCCACGTACAGCAACTAGAAGGATGTGCAGCTATAACATACAACTATCTACTGGGGCTTTGGGGGAAAAAATAAATAAATAAAATTAAAAAAAAATAAGGCTATTCAAAGCCTTTTGACTTATCTACCTGTTTCGGCCAAATTCAACCTTGGGATATTGCACTTCATATCTGTGACAGATTCTAGTGCAGCAGTAACATCTCTACCATATTGAAATAGCCAGGAGAAAGACTTTACCACTTGCAAGGCAGGCCAAGTAGATGAGAGAGGCCACTGATGGGTTTGTTCAAAAGAAACTGCTTAGTGGCCCAAGGGCTGCACAACGTCCACGGTGATTGAGCGCTTCACTCCAGAGCAGTGGAAGCGGTTGAACACAGCAGTCCCCTGTGCTAAGAGTGGCTGCAAAGGACGCTCAGCCCCACGGTCATCCCCAGCAGCGTTCTTTATACTTGGTAATGGTAGGGAGCCAGGAGACCTAATGAGGAGGGCTTGGTGTCCTGTTCCGAGATGAAACTCCTGACAGGCTGTCAGAAAATTTTATCTGCAGGCTTCACCAAGTTCTCCAGGTTCATACATGATGGCTTCTTGTAATAACTGGCTCACACTTACAAGTCACCCGGCTAGAGTTAGGGATGCATTCTGTGGGGAGACTACAGAATTAAGTGAACTGGCCTACATGAAAACCAGGCCATGAACTTGGCCTCCTTTTAAACTATAGTCTAAGCAGCTGAACTTACCAGTTACTGCTTACAAGCCATCCCTGCTACTGGAAAAACAATTCATGCATGCTTCCTACTGATAAAGGATGTAATAAACCAATACAGCGGGTGGTCCAGGAAATTGGTCTTTGCAAGTCTGAAGAGGCAGTAACTAGTGTGGTAGTCCTTGGATATTTAGGAAACTCTGTTTAGCGTGCATAGGAACCTTGCACTAACAAGATTTTATTCTTTGTTTGCTTACTGATTCATGAATTCATTTATTCAATGATTCATTCATTCATTTACCAAATATTTATTAAGAACCTTTTGTGTGCTAGGCATTGTGCTAAGCTTAGAGGCTACAGAGATAAATAAGACAATTTCTATTCTAGAGGGTCCTACATGTAAATTAATACTACCCCTGCTAATAATTATAATACAGTTGTTAATTATTATTGGATTATAGTGTGATAAATGCTAAAACCAAGGCATATACATGAACTATGGGATCATAGATAAAGTGACTACTTCAATCTTGGGGCAGGAGGTGGTCAGGGAGGATGTCACTGACTTGGTGTTGAAGGATGTATAGGAGTTCACTAAACAAAGAATGGCAAGGATTCATCAGGTTATTGAGATCAGACAATTTTTTATTTTAATGCAACAAGAGAAGAAATTTCCCTTATACAAAAAAAATAAGCTCATATTTTTACTAATTTCATTTCTACCCATGTTCATTTACTCATTCATTCATTAAATATATTTTTTTCCCCAGTTTTACTGAGATATAATTGACTATAACATTGTATTATCTTAAGGTGCACAACATAATGATTTGACATATGTATATATTGTGAAATGATTACTACAATAAGCTTATTTAACATCCATCACCTCATATAGTTACAAACTTTTTTCCTTGTGATAAGAATTTTTAAGATCTACTCTTTTAGCAACTTTCAAATATACAATACAGTATTGTTAACTGTAGTCACCATGCTGTACATTATATCTCCAGAACTTATTTATCTTAAACTGGAAGTTTGTACCTTTTGATCCCCTTCCTCCAATTCTCCCTCCCCCCACTCCCTGCCTCCAGCAACTACCAATCCGATCTCTGTTTCTATGAGTTGGTTTTTTTAGATTCCACATATAATTGAGATCATATGATATTTGTCTTTCTCTCTCTGACTTATTTCACTTAGCATAATGCCCTCAAGGTCCATCCATGTTGTTGCAAATGGCAGGATTTCCTTCCTTTTACGGCTCTATAGTATTCCATGGTGTGTGTGCTACATTTTCTTTATCCATTCATCTGTTGAGGGACACTTAGGTTGTTTCCATGACTTGGCTATTGTAAATAATGCTGCAATAAACATGGGGCATTCATTAAATATTTACTGAGTATGTATGATGTGCTATGCACTATCTAGCACTGAGGATACAGCTCTAAAAAAACAGACAAAAATTCTTGCCCTCCTAGAGCTTACGTTCTATTAGGTAAGGAGACAGACAATAAAGAAATGAGCAAAAAAAATTTTATATATATATATATATATAAATAAATGTATATATATAAAATATATATCTTAATATAAGTTACATATATATATATGACATAGCAGAGGGTAATAAGTTGTCTGGAGAAAAAGTAGGAAAGGGATACAGGTGGTGGGGCACTCACACTTAAATAAAGTGGTGTAAGGAAAGGCCTTGTGGAGAAGGTAACATTTGAGGCAAGGGGCAAGGCCTGAGGCTATGGGGGAAGACTGTTCCAGGCTGTTGCCTAGTGGGAGGGACGGTAGCAGGAAATGAGATTAGAGAGGTAACAGGAGGTCAGCCCATGTAGAACCTTGTAAAATCTAGTAAGGTATCTGGCTTTTGCACTGAGACAAGAAGCCATTGGAAGCAATAAAATCATGGATGCAGGTTGTAAATTTGGCTCTCAGACTTTTGGGAAAATCCTGCAATGAAACAAGCATTAATATTTTCCAATGTAAACAATAAAATGCATTTGAAAAAGCTTTTTTTGCAATAAGTGATTCAAAATCTTACCTTAAAAACCCATTCATATGGGGCCGGCCCTGTGGCTTAGCGGTTGGGTGTGCGCGCTCCGCTGCTGGCGGCCCGGGTTCGGATCCCGGGCGTGCGCCGACGCACCACTTCTCCAGCCGTGCTGGGGTTGCGTCGCACGTGCAGCAGCTGGAAGGATGTGCAGCTATGACATACAACTATCTACTGGGGCTTTGGGGGAAAAATAAATAAATAAATAAAATTAAAAAAAAATTCATAAAGTTAAAAAATTGTTTTCATGAAACTCATTATTTTAGAATATTGTGTTCTGTAACTCAGTGTTTCCCTTTATGATGCCTTGCTCCTGATTCTAATGCTTTCTCACTCCCCCTTCACTCCACATTCAGAAAAAGCTGAGTGTGAGATTACAGATGGGCTGATAACAGTGCGAAATACATCCCGGAAACATTGTCCCCTTGCAAGGAAAGGGCAGAGAAGAGTGCACAAGTGAAATGACTTCGCAAGGAGTGCGTGTTTGGGGGATCCTGATAGAGAAAACACTTGCAGAAGAATCCGTAAATCTTTTCTGAACTTCTGGAAAATACCCATAAGACTTTTAAGTAAATTGGTCAATGAGTTGGACAATTACAAGATCCTATCCTTGAAGACTGTTACTGCTTAGCCTTTAATAACACTAACATGGATTCCAGCATGCTTTTTTTTAAACCGACAAAGAAAATAAAATATAGTTCAAGCATTCCCATTTAGCCCTCTCTAAAAACACTAGAGAGTTTACAGAACTGGCAGCTCTCTTCTGGGTATTTCTCCAAGTGGCCACTGAGTGGCAGTCGAGGTAAAATTATTATAAAGCACTTTGCTGAATATATATTTATTAAATGAAACTAACATAACGCAGAGGATGAAAACATTTTCTGCCCCTGGACTCTTGAACTCTCTGAGTTCTGCCTTGGACCCACTGGAGACAAAGGCAGGGTCATCTGTCAGTGGCCCATTAGTGAAGGCCACACATCTTTCATGGCCCCTCTGGAGACTGTGTGAGGGTACTGTAAGCAGGTATGTATTTATGTATGTTTGTGTAGGTCATGAACATTAATCTGCCAGTGCTGTTCAAATGGCACCTAGAGAGTTTCTCGTTTAGCTGCATAATGTGCTCTTTAAATAGAACTAAACCAATTTGGGAATGCAGCCCTATTCAGCAATTTGGTGGGGTGGTAGTAAGAGAGAGCGGAAGGAAATAGTGCTGCCAACATTTAATAGTTAGGATGGAAATAGCAGGAGCTTGGAGATGGCAGGGAGGGGGGCTGAAATGGAAGCTATCGAAATGTACTGTTACTTACTTCTAAAAGTCATTCCTTGTTCTATTAGCTGGCCCCTGGTATCCTATTAAAATTGCTATGTCCTTGTGCTTTATCTCTGAATGCCCCTCAAATGCAAGCATTCTAAGAAGTTCAATTCTTGCCCCTTTTCTCTTCTTCTTCTATTGTCTTTCCCTGGGAGCTCTTGTTCACTATTATAAAGAGGACTCCCAATTCTAGCCCTGGCCCACCACTAGAAGATATCTCAACTGAAGGCCCCACAAACACCTCAAGCAATATAAGCCATATTATGGGCTGATTTGTGTCCACCAAAATTCATATGAATTCCTTCATTTGAAGTCCTAACTCCTAGTACCTAGTACCTGGAGATAGGGTCTTTATAGAGGTAATTAAATTAACGTGAGGACGTTATGGTGGGCCCTAATCCAATATAACTGGTGTTTTTATACACCATAAAGGAGATTAGGAGGAGATTTAGGAGAAAAGGAGATGAGGACACAGATATACACAGAGGGAAGACCGTGTGAAGACAGAGGGAGAAGAGAGCCATCTACAAGTCAAAGAGAGAGGCCTCAGAAGAAACCACCCCTGCTGACACCTTGATCTCAGACTTCTAGCTTCCAGAATTGTGAGAAAATACATTTCTGTTGTTCAAGCTACCTCGTCTGTGGTACCTTGCTATGGCAGCCCTAGAAAACTAATACAAGCCCCAAACACAACTCAGTTTCCCTCTTTCTTAGTTGATGACATTGCTATTTGTACTTCACCTAGGCAGAGGCATCTTAGTGCCCTCCCTCTTTTTCTCTTCTCCCTCCAACTCCCTTGCTATCCCCATATAATGGGACCCCAAGCTCTATCTATCCTGTCACTGAAATGTCTCCTGAATCCATCTTCTCCATTCAGTCCTCACTTCCATTGCCTTAATTCACATCATCTCCTATCTGAACTGTGCCTTTTGAAGTAATTTTGGCCTCTCATCTCTCCCCTCCTCCATTTACCCTTCACTTTCCCACAAATTGGTACTTTTAGAAGGGAAAAACATTAGCATGATTGTATACTGATGGGAGTAATGCAGTGGAGAGGGGAAGATGATGAGCCAGGGGAGAGGTGGTGGAATTTCTGGCATGATGACCTTGCATAGGTGAGATGGGAGGGGATCTAGTACATAAATGTGCTAGCACGCAGGAGTGGACTTAGAAAGGAACACAGAAAGCTCATCTATAGTCACAGGAGAGAAAGTAGAGAATATGGTACAGGTGTCAATAGTACTGTAGATCTGGCGGTGGTAGTGTAGAAGTTCTCTTCTGATTTCTGTTATTTTCTCAATGGAAGAGGAAGCAAGGTCATCAATCAATCACCTGAGAGTGAGAATAGTAAGGATGAGTAGTAGGTTTAAGAAGAAGAGAAAAGGAATGAAATCATCATCTAGGTGTGTGGGAGAGTAACTGGCCTGGGGAGAGATAGCATGATGCTACGTGGCACTCGGAGCTCACTGGAGGTTTGTGGTCTTGAAGGTAAATTGAGAGCAGTCTGCAGAGCTTGGTGTTTTTTCCAGGTATAAGGGGCTGCACAGATGCAGGTCCAGGGCTGATAGAGAGGTGGATTTAACCAGGACGGTGGTTTGCCAGGTGAGAATAACAGAGGAAGATAGAGACAAGAAAATTGAGGGCATATATAAGAGAATGACTGTAATCATGGACCGTAATGATGGACCACAGAATTTAATGCCAAGAGGGAAGTGAAGATTTGAGAGGCTAAAGATCCGTGAAAAGATGGTAAGATCAGTAGATTTTAGGGCCTCATGAGGTTGAGGGATCGTTGGAGTTAGGGTTCTAAGGCAAGTGAGCTGAAGAGTTAGGAGATGGTGCCCAGAGTGGGAGACCTGAAAATGAGTTTCTGGGTGGGGAGTAGTAGCAATGAGATTCTGGGATGAAAGCCAAGGGAGCATGGAGGACAAGATCATTGGTGGAGAGGAGTTCAAGGAATTGAGAGGCTAGAGTGTGGGAAGGATCATCTATTTGTATATTAAAACTACTAAGAACAATGACAGGTGTAGAATTTTAGCAAGATTGTGATCCTAGAGCTAAAATTGAAATCAGAAATACACAGTTTGGGACCTCTGGAAAAGACGGGACTCAACCAATACCAAACAAAGCCACCTACAATTTCTGACAACGTCACTTTCAATGTCTGTTACATCCCCCATCCTCATCACCTCTTGACTAAAGCCAAGACCTATTGGCTTTACTGCTGTGGTACATATAGCCTTAGCTAATATGTCTCTAATTCCCAAAGCAAGTACCTTCACTAGAACATATTTTTTCTTCTAAAATTTCCCAAAGTATCAATCCAGCTTTCTAAAAACATTTCAATGTTTTCAAATATAATGTGCCTTTGGCAATCACAGACTTAACATTCAAGATCTCTACCTTTAGGAGAAATCCAGGATGTCCACACCACGTAGTGATTTACAATCTTGCTGAGGCACAAATTTGAACTTCATTCCCTACCAGGCAGATGCGCAGAGTGAGACAACGGTTGATCAACACTCATTGAGCCTAGATAATCACTCATCTTCCACAGCTTGGAACAGGAACTTCTATGAAGTCAAAACAATTTTGCTCCTATTAACTCCCCCCCGCCACATAAAAAAAGGCCCTGGAGAGAAAGCCAACTGCTAGTGCTGGCAATGAAAGTGAGCAGAAACGAAGGGAATATAAGAAGGCGATGATTTTTTTTGCAGAACACAGAGGCTTTATGAGGGAAATTACGTACCACAGTGATACTTGGGAATTTTAAGGACCTCCTGTACAGCTGTACAGAAGAAAGACGAGTCGGCCTATTCTTTCTCAAACACTTCTGCTCTGGAATAGGCAAAACATGTCTTCACATCAAAACCCCCCTAAAACCTCCCTTCTTGTACTCTTTGCAAATAAAGTACAATAACAAACATTTGCTTTGTGTTAGAAAAATTAAAACCATAAATAGTTGGCTCTTCTCTATACCTTGTAACAGTAGGTTTCCCTCTTATGGAGATTAGGATAAAACTAGCAATTTTGGTGTCTCATCAAGCTTGTTAAAATAGGATTCTAGGGCCGGCCCCATGGCTTGGTGGTTAAGTGAGTGCGCTCCACTGCTGGCGACCCGGGTTCGGATCCCGGGCTCCCACCGGCGCGCTGCTTCTCCGGCCATGCTGAGGCCGCGTCCCACATACAGCAACTAGAAGGATGTGCAGCTATGACATACAACTATCTACTGGGGCTTTGGGGAGAAAAAATAAATAAATAAAATCTTTAAAAAAAAAAAATAAAATAAAATAAAATAGGATTCTACCTGTACAGGCAAATCTCACAAAGGCCAAAGAAAGATTTAGGTCAGATGGACAAGGACTTTAA